>NW_006792529.1:888915-906663 GCF_000442215.2 Lipotes vexillifer
ACCTCTGCAATCAGATCAGGTAGCTCTCCAGAAAAGTAGTTAATTTGCCTAATGTGTCCAACCTTACTGAGAGCAGATTTGTGTTTCTAATAGACAATTTAGAGATATTTAGCTACACAGAAAACTGGGCAGATAAACAAAAAAGAGGCAATTATTTACTCTAAGAGGAAAAGAAAATAGTACAAGAAAAGGAATATTCTGAATATAAATGAATATACTAATACACTATGTGGCTCAGTTTTGAGCAATGACATGGTCATAATCATTATAAAGGTGGAATATTTTTTTTAAATGCATGTCTGATACTGTAACATCCAAGCTTCATTTTGTTTAATATTTATTTACTTGGCTGCGTCAGGTCTTAGTTGCAGCCCTCGGATCTTCGTTGTGGTGCAAGGGCTTCTCTCCAGTTGTGGTGCACAGGTTCTAGAGCGCATGCGCTCAGTAGTTGCGGTGCAGGCTTAGTTGCCCCGCGGCATGTGGGATCTTAGTTCCCCGACCAGGGATCGAACCCGCACCCCCTGCATTGGAAGGTGGATTCTTAACCACTAGACGACCAGAGAAGACCCATAAAGGTTGAATATTAACATAAGCAAAAATAATGATAATTGTATAGGCAAAATGGGAGGAATAAAAGTCTAATGGATGAAACATAAAGCTGAAAAATTTTTACTGTAATTGCATTTATTTAGCAAATGTTTATAGAATACTTACTATGTGCTAGGCAGTAAATGCTTCACAAATGCTATTCATTTAATCCTCATATTGGCTATGAGTTGGTACTATTACTTTTTTTTTTTTTGGCCGCACTACAGCACAGCTTGTGGGATCTTAGTTCCCTGCCCAGGGATTGAACCTGGACGCTGGGCAGTGAGACCGTAGTGTCCTAACCACTGGACTGCCAGGGAATTACCAGGTTGGTACTATCATTAATTCCAATTTGCTGATGAGGGAACAAAGTCACAGAAAACTTAGTTAACTTCCCCAAGACCAGTGGTTCTCAGCTGGGGGTTACATTTGGCAATGCCTGAAGACATTTTTAGTCATTATAGGTGGGGTGAAGGTGCTACTGGCATCTAATGGGTAGAGACCAGGGATACTGCTACACATCCTACAATGCACAGGATAGCTCCACACAACAAAAAATTATCTGGCACAAAATGTCAATTGTGCCTGTTAAGAGACACTGACAAGATGAACAGAAATGGTGAGTAGCAGAGCTGCGATTTGAATCCTAGCAGCTCTTTCCACCTTACTACGTTGCCTGTCAATAGCAGCCCAAACATGTTATTTAGAAACATGAAGGTAATATCAGAAGAAAGAGCGGGAAAAGTTGAAAGTAGTTGCCTGTATGGAGAGATAACCTTGGGTGGGGAATAAAGGCCAATAGAATATTTTTGTGTGTGTTGTTAGTTGTTGGTTATTGGGTTTTGTTGTTCTTGTAGAAGGTCTGAAGAACTACGTGAATTATATTTATTTTTAAATGTTAAAATGATTATGAACATTCAAATCATAGACTAATTTTAACTTAATCATTGTTTCTCATATTTTCAAAGTGTTTAGTAATATGCAGTTTATAAGAGCTGTCTCTCAGTAAATTTTGGTTGAATAAGTGAAAAGAAGGAAAAGTATTCATGAAGGACAGAATACACAAAAAAAGAACTTTCATCTTGATTGACATCTTGCATATCAAGTTCTAACTTGCAACATATGAAGCATTTCAGACAGAAAATCCTGAAGATCCAGATTCCTAATGGAAAAGCTATTTCAAACCTAATTATAAGCAAACAAGAATAGTTTTACTATATAATGATAGATTACCAACTCTATCATTACATATATAAAAGCATCCATAATAGAGGAACAATGAGTTATTTACAAAAAAAAAAAACAAACATTGAAAGCAAGTGAAATAAGGATGACTGTTATTATTCCTTTTTTTTTTTTTTTTTGGTCATGACACAGGCTTGCAGTATCGAACCCAGGGCCCGGCAGTGAAAGCACCGAGGGATGACTTATTTTTAATAACTATTTTTAAATTCATAAATGTCATGTAATCTTTAAAAATCCATATAGAAAATACAAATCTAACTTGGAAGCTCACCAAACCCCCCAGTATCTTGTACCAATAACAATACATCTTTAACTTAACAGGATATACTGCAGAGAAAAGGAAGATGCCAAGTTCATGTCACTACTAGAGCAACAGATTGGATCAATAGATTATCTCACTCTTTATTCTCAGAGAAAACAAAAGCCATCTGCAAGAATCTTCCCCATCTCTATTTGCTCCCCCACAACTCTATTTTCTTCCTTTGGCTATCTCTGTTTAAGGTTCTGTATGTGTGCCTGTTTTTCTCCCTGACTATGTAATTTCACATTTTCAAAAAGCAAAAAAGACATCAAAATGTATACAGTAATTAGTCCTGCTTCTGCTGCTGTCCACATTCAGTCCATTCCTCCCTGTCCCCTAGAGGTAACCATTTGTAACAGCATGGATTCTCTTAGTATTTCTTCATGTAAATACAAGCAAATCGAGATATGTACATATATATATATATATATATTTCCTTACATTTCCCATATGCACTGTTCTATTTCTTGCTTTATTTCACATAAAAATACTTTGAATAAAATTTAATTATGGTAGCTAAAGTCTGGCCATCTTAGAGACACTCATTGTATAACATATGAGAAAATTTCAGTCCAGGGAGAATATGTCTCTATTAAAGAGATGTAATTATTATTTAACAATTATTTAACAACTATTAAATAAGTACTTAACAATTTTTAAAAGTTTTTCAGTTCTCAGGTATACTAAAAGAAAAATATTTTTAAAATCAAGTGTACACTTCCTATGTTTTTAGAAGTTACTAGGTGGGCTTCCCTGGTGGCGCAGTGGTTAAGAATCCACCTGCCAATACAGGGGACATGGGATTGAGCCCTGGTCTGGGAAGATCCCACATGCCACGGAGCAACTAAGCCTGTGCCCCACAACTACTGAGCCTGCACTCTAGAGCCCATGAGTCACAACTACTGCCTGTGTGCCACAACTACTGAAGCCTGCGTGCCTAGAGCCCATGCTCCGCAACAAGAGAAGCCACCTCAATGAGAAGCCCGTGCACTGCAACAAACAGTAGTCCCAGCTCACTGCAACCAGAGAAAAGCCTGTGTGCAGCAAGGAAGACCCAACACAGCCAAAAAAAACAAAAAAAAAAGTTACTAGTTAAGCCAACTCAACAAAAATTTGTACCTAAACAAATCATATGTTTGGAAACAAAGTTACAATTAGACCTAACAATATCCCTTGTATTAAATAAAAATAAATCAGTGGTTTTAAAAATTGACTAAATTTTTTATCATTTTCTGTACTGCTAAATAGTAATTACTTAAAATTTCAATAATATGCTTCTTTATCAAAGATTTTAATCTCATATTAAAAAATCATTCTTGATATAGTCAAAGATCATAAAACAAATGCTAAAAGCTTAAGTAAACACATTGAATTCAAACCTTTTTCAACAAGATTTTAATGGGAAATTAAGGGGCTTAGAACTGTGTAAATAATTAAACCCTCCCACCTTCCTTCTACTATCTGTTTCCCATCCCCCAACCCCATGCAACCTGAACTGCTCAGTTGGAAACATATTTCTTTGAGTGGAGCTCAGAATGGGGACTTGGTAGAGGAGAGAAAGAAAAATGCAGCACATAACAACCATCCACCAAGTTAACTCAGGAATACTACTCTTCACACTGCTCCAGTAAGGCTGATTTGGCCTGGAGCTGTGAAATCAAAGGAGAGTGAGTTTCTCTGTGGCCCTTCTAAGATTCTTCCCAAGACCAAAGCCTATTTTATACTCTCAGGAAAACCACTATTCTATGGCCAATAGTATTTGAATGAATGGTTTTCTATTCCAACGCAAATTAATACTATCTTTGGGATATATATTAAATTCATGAGTCCCTTTTATTTCAAGTGAGAAAAGAAATTACTTTGAAAATAGAGAGATGACCCAGCAGATAGTCACAAGTCAATGTACCACGTCTACTTGAATTTGTTAAGGCATATAGGCATACACTTGTCTCAAATAAAAGACTACTGAAAGAAAGGAGAAGATCAGCTGAACGCCTTAAAACAGGGAACGATGTGACTTCCCTAGCAGTCCAGTCGTAAGGACACTGCAGGGAGCAAGGGTTCCATCCCTGGTCAGGGAACTAAGATCCCTCATGCTGCTCACTGCGGCCACAAAAACACAAACAAAAAAACCCCAGAAAACAGGGAAAGAAAAAATTTAAACATATATAAAATAATTAGAAGAAATTAAAACAGAAACTAAATAAGCAAAGAAGGCATTTGCCCCTTACAACTTTCCAGAGGTTAAAAAAGAATAACGTGCTATCAAAAATATGATTGACCACATTCACAGAAAGATAGACAAGATGAAAAGGCAGAGGGCTATGTACCAGATGAAGGAACAAGATAAAATCCCAGAAAAACAACTAAATGAAGTGGAGACAGGCAACCTTCCAGAAAAAGAATTCAGTATAATGACACTGAAAATGATCCAGGACCTCGGAGAAGAATGGAGGCAAAGATCAAGAAGATGAAAGAAATGTTTAACAAAGATCTAGAAGGATTAAAGAACAAACAAACAGAGATGAACAATACAATAACTGAAATGAAAACTACACTAGAAGGAATCAATACCAGAATAACTGAGGCAGAAGAATGGATAAGAGACCTGGAAGACAGAATGGTAGAATTCACTGCTGCAGAACAAAATAAAGAAAAAAGAATGAAAAGAAATGAAGACACCCTAAGAGACCTCCAAGACTACATTAAATGCAACAACATTGGCATTATAGGGGTCCCAGAAGGAGAAAAGAGAGAGAAAGGACCCGAGAAAATATTTGAACAGATTATAGTTGAAAACTTCCCTAACATGGGAAAAGAAATAGCCACCCAAGTCCAGGAAGCGCAGAGTCCCATACAGCATAAACCCAAGGAGAAACACACCGAGACACATAGTAATCAAATTGGCAAAAATTAAAGACAAAGAAAAATGATTGAAAGCAGCAGGGAAAAATGACAAATAACATACAAGGGAACTCCCAAAAGCTTAACAGCTGATTTCTCAGCAGAAACTCTACAAAACCAGAAGGGAGTGGCACGATATACTTAAAGTGATGAAAGGTAAGAAGATACAACCAACATTACTCTACCCAGCAAGGATCTCATTCAGATTCGATGGAGAAATCAAAAGCTTTACAGACATACAAAAGCTAAGAGAATTCTGCACCACCAAAACACCTCTACAACAAATGCTAAAGGAACTTCTCTAAGTGGGAAACACAGCAGAAGAAAAGGACCTACAAACACAAACCCAAAACAATTAAGAAAATGGTCATAGGAACATACATATCAATAATTACCTTAAACGTGAATGGATTAAATGTTCCAAACAAAAGACACAGGCTCGCTGAATGACACAAAAACAAGACCCATATATATGCTGTCTACATGAGACCCACTTCAGACCTAGGGACACACAGACTGAAACTGAGGGGGTGGAAAAAGATATTCCATGCAAATTGAAATCAAAAGAAACCTGGAGTAGCTATACTCATATCAGATAAAGTAGACTTTAAAATAAAGAATGTTACAAGAGACAAGGAAGGACACTACGTAATGATCAATCCAAGAAGAAGATGAAACAATTATAAATATATATGCACCCAACATAGGAGCACCTCAATACATAAGGCAACTGCTAACAGCTATAAAAGAGGAAATCAACAGTAACAGAATAATAGTGGGGGACTTTAACACCTCATTTACACCAATGGACAGATCATCCAAAATGAAAATAAATAAGGAAACAGAAGCTTTAAATGACACAATAGACCAGATAGATTTAATTGATATTTATAGGATATTCCATTCAAAAACAGCAGATTACACTTTCTTCTCAAGTGAACATGGAACATTATCCAAGATAGATCACATCTTGGGTCACAAATCAAGCCTCAGTAAACTTAGGAAAATTGAAATCATATCAAACATCTTTTCTGACCACAACGCTATGAGATTAGAAATGAATTACAGGGAAAAGAACACAAAAAACACAAATACATGGATGCTAAACAATACGTTACTAAATAACCAAGAGATCACTGAAGAAATCAAAAGGAAATCAAAAAATACCTAGAGACAAATGAAAATGAAAACACAGCAATCCAAAACCTATGGGATGCAGAAAAAACAGTTCTAAGAGGGAAGTTTATAGCTATACAAGCCTACCTCAAGAAACAAGAAAAATCTCAATTAAACAATCTAACCTTACACCTAAAGGAACTAGAGAAAGAAGAACAAACAAAACCCAAAGTTAGCAGAAGGAAAGAAGTCAAAGACCAGAGCAGAAATAAATGAAACAGAAACAAAGAAAACAATAGCAAAGATTAATAAAACTAAAAGCTGGTTCTTTGAGAAGATAAAAAAAATTGATAAACCACTAGCCAGACTCATCAAGCAAAAGAGGGAGAGGACTCAAATCAATAAAATTAAAAATGAAAAAGGAGAAATTACAAGACACCGCAGAAATACAAAGCACCCCAAGAAAGGACTACAAGCAACTCTGTGCCAATAAAATGCACAACCTGGAAGAAATGGACAAATTCTTAGAAAGGTATCACTTTCCAAGACTGAACCAGAAAGAAATAGAAAATATGAACAGACCAATCACAAGTAATGAAATTGAAATTGAAATGAAATCTTCCAACAAACAAAAGGCCAGGACCAGATGTCTTCACAGGTGAACTCTATCAAACATTTAGAGAAGAGCTAACACCCATCCTTCTCAAACTCTTCCAAAAAACTGCAGAGGAAGGAACACTCCCAAACTCATTCTATGAGGCCATCATCACCCTGATACCAAAAGCAGACAAAGATACTACAAAGAAAGAAAATTACAGACCAATATCACTGATGAATATAGATGCAAAAATTCTCAACAAAATACAAGGAAACAGAATCCAACAACACATTAAAAGGATCATACAGTATGATCAAGTGGGATTTATCCCAGGGATGCAAGGATTCTTCAATATACGCAAATGAATCAATGTGATACACCATATTAACAAATTGAAGAATTAAAACCTTGTGATCATCTCAATAGATGCAGAAAAAGCTTTTGACAAAATTCAAGACCCATTTATGATAAAAACTCTCCAGAAAGTGAGCATAGAGGGAAACTACCTCAACATAATAAAGGCCATATACGACAAAGCCACAGCAAACATCATTCTCAATGGTGAAAAACTGAAAGCATTTCCTCTAAGATCAGGAACAAGACAAGGATGTCCACTCTCACCACTATTTTTCAACATAGTTTTGGAAGTCCTAGCCATGGCAATCAGAGAAGAAAAAGTAATAAAATGAACACAAATTGGAAAAGCAGAAGTAAAACTGTCACTGTTTGCAGATGACATGATACTATACATTGAGAATCCTAAAGATACCACCAGAAAACAACTAGAGCTAATCAATGAATTTGGTAAAGTTGCAGGATACAAAATTAATGCACAGAAATCTCTGGCATTCCTATATACTAACAATGAAAGAACAGAAAGGGAAATTAAGGAAACAATTCTATTAACCATTGCAACAAAAAGAATAAAATACCTAGGAATAAACCTACCTAGGGAGACAAAAGACCTGTATGCAGAAAACTGTAAGACACTGATGAAAGAAATTAAGATGACACAAACATATGGAGAGACATACCATGTTCTTGGATTGGAAGAAACAATATTGTGAAAATGATTATACTACCCAAAGCAATGTACAGATTCAATGCAATCCCTATCAAATTACCAATGGCATTTTTTTTTTTTTTTGCTGTACGCGGGCCTCTCACTGTTGTGGCCTCTCCCGTTGCGGAGCACAGGCTCTGGACGCGCAGGCTCAGCAGCCATGGCTCACGGGCCCAGCCATTCTGCGGCATGTGGTATCTTCCCGGACCAGGGCACGAACCCATGTCCCCTGCATCGGCAGGTGGACTCTCAACCACTGTGCCACCAGGGAAGCCCACCAATGGCATTTTTATGGAACTAAAACAAAAAAATCTTAAAATTTGTATGGAGACACAAAAGACCCTGAATAGCCAAAGCAGTCTTGAGGGAAAAAACGGAGCTGGAGGAATCAGACTCCCTGACTTCAGATGATACTACAAAGCTACAGTAATGAAGACAATATGGTACTGACAGAAAAACAGAAACATAGATCAATGGAACAGGATAGAAAGCCCAGAGATAAGCCCACACACCTATGGTCAACTAACCTATGACAAAGGAGGCAAGGATGTACAACGGAGAAAAGACAGTCTCTTCCATAAGTGGTGCTGGGAAAACTTGACAGCTACATGTAAAAGAATGAAATTAGAACACTCCCTAACACCATACATAAAAATAAACTCAAAATGGATTCGAGACCTAAATGTAAGACTGGACACTATAAAACTCTTAGAGGAAAACATAGGAAGAACACTCTTTGACATAAATCACAGCAAGATCTTTTTTGATCTACCTCCTAGAGTAATGGAAATAAAAACAGAAATAAACAAATGGGACCTAATGAAACTTCAAAGCTTTTGCACAGCAAAGGAAACCATAAACAAGACCAAAAGACAACCCTCAGAATGGGAGAAAATATTTGCAAATGAAGCAACTGACAAAGGATTAATCTCCAAAGTATATAAACAGCTCATGCAGCTCAATATTTAAAAAACAAACAACCCAATCCAAAAATGGGCAGAAGACCTAAATAGACATTTCTCCAAAGAAGACATACAGATGGCCAAGAAGCACATGAACAGCTCCTCAACATCACTAATTATTAGAGAAATGCAAATCAAAACTACAATGAGGTATCACCTCACACCAGTTAGAATGGGCATCACCAGAAAATCTACAAACAACAAATGCGGGAGAGGGCGTGGAGAAAAGCGTACCCTCTTGCACTGTTGGTGGGAATATAAATTGATACATCCACTATGGAGAACAGTATGGAGGTTCCTTAAAATACTAAAAATAGAATTACCATATGATCCAGCAATCCCACTACTGGGCATATACCCAGAGAAAACCATAATTCAAAAAGACACACGCACCCCAATGCTCATTGCAGCACTATTTACAATAGCCAGGTCATGGAAGCAACCTAAATGCCCATCTACAGACGAATGGATAAACAAGTTGTGGTACCTATATACAATGGAATACTACTCAGCCATGAAAAGGAACGAAATTGGGTCATTTGTTGAGACGTGGATGGATCTAAAGACTGTCATAGACTGTCACTCTACTTCATAGAGTGAAGTAAGTCAGATAGAGAAAAACAAATATTGTATATTAATGCATATATGTGGAACCTAGAAAAATGGTACAGATGAACTGGTTTGTAGGGCAGAAATTGAGAGTCAGATGTAGAGAACAAACGTATGGACACCAAGTGGGGAAAGCTGCGGGGGGTGGGGGTGGGGGTGTGATGAATTGGGTGATTGGGATTGACATGTATACACTGATGTGTATACAATTGATGAGTAATAAGAACTTGCTATATAAAAAAATAAATTAGGGCTTCCCCGGTGGCGCAGTGGTTGAGAGTCCGCCTGCCGATGCAGGGGACGCGGGTTCGTGCCCCGGTCTGGGAGGATCCCACGTGCCGCGTGAGCCGTGGCCGCTGGGCCTGCGCGTCCGGAGCCTGTGCCCCACGGTGGGAGAGGCCACAACAGTGAGAGGCCCGCGTATCGCAAAAAAAAAAAAAAAAAAAACTTAAAAAAAAAAAATTAAATAAAATTCAAAAATTCCAGAAAAAAAAAAGTGTATTTAAAGTGAAAAGATGATGGGCTTCCCTGGTGGCGCAGTGGTTAGGAATCCGCCTGCCAATGCAGGGGACACGGGTTTGAGCCCTGGTCCAGGAAGATCCTACATGCCACAGAGCAACTAAGCCCGTGCGCCACAACTACTGAGCCTGCGCTCTAGAGCCGGCAAGCCACACGCCTGGAGCCTGTGCTCCACAACAAGAGAGGATGCGCAATGAGAAGCCCACGCACTGCAATGAAGAATAGCTGCTCCCTCAACTAGAGAAAGCCCCCGCGCAGCAACAAAGACCCAATGTAGCCATAAAAAATAAAAAAAAAAATGTAAAGAGATGATATTGAGTTACTATGCCTATATATATGAACACCATAAGAATGGTTTGTATATAACAACTGTTGTCATATTTTTTGCATGTGAATCACAAAATAACCACTTTCAAAATACGTGAATAAAGAGATTCATTTTATCTTTTTTAATTTATTTATTTTTGGCTGCATTGGGTCTTCGTTGCTGCGCACAGGGGGTGCTACTCTTCATTGTGGTGAGCGGGCTTCTCACTGCGGTGGCTCTCTTGTTGCAGAGCACGGGCTGCAGGCGCACAGGCTCAGTAGTTGTGGCGCACAGGCTTAGTTGCTCCGTAGCATGTGGGATCTTCCCGGACCAGGGCTCAAACCTGTGTCCCCTGCATTGGCAGGCGGATTCTTTACCACTGCGCCACCAGGGAAGTCCCGAGATTCATTTTGAAGTCTGTAAAAAAAAAAAAAAATGATAAGAACTGTAAAATATAGATTTTATCAGCTCTCTAATTAAGAAAATTAAATCAAGATTCTTCCGTGAAAATTATGTACATTCACAAGCAGGAAATTAAAAACAAAGAAAAACAGCAAGCACTTTATCAAAACTCCACCAATGATATTTCAGTCACATGAAATCCCCCCAAATGGGTGTTCTGTCTGAACAAATTTGTATGTTCACTCTTGTTCAGTTTTGTGTAGCCAACTTATCTTTCTTTGAGTTGTTTGTCATCATGTGTATGTGTGCTATTTTGGTGAAGATTGAGATGTAAGAATTTGAAATTCTTTATACAATCTATATCTGTAGCTTTGAAGAGACTATCAATTTTAAAAATCATTATTAATAGGAATAAAAGCACAACATAACAGTTGAACTGAATGTTCTTGTATGTTACTAATTGGCACTGATAAGTTTCTAGAAATTATGAAAACATGGTAAATCGCTCTTCAAACCCTGAAGTGGCGTGTGAACCAAAAGATTTGCAGAACTGATGCCCAAATAGAAATTTTCTGTTAAAATATCATTAATCAGCTTGTCAAGTACAATAGGAATTCTCAGGAGCATCATAGTAAATCTGAAAGTTTTTTCCTTTCTCGTCAAAAGTACAAGAAATATTTATCAACTGTGAAAGTGAAAGTAATAACAAATATCCAATCCATTTATGAAAAATAGAAAAATAAGCCAAAAGTAATCTCTAGCTCTTTCAAAGTCAAAAACAATCCCTATTGGGAAGAACAAACTTAATTGTCCAAGGCAAAATAGCTAATACATATTTGTTTATGTTGTTAGAAGTACATTATAAAATTATATTATTTTCAAGGGCCAGATGCCATATTACTAATATGAACATAGGATTTTCAATATATGATTTACAGTAGTCATATGAAACAGACAAAATTAAGCAACAGTTTTTGCACATATAGTGCAAATATTATCAAGACTTTGGTTTCACCAAAACTATACAAACTTTAACTTCATTCATGATAATATCAAATTAACTACCCTGGCTCTTTGTTTTCCCCCCCAAAACAGGCCTCTTGTGCCTCCCTCCCTCAGTAGAGTGATATCAACCAACAATCAACAAAGATTAATATTTTCTGAAGACACTGTGTATAAGATACTGTGCTCAGCATTACACGGGAATTTTTCAAAGTAAAATAGAAGCGCTATTAAATGACCTTCACTTAGTCAAACTACGAGATTAATGTTCTCTATTCCCTCTGTAAGACACACAGACTGAGGTCTGTGGCCTTTGAAGGTTTACTAATGGGCTATATCATTGTATACGCATATTTATCCTTCCTCCAGCTGTTACAACTACCAAGAGCCATTCATTCATTCCCTTAATAGTGTCTGAGTACCTACTATGTGACAGGCATCGTTCTAGCAGTTAGGGACACAGGAGTGAATAAAACAGACAAAAATCCTGCCCTTATGAAGCTCACATACAAATCAATTGTTTTAGTTTTCCAAACTCTTAATGTTAGTTATTCTTGCTAATGTAATTAGGTAATTTAAATTTTATATACTTTATTAAGTATAAGTGTAAAAGATATTTTTCCTATTGCAAATGAAGTTGAAAGTGGTTAATTTTATGTTATGTATATTTTACAACAATCTTAAAAAGTTGAATGCTACAGAAAGGAGGCTGAAACATTGCTGAAAGTAATAAAGAAGATTCAAATAAGTGGAAAGACATCTCATGTTCATGGATTGGAAGGCATTAAAAAATTAAAATGTCCATACTATTCAAAGCAGTCTACAGATTTGATGCAAATCCTATGAAAATTGAAATGACATGTTTACAGAAATAGGAATACCCATCCTTAAAATAAGGTAAAAAATATAATAAAACAAAACAAAAAGAAATAATTATAAACAATAAAAAAAAGAAAAGAAAGACAAATTACTGCCACAAATTACCAGAAGCAAGAAAACTGGAGTATTTTATACAAATATAGAAATACTCTAAGTCATATTATTTCATGAGTATCCTTAGGTTCTGTGTTTCCTTTAACAAATAACAAAACAGAAAACTGTAGATTTTGCATTTGAGAAGGGTTTATGTAAAAAAAGACAACCTGGAACTCTAAACAGCAGATTCATGGTCAGAAAGGCCTTGACCCAGCATCAAAAGATTTGCTAATGAATGCATAATGATAGGTTTTTAGTAAAAGTAAAATGCCTAAGTTATATATGTATAATTTTTTACAGTTCCCTACTTTAACTTTTTAGATGAACCAAAGGACTGCTTAGCTTCGGTTCTCCAAGACAAATTTCCTCTCTTCATGTGGTTGTAAAGTGTGGCAGGTTCAATATTTCTCCCATTTATATGATATCATAAGCCTGGATTTGGCCCTAAACTGATAACCAGCTTCCATAAATAAGACCATTTTCCTCCTAAGTTTTCTTTTAGACATTACAGGGGAGAATGCAAAAATCAAGGCAATCAACTTTTGAGAAATTTTTTACAAAGTGATCCTTTATTTAATTAAACATTCCAATTCCACCTGACAAAGCCTTTTCTTGTGCAGCAGCTTGCTCTCATTAGACAGTGTAAAATCACCCTCTTTAAGACAAAACATAAACTAGAAAGCTTAACTTCTGATTTGGTTTCCATTTCTGGGAACACACAAAAAAATCAAGATTAACAGTCATGAATCCTAAGGCAAGTCTCAGTAGGTCAGATTTAGATGACAGCATATTCACATTAAATTACTTTGTGTATGTTGAGACATGGCTAAGTTTCAAAAAGCAGAAGGGCTGTGCTTATTTGCCATACTCCCTTCAACCAAAGTGAAGAGGCAGTTACATAACTTGCCAGGGCAAGTAGTAGAAATGAGTCAGACAGAACCAGCCCTAGAAAAAATTGTGAATTAGGCAGTTTGACTTCAGTGCCACACCCCTTTAGTACTACATATACTTCTCTGATCCCCTCCCTTGGTATCATCAGCCCTAAGGGCCACCCTCATACCTCTTCCCCACCAAATTCCTTTCTCTCATTCTTTCTCTTCCACTCATAATGAAACTAGCTTCCCCTCATTCCTCCTTCCCCTTCATTAATTAAAATTTACCTCTCCAGTATCTCTCGCCCTCCAGGCTTAAAGTGACAACTACCTAATCTGATAAATCAATCATACTAATATGCAAAGAGAGAAAGCTGGAAGGTAAAGCTTCAAACTTTTGATGGTAAAACTTCAAACTTTTAAAGTTAACACCTTGTAGTTTAACTCATTAGTGACTAAAAGTGAGAATTACCAGCTGAGGCATTCAGGGGAGAGAAATATTTTGAGTCAGGTAGAGCACTTGGCAAATAAAGCAGGAGCAGCGTGAATGCTTTTAACCTAACAGGGTGCCAGCCCTAATCAGAGTAACTAATAAGCCCTGGTCAGTTTGGGGCCAGTAGGGGGAAATTGGAAAAGAGCCAAGAATCTGGCTGGCAAAGAAAAGCAGAAGATACAGAAGCACCACAATTAAATTTTTCTGACTTAACCTTTCATAGGACTGGCTAGCCCTGGCACCTAGTAAATATTTTCTAAAGTTTGTCTTCAGAATGAAAGAGATTATGCAAAATTTCTTTCTCATTTACACTAAAACACTAATTCCAAAAATCTGTACAGCTTTGGTTATTGCTGTTATTTGATTTTTTAAAACAGTGCTTTCAAGTTCACAAATCGTTTTCATATGCATTTCATGTAATCCTATTGAATACTGAAAGAACATTACAGGCTATTATATGTGGAACATATCAGCTATTCTTATTTCCTTCACTTTATAAAAGAGGAAAATGATGCTCAAAGAAGTTAGGTGACTTGCCAAGGTTTGTACTTAGGTCTTCTGAGTGCAAATACTGTGCTCTTTCAGTGTACTGAGCTACAAGGCTGCCTCCCAATGTTTAGAGTTATCTTTGCCATTGCTGTCATGTAACTCTACATCCTAGGGGAATTCTCACATTTTAAAGAGAGTTCAGCTACCACCAAAAGAAAATAACCTGCCTATTCAACGGACCTGAGGGTAACTGTAGTCCTATCTGGTTTCCATTGCTGCATTTTTTCCCTAGCTAATTCTTAGTTCACTTGGAAGTGTTAGTACTGCCTCACAAAGTCTTCCTTAAGCACTGTCAGAGTTTGTGCTCCAATTACCTGCTCATGTTTTGGTGGATTACTTATCTTGCTTCTGATTCTCACCTGGGCAAATTTCCCATCACAGTCCTTACTCTGTAAGCAAGAAAGGATAATATGTTTCTGGGCTTAAAGGTGGAAAAAAGCACTAGCATAGTTAGTACAAGCCAGAATACAAATATTTTATATTGAGATGAACATAAGAAGCCAGCTGGAAAAAGACTGCTATTTACAGATTTAGATTAGCCTAGAATTCATTTCAACCTTTGAGGCACCCCCAGGGAAGTCCCTGAATTTTTAATTTAATTTAAATTTAATTAATTTACAAAAATTTTTTTCTCGCGATGAAAACTTTTAAGATCTACTCTCTTAGCAACTTTCAAATGTACAATAGAGTATGACAAACTATAGTCCCTTTGCTGTACACTACATCCCCATGACTAATTTATTTTCCAGCTGGCAGTTTGCCTTTTAACCCCCTTGGCTTTTTACAGAAAAGTAAACATGGGACGTCCCTGGTAGCACAGTGGTTAAGAATCCACCTGCCATTGCAGTGGACATGGGTTCGAGCCCTGGTCTGGGAAGATCCCAAATGCTGTGGAGCAACTAAGCCCGCGCACCACAACTACTGAGCCTGTGGTCTAGAGCCTGCAAGCCACAACTACTGAGCCCACATGCCACAACTACTGAAGCCCACACAACTAGAGCCCACACAACTAGAGCCCGCGTGCCACAACTACTGAAGCCCACACAACTAGAGCCACAACTACTGAAGCCCACACAACTACTGAAGCCCACACAACTAGAGCCCACAACTACTGAAGCCCACACAACTGCCCTTACCATTGGCTGCCTCGCACTTACAGGAACCCCATTCCTTACAGGATTTTACTCCAAAGACCTCATCATCGAAGCCGCCACTTCTACAAGAGAAGCCACCGCAGTGAGAAGGCTGCGCACCACAATGAAGAGTACCTCCCGCTCGCTGCAACTAGAGAAAGCCCGCGCAGCAGCGAAGACCCAACATAGCCATAAATAAATAAAGAAACAAATAAATAAATAAAAGTAATGGAGTGTGAATTAAAAAAAAAAAACTAAACATGCTTGTTGTGAAGATTTTAAATAAAAATCCTCATAGAAACCACTGTTAACAGTATAAATATCACCATATACATAGATATAAGTACTTTTGAACAGAAATCAGATCATTCTGTACGGCCACTTGATTTTGTCAATAGGTAGTATATGTGGGTGACCATAGTTAATTTAAGCAATCCACCATTATGGACATTTACTTTGTTTTTAGTTTTATTTATTTATTTTTTATACAGCAGGTTCTTATTAATCTATTTTATACATATTAGTGCATACACGTCAATCCCAATCTCCCAATTCATCCCACCACCACCCCCTAACCCACTCTCTCCGCTTAGTGTCCGTACGTTTGTTCTTTACATCTGTGTCTATATTTCTGCCTTGCCAACTGGTTCATCTGTACCATTTTTCTAGGTTCCACATATATGTGTTAATATACAATATTTGTTTTACTCTTTCTGACTTACTTCACTCTGTATGGTAGTCTCTAGGTCCATCCACGTCTCTACAAATGACCCAATTTCACTCCTTTTTATGGCTGAGTAATATTCCATTATATATATGTACCACATCCTCTTTATTCATTCTTCTGTTGATAGGCATTTAGGTTGCTTCCATGTCCTGGCTATTGTAAATAATGCTGCAATGAACATTGAGGTGCATGTGTCTTTTTGAATTATGGTTTTCTCAGGGTATATGCCCAGTAGTGGGATTACTGGGTCATATGGTAGTTCTATTTTTAGTTTTTTAAGGAACCTCCATACTGTTCTCCATAGTGGTGGTATCAATTTACATTCCCACCAACAGTACAAGAGGGTTCCCTTTGCTCCACACCCTCTCCAGCTGTTTTTAATTTTATGACTATCAACAATACTGCAAGGAATATTCTTGATCATATCTCTGGTCATGTGTATAAATATTTCTATAGGATAAATTTCCAAAATGGAGTAAGTTAAAGGATATAAACATTATAAATTATGAAAGACACTGCAGTTGCACTCCCAAATGGAATAAGCCAACTTATAATCCTACCAACAATGATGAGACAATATCTATTTCATATATTTTCACCAATATCAGATATGTCTTTAAAAGTATTTTTCTAATTTGATAGTATTTTTCTAATTTGATAGTTATAAATATCTCATTTTGTTTTAATTTTTACTTATACAGTTGTTTTATTTTTAAATATTCATTGCTTTTTTGAATTTCTTCTTTTGTAAATTTCTTATTCATTGTCATTTTATTACTCTATAGAAGCTTTACATGTTATGTAGTAATATTTACAAATTCTTTTAAGGTTTTGGAGGACAAATGGATAGCTGCTGCTGCCACCAAAATAAATTCCATATGGATCAAAGAATAAACTGTAAAGGCTATAAAAGTTCTAGAAGAAAACATGGGATAATATTTTTGATAACAAAATAGAATGGCTTGTAAGCATATAAAAAGATGCTCATAAGAGAATGGAAATTATAGCTGTAATGTGGTAGCATTTTGTATCTGTTAGACTGGCAAAGAAAAAGTTTGACGATACTGTGTTGGTGAGGGTGTGAAGAAACAGAGCACACTATCAAATTTTCCATCTGTATTAGGATGAGTGTAACTTGTACCACTTCTTGGTTTTGTCTACCAAAATGTAAAATGTTACTCTAACTCATCTTTTATTGCTTCTAAAAGGTTTTCTATTGATCCCTGGAGTTTTCATATAATTTGCAAACAGATGACAATCCTAACATTTTCAGTATTTAATTTCTTGTTTCTATTCCATATCTAATTTCATGGGCTGTCATTGCCTCACATGGTGTGATGGTGGGCATTCTTGGCCTTGTTCCTGACTTCAGCAGGGATAAGT
>NW_006792529.1:906673-909580 GCF_000442215.2 Lipotes vexillifer
ACAGTGTTTCATTATTCAGCAAGTTTCTGGCTTTGATATAAAAATACATTCTTTAAAAATTTTTATTAAGGAATGATGCTGGATTTTACAAAATCCTTTTCAATATCAATTAAGACACATACAGCTTTTCTCCTTTGACTTATTAATATAGTCAACTATATGAATAAGTTTTCTATTATTGAATTATTCTTATATACCTGGCATAATTCCTCTTAACTTTGGCATGTCATTTGTAATGTAGTTCTAGTTTCTATTGTTAATATTGTATTTTAATTTTATATTATATCCAAAAGGAGATTAACCTATAGATTTCTCTTTTGTGTACTCTTTATCAGATTTTGGTATCACAGCCATTTATTTTAAAACCAGCCTTTCAGCTCATACAAAACAGAAGGATTACTGGTGAAAGAGCCTTGAGGGCAATCACCTGAAATGGTCTTAATGCAAAAAAAAAAAAAAAAAAAAGGAAAACTGCTCATAACACTGTGGTTTGTCTACTTTTGTGAAAATTTCCAACACTATACTCTTTATACTTTCTTTCTGACATGAATTCACAAGTTATTCCAAGTATTATGGATGTTGCTTTTCTTTCTAATAAATACATGAACTTTCTCTCAGTGGCAAACAGCGGCTGATGTTCCATGAAGGTTTTTATTCTCAGGAAACTACCTCTCCCTCTCTACCTTACCACCCTGATACTTCAACCAGAACATTTAAAAACGACTTCAGGAAATGGGGGAAAGCCTGGGAAAAGGGCTCCAATCCTTCATTTCTGTCTCTAGTTCAACTTGGCTGATCTTCTCACTGTTATTTACTTAAACCCCTCTATTTCTGCTGTTGAACTTTGGTTTTACTTTGTTTCCTTCAAATGTCTTTCTTCATCTTTGCTTCTTTCATCCCACTCCCTACCCTTCAAAGCCCAGTTTAAATTCCTTTCCTCCTTAATCTGACTAATCCAGCCCTTTCTACATAACACAGACTTTCTCTCATTGACTACTGCACTCAGTGCTTGGCTGCACATTCTAACTATAATCTCAAATTGTTTCAAGAATGCTAGTTTTCTTTCTTAGGCTCTGTGGTTATCTCCTTGAGGGCAGGACCCTTATCTTAAAATTCTGCTGTGCATTTTCTATTGTTTAGCACTGTGAGTAATCACATTCAGTGCACATTTGCAAGGCATATTTGACTGAACACATCGATCACAGATATTCATTTAGTAAATGAGATAATGAAAACTCAAGGCTTGCCAAAGGTAAACCATTACCATTAATCCCCTCATTCATCATACGTGTACAGAAGCCTCAGGGGCTAGGGTTGCAGCTCTAACTTTGCCTCAGATCTCTCCATTTTGGAACCAGCCATGAAGTTAAGTTTCACCTAGGGCTCAACATTAGGGGTCCAAGACTAAATTAACTCCCAGGTCCCCTTGTACCAGGTTTACCTCATACTTCTGAGAATAAACCTAAACTTTTGAAACTCAAATGACAAGATACCATTCGCTCATGAATTCAGTAAGACTTCCTTGTAAATTGTTGTAACCCAAATCTTTTAGCTTGCAGGACGGTCATACCTGCTAGGACATACTTCTGCCAAGTTGTAATGTGTAGTCCTATAGAAAAATGGATGCCTTTATTTTATTCCATTTTGTCAAACATTTTACTTATTTTTTTAAATTTAGGATTATCTGAGCTTCAGAAGGAAAATTACAAGAATTTATACACTTTTTTTTTTTTTTTTTACAAATATGAGAATGTGAGTTTTCCTGAGGGCAATTGGGGTTTACCAAGTGTTGCCACCACACCTTTGAAGATCATTTTACAACTGTGGGAATACTCACCGAGATGTTTTCATTGACCCCGCCATTTCCAAGTCGCTATATTGCTGCAGGGAGCTGGCACAGCCCTGCTCTTTCTCTCATTCTTCTTCTCCTCACCCTTTCAAAGCCCAAATCCGCCCGGTGGGAATATGGAAACAAGGCTGGAGGCAAGGGAGGGCAAGGGGGGAGGGGTTATTTCGATTGACAGGGGAAGAGCAGGGCATTTTTCACTCTCCCTCGCACTCTGCTGGGCCACAAAGTTCTGTTTCTGAAGTTGGAAGTGTGGGGGCGGTCGGTTGCATTTTCAACTTGGCCAGAAATTAGGAGCCCACCCCGCAGGGGCTAAGAACTTCGCTGCCAGGCCATCAACCTGAGCGTCTGGCAAGCCAGAAGAACGCGAAAAGCCAGGCCCAAGACTCCGGTTGTCATGGGAACCTGGGCGCCTGTCTCCCCGGCGACCTTGTCCCTAGGGAGGGGGCGGGGCTGGAGGGCCGTCGGGCCAATGAGGCCGAGGGGACGGCGGGGTCGGAGATCCGCTGTGCTCCGGGAATCCGGGGAGGGTTGATTGACATGAACTGGGCGGAGCCGGTGCGGGCGAGTGAGGTGTAGCCCGAGAGGAGCGAGTAGCTCCGGCAGCCGCGGCGCGGCGAGGGTGACACACTATGATTACAGCCCCTAGAGACCGTCTTGCTGGCGAGCAGCACTCCCTGGCTTCCCAGTCCGCCTCTGCCGCCTCGGCAGCGCTCGGAGCCGGCTGCAGGAGTTGAGCCGTTCCGCACCAGAGGGTTTGGTGAAGCCCTTGGAGGCGTACGGGGCAGCAGAGGGCCGGGAAGGGTGCGCGAGCGCTCGAGGGTCAGGCGGTCGGCCGGGGTCGCGGCTGGAGGGGCGTTTCGGAGGCGTGGAGGAGGAGGAGATGCTGCTCCTCTTTTCCCCCTCCCCAGGCTCCTTCTCCAGCTCCTTCGGCCCACGCTCGCAGCCGCTTGGGGAAGAAGAGGTGGAGGCTCTGGGCGCCCGCGGGGGCTGCCGGCTGCCCGCCCCGACGCCGCGTCCCCGCAGCCCTCGTCCCGCGCTCCAGTAGTAGGCCCGGGTCT
>NW_006792529.1:909610-953407 GCF_000442215.2 Lipotes vexillifer
GAGCGGGTAAGGACAAGAGCTGCCTTGGGCTCTGAACTGCGTGTGCGGAAAGCGCCCAACAAAGTGCACCGCGCTCGCTCTCTTCCTCCTCTCTCTGTTTTTGCCCCAGCCCTAAAATCAACGCTGTTGCCCTGGTGGAAGGAACTTTTTTTGGTTGGAGTGTTTTTGTGTGTTAGGTGGGGGTGGGGTTACTGGGGTGGGGAGGGATGAGATGATGTTTTATTGTGAATTAGGTAGTTTCACCTTCTCCGCGGAGGAAAGTCGGATTCTCGGGAATTAAACCCCAGAGGGGGTAAGAGATTGTGGGGTAATAGAGAGTGACATTGCTCCATCTTGCTACTACATCTCTGCTCTGTGCGTGCTAAGGGAAGGGCTCCCAGAGTCTGTTTCTAATTTCTGTAAATGATTGTGGACATGGTGTGGTTAGAGGCCGCCGAGAAGAATGTGTATATGTAAGGGCTCGGAGAAGAGGGGGTTGGGTGGTAGGGAAGAGGGGGCAGAGGGAGAGACACTGCCTGATGCAAGCTCTTTTATTGCTTTTCTCTGAGTGGAGCTAACCACCCCTCTACCTCTCGCCTTTACTCATTACAAGATACTGTAGTACCGAAAGCTGGAAAGCTAAAGTTTGGTAGAAGCAAGGAAGTTTTTACAAAGTTTAATTTCCCTCTGTTGTGAATACACTGGAGAAGGGGGAATGGGGAGAAATATTACCACTAAAATAGGTTAACAGCAATACAGTTTTCAGTGGCCTTACACATATATGATAGACACCTCCATACACTTCCAACTAATCTCTTGGACAGCCTTGTGTCATTTTCGTTTAATTGCATCTTTGAAATAACAAACGCGGTGACTTCATGGGGAGCTGCCTGGAGCTGAGTTTACCTCTCAGAAAATGGGGCAATCGGGTTTGTTTTCAAGGCGGGGACCTAAATGAAATGTAGGACACCTGATCTGTGGGTTGAAGAGTGCAGGTAACTAATTAGAAAGATTTTAAAATTTAGGTCTACAGAGTTTACTAAAGGATGGGGAAAAAATGGAAGTCGTTGTATTATGAAACAAGCGTTGGTATTTTCCCAAATTCTTGTTGACTGGGTTGGGAGGGTCAACGTGAAAACTTGCTTCCTGCTCATTGGCTGTTTGTGTTGGTGCTATGATACAAATTATTTCTTATGTTAATATCATTAGCATTATTTATTAAGTTCATATATGTATTGATTCAGTAAATTCGTACAGAGGCCAATTGACTGCTTTATTGTCCAATCTTAAGTTTATTATACTTTTTTCATAATTTTGTATTCTAACTAACTTTGATGAGGCCTTGTGGAAGTATGTGTCGGGGAAATGGTAGGATGGAAGGTGGAATTAAAAATACAAAAAATATCTAGGGTTAGTTAGTAAGAAAAGGAACTCATTTGAAGTGTGTTTCACTTTTACATGAACTTTTTAAAATTTTTATTTATTTAATTTTTATTGGAGTATAGTTGATACAAGAACTTTTTTAAAAGATCTATTATGTAGGTTTGAATTTACATTTGTCCCACCAAAACTTTTACTTGCATGTAAAGCCTGCTGTTTTTCGGAGGGTAATTACCAGCATCTGAAAATATTTATAAATAGCTTTTCATGTCACAATAAACACACATACACAAACCATTAAAACCAGTGTCAATTGCAAAGATGGATTTTGATACTATGGTGGGGTCAAAAGTTGTAAAACTTACATTATGTTTTTCTGGAGGCATGCCTCAAATGCAGGAAGTGAATGTGAGAATTGGCTAATTGTTTTTGGTAGATGATAGGTATCAATTTTGAAATGAATGGAATTTATGTATTTTTTTATTAAGAAAAACAGGTCAAATCCTTGCTTTATTCTGCTTTTAATAGGTCAGGGATTGGATGAGGGCATTGTAACTTCCCCTGTATCAATTGAGTATGTATTTTTCCAGCTCATCTTATTGCCCATTCCAAATGAGCTAGAGAAAGGGACTACTGAGAATAAGCTGCTGCAGCTTCTTCCTCTTTTTTTTTAACATCTTTATTGGAGTATAATTGCTTTACAGTGGTCTCTCTTTTTTTTTTTGACAAGAGTTTGACATTATTAAATAAACTACAAAACATTTTTTGTGGTATAATTAAATTGTAATTAATACCAACTGAAATCGAAAGGAAACACTGCCATACTCCAAGCCTGTGCATTTTAGGAGTTACTCCTGTCAACATTTTCTTATTTTGGAATATGCTTTGGGAGAAGTCTGTGCCATTAATTAGAATAGAGAATTGAAGGTTTTCTCCTCTCAGGCCTCTGATGTAACCAAGTGTGACTCATTTGAGTTAATGTCCCTTTACACTGCTGGAGCCTGAAAAAGGAGAAGGGATATTGGGTCTCAGAATAGAAGGATTAGTGCTGCTGGGAAGGGTGAGGGTCTGTTGCTCTGGATTTCCAATTTTTCCACTGACAACTTTTCTTAATTTGAGAATTAAGATGGGTTGAACAACCCAGGAACTGGATTTTAAAAGCTTTTAATGAGTAATTAATATAGAACATCAATGATCTAAGTTAAAGTTACATAGTCATTGTAAGCATGTCACATCAAAACTGTGGTCTGTAAACTGCTCCACGAGGAGTAATCCCAGTAATCCTGTGAGTCTAGGGGGCAAAATGAAAATATCTTTTTTTTTTTTTTCGGTACGCGGGCCTCTCACTGTTGTGGCCTCTCCCGTTGCGGAGCACAGGCTCCGGATGCGCAGGCGCCTGAAAAAGGAGAAGGGATATTGGGTCTCAGAATAGAAGGATTAGTGCTGCTGGGAAGGGTGAGGGTCTGTTGCTCTGGATTTCCAATTTTTCCACTGACAACTTTTCTTAATTTGAGAATTAAGATGGGTTGAACAACCCAGGAACTGGATTTTAAAAGCTTTTAATGAGTAATTAATATAGAACATCAATGATCTAAGTTAAAGTTACATAGTCATTGTAAGCATGTCACATCAAAACTGTGGTCTGTAAACTGCTCCACGAGGAGTAATCCCAGTAATCCTGTGAGTCTAGGGGGCAAAATGAAAATATCTTTTTTTTTTTTTTCGGTACGCGGGCCTCTCACTGTTGTGGCCTCTCCCGTTGCGGAGCACAGGCTCCGGATGCGCAGGCCCAGCAGCATGGCTCACGGGCCCAGCCGCTCCGCGGCATGTGGGATCTTCCCGGACTGGGGCACGAACCCGTGTTCCCTGCATTGGCAGGCAGGCTCTCAACCACTGCGCCACCAGGGAAGCCCTGAAAATATCTTTAAGACCCCTATCTTATTCTTGTTTAGTGTCAGTCACTGTGAATAAGCATCCTGTTCTGTCCTGTATGAAGAATGTATGACTGTAGCTAATAGCTTGTGAGGCAGTAGGAGACCAATTACTTAACTTCTTAGGATAGAAAGGCAGCAACTTCTAAATGGTCTAGTGTTGAGGCTACTGTAGATTTGAACCACAGATGAACATGTTTTTCCCCGGGTTTGCTATCAGGTGCTTAGGAAATACAGGAACTGGTTTAAGCACCTGTTTAAGCGTGTTTGCCTTATCCTGTGCTCCACTACTGAATCCTGCTTTTTCTTTATTTTTCTTTGATTCCAGTATGAAAATTTATTGAAACAAACTTCCTCAGAGAGAATTCTGCTGTAGTATATAGAATGTGGACTTTACTGTCAGAGAAACATGTGTCCAAATCCTAGAGAACATCTTTAAATTTACTTTCCACATCTTTAAATAATTTAATAATATCTACTTCCCAAGGTATGTTGGGGATGAAATTAATATATGCAAAAGTGGCAAGTGCAAATTGACATTCAGTATTTAGTTTATTTCCTTTCTCATCTCATTTACATAATTGAATAACATTCAATAATAGCAAAAACTTATGATTGTACACCCAAATCATTCCTGAATGTTTAGAACATGTAACACACCATAGCCCTCAGGGGTTTTGACTTGAATCCTTGTTGTTGGAAGGCCCTCTTTGCCTACCAGCAAAGAAATGTCTTTGGTTGCACACTGCATCTATACTTAACAGTTTCTTATTTTCTTTCTAGTTTAGTGATACTCTGGCTGCATGTTAGAGTCACCTGGGTAGGTTTTAAAAATCTTTATGCCCAGGACTCAATTCAGACCAATTAAACCAGAATCTTTGGGGGTAAGACCCACACATCCTTATTTTTGGAAGCGCCCTAAGAAATTACAACATGGAGCCAACTTACAAACCAGTATTCTAGTCCTCTCTAGAAGGTGAGTATAGAAAATTTGATTCCCACAAATGCAGCAACATTTTTATGTTGTGTTTTGGTATTTTCCTCTACATAAATCACAAGAATTAAAAAAAATATATGTTTCAGAAGCAACTATGTATATGCCCATCTACAGGATTTTTACTATTTGAATCGGAATTTAAGGTATAAATATTTCCCTCCAGTTCCTTAGAGCTGCACATGTGGTTAAATTTATATTAATTTAATTAGCTATCACTTAAAATTCAGTTCCTTATTCCCACTAGCCAAATTAAAAAAAAATTTTTTATTGAAGTATAGTTGATTTACAATGTTGTGTTTAATTTCTGCTCTATAGCAAAGTGACTAAGTTATACATATATTCTTTTTCATATTCTTTTCCGTTATGGTTTATCACAGGATATTGAATATAGTTCCCTGTGCTAAACAGTATGACCTTGTTGTTTATCCATCCTATATATAATAGTTTGCATCTGCTAATCCCAAATTCCCAGTCCTTCCCTCCCCCCACTAGCCAAATTTTAAGTGCTCAGTAGCCACTTGTGGCTAGTAGCCCCTGTTTTGAACAGCTCAGATATGGAATATTTCTATCATCACAGAAACTTCTGTATTACCTAAAGGTTTGGAAATTTGTATTACAATTTCCCATCATCTGAAATGAGGTAAATATGATATATATAGTCATTTCCTTTAGATTTATAATTTAAAATATATTATTTTTGATAGTTTTTTTTTTAAGTGAGGAGAAATATCACATTTTTAACACTTTCCTCAATTCCTTGTACCTAGTTGTGAGGTTTTCCTTTTCAAAGTTAACTGAGAGGAGAAACTTGAGTGTCCTTATGTTTATCATTTATATCAGTATGCTCTGAATCCAACCAACTGCTTAATTGCTCTTGTGTACTACAACAGTTTCAGGAAATAGAGAAAGTCATCATTTCAACTTAAGTGTTGGAATTTGATTCAAGGTTTTTCTATCTGGGGAAGCTTTTTTTTTTTTCTTTTACAAATGGAGACTCTTAGTTGCCATATGGTACAATTGAATTTTCCAACAGAAAACCATCTTATTGGTTTTAACTTGAACAGAGAGTTGCATGAGGGACTTTATTTCTTTTCTTTTTTAAAAAAATATATTTATTTTATTTATTTATTTTTGGCTGCGTTCGGTCTTTGTTGCTGCGTGTGGGCTTTCTCTAGTTGCGGCGAGCGGGGGCTACTCTTCGTTGCGGTGCGCTGGCTTCTCATCGAGAAGCATGGAGCATGGGCTTGTTGCGGAGCATGGGCTCCAGGCGCGAGGGCTTCAGTAGTTGTGGGACACGGGCTCAGTAGTTGTGGCTATCGGGCTCTAGAGCTCAGGCTCAGTAGTTGTGGTGCACAGACTTAGTTGCTTCGCGGCATGTGGGATCTTCCCGGACCTGGGCTCCAACCCGTGTCCCCTGCGTTGGCAGGCAGATTCTTAACCACTGCGCCACCAAGGAAGTCCTGAGACTATTTCTTCCCACAAGAAAGCATTCCCTTCAACAAAAATGAGGTTCCTAAGCAGTTTGAGATGGTTGAAAGCTAACACTATGTCGTGAATTTTAATGGTGTTTGTCACTTGTTAACTACTGATGCACAGCTTCGAAGAAACTGTACATGTAGCTCATCTCAGCTGCACCACCCCCCTTAGCACCTTAAAAAAAAAAAAATCAAAGTTTTCTTTATTGGTTTATTGTGTTGTGAGTAGAAACTAAAGTGGGTAGAAATGGAAACATTTTTAATTAAAAGCGTTGCTTCTTTTTTTCCTTATTGGTAGATTGTTCATTTCTTTTAACATAAACACATGCTTTTTTAATTACTCAGTTCAGAAAAATTTGCATCCAAGATGTTGAGAGTTATTTTGTTGAAAGGATATCTGATGGAATGTTTTGTATTCTATATCATTTTCATATTTTAATGCTTTTCCTCTTATTTCTCATGTAGTTGTGGAACAAAAATGAAACATTCTTGTTGAATAACTTAAATTAAGGTTAGAATGATTATATAATCTGAGAATGTGTTAAAAATATTCTAAGTTGGTGTATTTTTTTTTTTTAGGAAGAAAGATAGAGCCTGAGAATTTTTTAAAAGAAGAGAACCCTTTTAAGAAACTTAGTTACTCTTAGCACTGCTTAAGTATTACTTAAGCACTTTCTCTAGAAAAGGGTAATTTTTAAAATACACATTTAAACTATTAAGGGATTATTTATTTTAGGTCTTAGTGTAGTCAGATATCTCTTCTGGAAAATATAATGTTGAAGTGAAAAGAAATAATCAGTGTTTTGACACAGGAGTTTCCCTTATTTGTAATGTTTTGAATGACAAATTCATTCTCTCAATGTCTTTCATATTCTTGACTTTGCTGAGATGTAATTTCATAGGATTATTTGAACATAATATTGATTAAATTCATTCTTCACACAGTCTATTTTGATTTGACTCTGATGCTAGTTTCTAGAAGTGAAGGAATGAGTTTCACATGATGATTCATATGCAACATATACCAGTTTTCTAAGTACTGTGTGAAAATTTATAAAAGCTAAAATGTATCCTTATGGTTGTACTTTATGAAAGCTGAAATAGGTGTTTCATTTTTTTAAAAAAATGATCAACTATACTTCAATTTAAAAAAAACTCTTAGGGACTTCCCTGGTGGTACAGTGTTTAAACTGCGAGCTCCCAGTGCAGGGGCCCTGGGTTCGATCCCTGGTCAGAAAACTAGATCCCACATGCATGCCTCAACTAAGAGTTTGCATGCCACAAATAAGACCCGGTGCAACCAAATTAAATAAATAAATAAAATATTAAATTAAAAAAAAACAACTCTTAGATTAGAAAAGCAAAATAACTTATAATTTTTTAAAATATACAATAAATATAATTTAGTTTAGGAATATTCAATTATCAGATCGAAACTAGCTAAAACTATATTGTGGATATGTACCAGTCAGTTGAATTCAATCAGAATTTTGAAATTCTGGCACTGCTTTGAGGTATACAGAAATAAATAACAGATAGTATATGTGTTATTACACAGTACCTGGCAGTATTGCTGTTTTATTTGTAATTCAAGCCAACATATCCTTCAGTGTTCATAGTTATATAATTCTTACACTTACAAAGAAAAAATCTAGACTATATTATTTTCCATTATTAAAATTTGATGGGAATTTCCTTCAATTTTTAAATAAAACTATTTTAATGTGATCACATAATATATCATACTCATTATATAGCTGAAGACCAAACAGAGCTACATTTTTTTTTTTTTTTTTTTTTTTTCTGTGGCCTCTCCCGTTGCGGAGCAAAGGCTCTGGACGCGCAGGCTCAGCAGCCATGGCTCACGGACCCAGGCGCTCCGCGGCATGTGGGATCCTCCCGGACCGGGGCACGAACCCGTGTCCCCTGCATCGGCAGGCGGACTCTCAACCACTGCGCCACCAGGGAAGCCCCAGAGCTACATTTAAAAAATAAGATTTCATCTTAATCTTTCTCAGTGTTTATGTGTGTACATCAAGACTTCATCTAACTTCAAGGGTGTTTTAAGATTGTACTGAGATACTGAGATTTAATTTAAAAATAGATGATATTGTTCTTCCACCTAAAGGGATATTAAAGAATCACTGTTGGTAAACCAAGCCAGTTGAGTGTTTTTCTAGTAGCCGTAATGATGAATCTGGACTGATCTAACCATATTCTGATGGCCAGCCCCCCTTTTTAAAAAGATATATTTATTTTATTTTATTTATTTATTTATTTTGGGCTGCGTTGGGTCTTCCTTGCTGCGTGCGTGCTTTCTCTAGTTGCGGCGAGCGGGGGGCTACTCTTCGTTGCGGTGCGTGGGCTTCTCATTGCGTTGGCTTCTCAACGCATTGGCTTCTCTTGTTGCGGAGCATGGGCTCTAGGCACACGGGCGTCCGTAGTTGTGGCTCGCGGACTCTCGAGTGCAGGCTCAGTAGTTGTGGCGTACAGGCTTTGTTGCTCCACGGCGTGTGGGAACTTCGCGGACCAGGGCTTGAACCCTTGTCCCCTGCATTGGCAGACGGATTCTTAACAACTGCTGCCACCAGGGCAGCCCTGGCCAGCCCCCTTTTTAATTGTTCTGTATTCAGTAAACGTACATTGAATTCCTGTTTTCTGCCGGGCGCTGTACTAGGCACTGGTGATACACAGAGAGAGCACATTTCCAAGATAGCAGATAAATGGATTAGTCTGTGGCCACATGTATTTAATCATCTGAGTTCAAGCCAAGTAAGCCAATCTATTGACAGGATATATTGGCACAGAACAGCTGTAAAGGTAAAAATTAAATCATATGTAAAAACTTTACAAACGTAGGTACTGATCTGAATATATATGAATTGTTTTTAGATGCAGCTGTGCATTGTGTTGACCATTCCTCTTTGATTTAGAGACAACAGTATAGCATGGGGTTTAGACCCTAGACTTTGGAGCCAGGCTGCCTGAGTTTTAATTTCTGACTGATATATAAGCTCTGTGACCTTGTGGAAATTTTCCCTGTGGAAAACCCTCATGGATTTTTCATCTACAAAATAAGGATAATTACCAGGCCTCTTTTATGGGTTTGTTGTAAGGACTAAATGATTAATTCATTAAAACATGTAAGCAATTGGAGCAGTGCCTAATGCATACTAAGTATTTAATAAATATTAGCTATTATTATTTTTGGTATACTTTTATTTATAACAGTTTTTATTTATTTATTTATTTAATACCCTGGGTAAAGGTAATATATGAACTTAAATATCTTTTTCTGTTTCAAAGTTTATGGCCCTACTTTGTTTCTTGGGCTGCATGTTTCTGTTTCTTCCACTCATTACTTGGTCTTGTTGATATATGTAACCTGTGCCTAATTTTCACACACTTCGTGGAACTTGTGAAAATAAATGTCATCCTCTTCAGACCACCCTTTTATTTTGTTTTGGCCATGCTGCGTGGCTTGTGGGATCTTAGTTCCCTGACCAGGGATTGAACGTGGGCCATGGCAGTGAAAGTGCCAAGTCCTAACCACTGGACCCCCAGGGAATTCCCAAAACTACTCATTTTTAGAACCCTACACATCTCCTGTTTTGGAGTTACTTTTTAGAGCATATGGCATGTTGTTTTTGAAGATCCTTTGTAGTAGCACATCTCTTCTTTGAGAATAGGTTTGATTCAATAAAATAATATATTCATGATCTAGAAAGGTGAATGATTTAGGAGGATTTAATAATTTCAATTAAAATGAAAAATGATTATAAAGTAAAAGGAGTGATTTTTAAAATAGGACTGTAAACATGGTTAGAAAGACAGTCCCAGAAATATCTCTGATAATATTGTGTTTGAGGACAAAGGTATCTATCCTCCCAAAGTGTCTATTTTGAAAGTTAACACTATCAGGTACATAAATTCTAGTATGTTTAAATGTACATTGTTCACAGTCACACAGATATATTACTTAATATTTGTGAATCTTATGTTGCTATGCCCCTAGGAGTGTTGTGTAACATAACCTAAAATTGTTTTTTTTCTTTTAAAGGGTATGTGTTTTTGTTTTTGTTTTTTAATTTAATTAATTAATTTTTGGCTGCATTGGGTCTTTGTTTCTGCGTGCGGGCTTTTAGTTGAAGTGAGCAGGGGCTACTCTTCATTGCGGTGCGCAGGCTTCTCATTGCTGTGGCTTCTCTTGTTGCAGAACACAGGCTCTAGGAGCATGGGCTCAGTAGTTGTGGCTCGCGGGCTCTAGAGCGCAGGCTTAGTAGTTGCGGCACATGGGCATTGTTGCTTTGCGGCATGTGGGATCTTCCCGGACCAGGGCTTGAACCCGTGTCTCCTGCATTGGCAGGAGGATTCTCAACCTCTGCGCCACCAGGGAAGCCTATAACCTAAAATTCTTTAGTAAGTTTTTGTAGACGTTTATCCTGACTGATTTTGCGCACCCTTTTAGAACCTTTAATATACTAATATACCTTATGAATCTCCAAGATGATTATGTGTACAGTCGTCCCTCCATATTCTCCATGGGATTGATTCCAGGACCCCCATGGATATAAAAGCTGTGGATACTCAAGTCCCTTTTATAAAATGGCATAGTATTTGCATATTACCTACACAAATCCTCCCATATACTTTAAATCATCTTCACATTATTTATACTATCTAATACAGTGTAGATACTGTGTAAATCATTGTAAATACAATGCAAATAGTTGCCAGCATGCAGCAAATTTAAGTTTTGCTTTTTGGAACTTTCTGTAATTTTTTTTTTCCCAAATATTTTCCATCCAAGGTTGGTTGAATCTGTGGTTGTGGAACCTGTGGTTACAGATGGCCAACTGTTTATCATTTTAATTTATTTGACAATTTAACTACAGAATCCACAGTACAACTCTTAGCATCTTTCTTTTTTTGTTCTTTTTTTTTCTGTGGTACGCGGGCCTCTCACTGCTGTGGCCTCTCCTGTTGCAGAGCACAGGCTCCGGATGCACAGCCTCAACGGCCATGGCTCACGGGCCCAGCCGCTCCGCGGCATGCGGGATCCTCCCAGACCGGGGCACGAACCCGTGTCCCCTGCATCGGCAGGCGAACTCTCAACCACTGCGCCACCAGGGAAGCCCTTAGCATCTTTCTTAATAGGAGAACTGATTTGGGAAATATTCTTTGTGTTTGCCCTATCCAAGACCACTGCAATGAATTATTTGTTTTGCTTCTTCCAATGAGAAGTTGCTTTGGGTTGCTAGTACAAGAGACCCTGGCATAACAATGACCTAAGAAGATAGGGATTTCCTTTTCTCTAATATAAAGTCCAGGCATACGACTCCAGAGCTGCTCTGGCTGTTTTAAGACATGGCAATGAACCCAGACATCTTTTTTTTCTTCTCTACCTCCTTACTGCATGGCTTTCATCCTCAAGATGCCCTCTTGGTTACAAAATGGCTGCTAGCATTCTATAAAAATGTTGTCCTTCTAGTCAGAATATATGGAAGAAATGGGGGAAATGGCAAAAAAGGGTATGGCTTCCAGCTGAGTCAGATCCTTTTAAAGAATTTTCTTGAAAGTCTTACCCAATGACTGTTTATATTGGCCATCTGTACATAAAGGGACGCTGGGAATTATAGTTTTTTGCTGGGCACTTGGCTGTCCCAAAACAAACTGAAGAGAGTAGATATTGGGGATCCAATTATTATTTTCTCCAGACTGCCTAACATCTGATCGCTGTTTGTTTCCAGTTTAATGGGATTTGGTTGTAGTACCTCTGAATAAACTATAGATCTTATGCTAGGTTTTTGGGGGGATAGGAGGCTTGGTTTTACTGACTTATCACTTGATAGCTAACACATACATTATGCTAATTAAAGTGCCTTGACCTAGAAGATAATTAAGAAACTAGATTTACTTTCTGTGGAGGCTGGTTCACAGCCATTAAGATTGTTTAGTACTTTATACTTTGCATTGTTTCATAGTTAATTCCTTGTAGTAAGTATGTATCATTCATATAATTTTAAAAAATCAGTATTTAACCTACCATTGAAATATTAAATTATTATTAACCTTTAACAAGACAAAATTAATATGTTTATGTCTGTTCTTAAATGTTTAGCTTTTGTGAAAACTAAATCTAGGCGGTGTTATAATTAACATTCAAACATAAATTTGGAAGTATAGTATAGTAGAAAGAGCACAGATTTTGAATTTAGGTAGTCCTCGGTTTGCGTTTTAGCTCTTTTAGTAATTAGAGTCATTTTGGATAAGTAATTTAATCTCTCTGTGTCTGATCTGTAAAATGGAAATAATAATGTCTACCTCAGAAAGTTGCATGAGCTTTATTCCTGAGTCATTACATATATAAAATGATTGGGCACAGCCCACGGATTCAGTTTACAAGAATTCTTTACCTTTCACTTCCCTTTTCATCTATATATACTGGGCAAAACAGCAACCTAAGAAATATGATTAATTATACTGAGAAAAAAGCTTGGCTTATCTCTTCATCCTCCCGGATTTTAGCCTCTCTAGTATGTTTTGATTAGGTCACTGACTATGCTTTGGTTATCAGATGTTTTACATGTAAGATCTTTTTAGACATAGTAGCTACATATTTACTTTAAAACTAAACTGGTTGACATCTTAAAAGAAATAAAATGGGCAAATCGGCCATGCCCCCGTGAAAATGTGAAAAATATGGAAATTGGAAAAAATACCCACAGGATTATTTGACTACAGTTAAAATAGCAACAATTATAAATGCTTTACAAGTAATATAAATTAATTTTTGTTGTAATGTCTTTTGTTTCTTAGATAAACTAATTATACAGCTGTAAAGTATGTGACTGACTGCTTGCTCTGTGTTCAGAATTGTTTTCAGTATATTGAGAAATATTTTAAAATAAAAGGAAAAGGTTCCTACCAAAAAAACTTAAAATCTAGGTTAAAAAAAAACACAGGAAAGATAGGAAGCCATTATATATTAGAAAACAATGAATAAATGCTCTAAAATTTTGAGGAAGAAAGTGTGGCTTAGTCACAGGATTCACTTGGGTAGAGCTTGAGCTGTCTTGAAGATGTTATTAATGTCTGGGAAAGAGCATGGTGTATCACAGGGCAGAATAAAAGATATGAGTGAGTCAATTCAGGAGAGAGGAAGTGTTAAGAAGTGCTGAAGGTGGCATGTGAAAATGAGAGGAGTAGGGGGACAGAGAAGGAAGTACCTAAAGAGTAAGAGAACTAGGAAAGTGTAATGTTAAAGGTGATGCATGAGGAGAGTCTGTCAAGGAGTCTGTGACCAGTAGCAACAGATGCCATAGGGAGCCAACAAAAGATGATGGAAGAAAAGTAGAAGAAAAAGAACAGTGTGATCAGTTGAGTGTTATTACCTTCAACACCATTTTACTATACTGATAAGGAGAGGAATAGGAAGGAAGTTGAAATGGAGGATGGTATTTGGTGGCAAAATAGATGAGATTCAGATGATCTGAATGATTTCATGAGTCAGAAAAAATTTCTTTGTAAAATTGAAGATGGTGAAAGAACAGATTCTATGAGATTAAGAGATTTAAAGTTCCAGAAAGAGTGAAAAAGAATACTCTCTTTTTCTGAGGCTTTGTCTGGATGGGAAGGAGTGAGCTCTAGGGAGAGTTGTTATCTTTGGTCAGGAGGAGAGCAGCTTTTTCTGTAAGATGGAAGGGAATGTTACAAAGATAGATGTGGGCCTGTTAAAGAATAGAAATGAAAATAAGAGAATTCTGTAAGAAAATTTACACTTAATGCAATTATCTTCAGAAAGTGCCGTCAGAAGAGGCAAGCTTGTCTGCTTTTAACTATGATTCGGTAGTGATGAAAAATTTGAAGTTTGAAGAGAGATGTAAAGGTTAGAAATAATCACTGTTGGGAGAGTAATGGGAGATGGATAACTGATTTATAGGCTTTATCACTTTGAAGTTGAAAATTTGAACATTGATGGCCTAAATCCACATCTGCAGAAAACGAAGGGTAAGGTATAGGGGTTATTGCAGTCTGCAGTGGTCAAGTGTAATGTGGGGCCTAGAGTAATGAGGAAACTCAGTGAAGCTGGGAAGATTGGTTGAAATAGAAAGTGATTTTACTCAGCACTTTTTGAATTTGCTCAATAAGCCAACTACTGACTGAATCAAAGATATTTATCATTTGCTGCTATCTGCTACTTGTTAGAGCAAGCTGACAAAGGATCTTGACTCCGAGTAAAGTGTGTATGATGTTTGTTCAGTTTATGTGGATTAGTTACTGCTTGGGTCACTTAACCTGCAGTTGGGGATTGTATTTAAAAGGGGCCATATAAACCATAAATTCAGAAAATGTGTTTAAATAAAAACCTCATCCTGTTGTTTAATATCGTGCTATATAGTAGTTGGGTTTTTTATGTGCCACTAGTGTGACTTTACTGTCAGTCTTTGTACTTATTTATTATTATGATAGTTATCACTAGGATTCAAAATTGTAAATTAATTGGGAATCTCTTCTGCAAATTGCTTTGGCTACAAAAAAATTTTCTATCCTTTTCTTAGATGTTAGCATTATACTTGGCAGATAGATCAACTCCTAAAAAAGTTTTGAAACTCATTTTTCCATTTTTAATTCAGATAAATGTTTTATCTGCTATACCACATGTGATGTAAAAAGTAAAATTCAAAAATATATTCAGTATTTTATCAACTCAGGACTTGATTTATTTTTAAATTCCTGAAACAACATATTACAAAACTTCTTGGCTATCTACAAATACTTGGTTATTGCCTGAAGTCACCTAGTTGATTGTTAAGTAACAGCAAAATTCAGTGTAGGCCTCTACAAATAGTGTCTTAGCTGGCCAAATCATCTAAAGGTTTAATTGCCATTGCTTTGATTAATAAAGTATATATAATGGTGGCTGGTGCATTTTCCTTTTCTGCTTTTTGTATTACCAAATAGTTGGAAGAAAAAAAAATCTAGAGAAAATAATGTTACTCTAGTTTATAAATTACTCTTGGTTCACTTAGACAGCATCTTTAAAAATATATTTGACCTAGTCATGTGAAAAAGACCTAATCAGGAATTTATTGTCTCAAGAGAAACAGTTTCAATGGTATATGTATAAACAGCAAAATTCATGTTTATGATACCTTTAAAACTATTAATCTTTTAAGAAGTTATTTAAATCCTCTTTTACTACCCTAATGAGGGCCATTGTAAAGGTTTTCATTTCTCTATATTGTGACAATTAGTTTTTTAGACTGAATAATACTTTAAAAGCTAATTATATGATGCAGCAGTTTTTAAATATGCACCCGTGCCATTATAATCTGTAGATTAAGCCAAAAATTTATACACAAACCACACATGTATGTTTATGATATCTTTCAGATCACTTAAAGGAACAGTGAAAATGATTACAATGACGAGATACTATTTGTGTATTTACTATAAGAATTTAAAATAGGATATTATTTATCTTTACAACAAATCTGTGAGATAGATGTTATTATTCTTATTTTACAGATGAGAAAACTGAATCTTAGAGAGGCTCGATGAGTTGCCATAGGTCACACAGTTGGTTGGTAGTGGAGTAGGGATTTTGAATCCATGTCTGTCTGACTCCAGTCAATTGTCTTAACCATAACTTCTCATGTGACTAGTATCTTTTATTTAGTTATTGATTGATTGATTGCATATTTTAAAACAAGCAGAATCAAGGAGGCAAAAAATTACCTCAATTTACATAGAAAGTGTGAAAGAGAACTCCATAGTCTATGTTGGAATCTGAGTTTATGCAGTCGTTCAGGAGCTTTCAAACAGTTGTTCTTGCATTGGTAGTGTATTTTACTTTCAGCTTGTTTTACCCCCAAGGTCTTCTCCCTACTATCCTGTGGTTTTCCTAGCATCAAGTTCCTATAAACTGTTAAATAAAGACAAAAATGTGTCCTTTTGAAAATCTTTTAAAAATGTTTACATGCTCATCACAGTATTATTTGTAATGGTATAAAATTGGAACGAACATAAATAGCTTACAGAGGAGGCATGGTTTAAAGTACTATTCTAAATCCTTATAATGGAATTTTGTGATCATCAAAAATTAGGTTGATAAGAGGTTTTTAACATGAAAATATAATGTTAAATAGAAAAAAGGTAAAATTTAGTAAACAAAGCATGATTATAGACATAGTTTTCATTTTCTTTACTTTTTATGAAAACTTTCAATGTTAAAAAGGCCAGAAAAAAAACCCCAAATGCCCCAAATAGTGGTATATAAAGGAAAACCAACCTGTTTTAGAAGTAGAAAGATTAGAATGTGAAGAATTAAAGATATATAAAATTTGTTCTGTTGAGTTGAGAAACAGATATTTTGCCTAGTGATTTTTTTCTAATATGGAAGGGGCTTACTGATTTTAATACATCGAATTATCTTAGCTAATGCTTTAGGCAAACTAGAAGATGTAGTTGAGGCTGGGTTACTTTTTATAAGGATGTTTAGATACTAATGATAATACACACTTATAAAATGTACTGTTTAGTAAAAAATTAATTCCTCTAAACAATCTTAAGGTAGATACTACTAATATCTCCATTTTTTCAGGTAAGGAAACCGAGGTAGAGTTAGATTCATTTGCTCAGAGTAATTAAGCAGAAGAGCCAGCATTTTGAATCTAGGTAGTCTGGTCCCAATGCCTGTGCACTTAATTGCTACACACTAGGTAATTTTAATAGTGAAAATCATTTGTAACTTTTAGTTCAGGGTTAGAAGTAATGATCTTATTAAGGTGCGGTCATTAAGAACAGTTTATGACCAACTCTCCATTCCATTCTTAGTACATTTAAAAATTGTCCTTTGGTTTGGTTGACAGCTGTATTTACAGAGCCCCAAACTGTTGGTGACTGCTAACAAAGTTTCTTTTCTTCTCCTTTGAATCAACTCTTTCACTAGGCTTGCATGCTTTGTATGTGGTGGTGTAGAAAGTGTCTGATAGGAGAACTCCAAAAGTTTCTAAATTTTAAAACTCAGTCACAATATAAATTGACTGATATTTGCTCTTATTTGGAGAAGTGGAATTATATCCTGGAGTTCTTTGAAACATAAAAATCTCTATTAACCCTTTCCCTTAACTGTCTTCACGTCCTTTTTTCTTTTCTACTTAAGAATTGTATACTATTCTTATGCAAGTAGTTAGATGATCTTTTATTAAGTGAACAGTTTTCTTGCCCACAGACTTTAATTCTTATAGCAGGTAAAATTTGTTTTATTATTTTAAAGTATCTTATATTTTAGAATAGATAAAACATGTGTACTGTACAAGATTGAAAAGTACAAAAATTGAAGTTGTCTTTTTATTCGTATCTCCAGGTCCCCTCCAGGGGTGCTATTATTCTGTAGCCTTCATTTTCAGTAATGTCACCAGAGCCAGGAGAAAACACTAATGAACAATGTACCAAACTGATGTTTTAGTCTTCTTAAGAGGAAACTTTACATGTACCCTCTTAGTATGCTAAAAAGCTCTTTGCTATTCAAAATAATTTATACAAAATCTTCCTTTTTTATATATTAAACAATACATCTTTATTTTTCTGGTTTTCTTTTTCTTCCCCCCCCTCAAATTACCTCATTAGTCAGACATTTCTCACACTTTTGACCTGTTAACCCCCATTCTTTTGTTACCAGTTAGAAATCTGTTAGTAAAAGCAAACTTGAATGTCTCACCATTAATATACTGTTTTGTTTGTTAAGTTGAACATTTTCTTTTAACTGAGGTTGATAAATATTTGGTACAGCTGAAGTTGGATCATTTTACAGTTGAAAGGGGAACTTAGATCTATTTCGTTTCTCTTATTGAGCATTGAGTTACAAAGAAACTCCAATATATAGAAATTTTTGGTATATAGAAATTCGGTATATAACAGTTTTTTTTAATGTGCTTGCTCTTCTGCTTTTCTTGTTGAAGCATGAAAACTGAAGACTATGTATGGAGTTACTCTTACTGTATACCCAAAGTTCAGATTTATTTCCTGCTTAAATAGAGTGCATTGGGAGGAAAACTATGCCAGAGCATACTTTTCTAATATAATTGTTTTAGCTCTTTGTAATTGTGCTTCCTTTTATGTGTACCTTTTGAAATGTAAGCAAAAGGTAGGGTAGATTGGAGGTTCCAAACATGAGCTGTAGCTGAATTATCTATGAATTGATTAAAAATAAACATTTTGGGATAATTCCTAGACCCTCAGGAATTTATAGGGTTTTTTTTTTTTGCGATACGCGGGCCTCTCACTGTTGTGGCTTTTCCCGTTGCGGAGCACAGGCTCCGGATGCGCAGGCTCAGCGGCCATGGCTCACGGGCCCAGCCGCTCCGCGGCACATGGGATCTTCCCGGACCGGGGCACGAACCCGCGTCCCCTGCATCGGCAGGTGGACTCTTAACCACTGCGCCACCAGGGAAGCCCAGGAATTTATAGTTTTAAAATGTGCCCCACATGCAGCTTTCCTAAAATTGGTAGAAAATAAGTACACTTTTTATTGTATCTTTCTAGGAATCCTATCTCTCCTTTTAAAAAAATAGATATTTCGGTCATGCTTTTATACATTTGTTCTATAAATTTAAAAAATATAATTTAATTTGTTGGGATAATATTATACATACCCTTGAGTAGGTGTCACTAGCCTCAGTACCTTTAGGGACAAGAAGGGCCAAAGATAGTTGAGGGTAGAGGAAAACAATAATGAATGATGGATATTGTAAAGAACTAAAGGGCTCAGACTGTAGCTAAAGTGGACATCTGCTACCCACCTTGAGTGCTGCCACATCTCCTTTTTTCCCAAGATTTTTATGTGAAATCTCTTTTATATGTGAAATCTTTCAATTTATAAATATTGGCACAAATTCACACTTTTGTAAAATATCGTGTGGGCCATTGCTCTATAAGCCAAACACATGTCTGCAGGCCAAATAAAGCCCATGGGCCACCAGTACACAACCCATGCCCTGAACTACCTTACACTTGTATGAACTACCTTACACTTGTATGAACTTGACATATTTTGTTTTGACATTTATTAAGGGATAATAATGATGATAATGCTTCCAGCCGTCTGCCTCGATTAATATTTCACTTTAGCATATTAGTTGTATAAACATTGGATTTTTGTGTAGGAGGAAAGAAAAGAATAGGACTATTTTCTAAAATATATAGAGGATAATGTCTGATGTGTAAATGTATCAGAGACTTGGTTCCATGATTTTTCTTAGAGAAATTTTGTTCTCAATCCCTTTCTCAAAGTCTGTCATTCTTCCTTTTTCCTGCCTGCACATTCAGTATCTCCATGCTCTTCCCATGAATGTTCTTTTCATTTGCAAGAGTTATGAAAGAAAAATCTTTTGTACAGAAACTCTATAGAATGAAAATCACTTTGCGACTGACTTAACTGCACAAACGTTGAGACATTCTTCACCATAGCATTAAAATTCCTTAGCCCTAGTACTGTTTCTTTCAAATGTGCTTTCTAAACAGAAGAATGACTGCCTTTAAAGCAGTTAGTGAAAAGACTCACACAGAAACAATCTAAGGAGGCAGCCTCATAACCATGTAGGATTCGACCCCAATCCATCAGGAGGGATGATTGAACGGAGATGCCATTTACAGTGGCTCAGTACAGAGAAATAAACATAATAAACTAGCAAAACTTCCTCTTCTAGCCAAGATGGAATAATAGGGAAAAGATTTATCCTTCTGTCCACAACAGCTAAAAAATGGACAAAATATTGGAAACAGCAGTTCTCAAGCCAAATGACATCAGTCAGTGAAAGACAGTGATATCTCTGAGTGACGGGAAAAAAGATGAGCCTTATGACTGCTCAGCTTGCTAACTTAGAGTTTCTAGACTGTGGTGCAATGTATGGGAAACCAGGTGGAAAATGGTACAGAACCCTGAATTCAGGACATACTGCTGAAAGTCTGGGGAGATTAAGACAGCTAGAGTTAACAGGACAGAGTAGTAGAGAGGTGAGAATAGCACACAGAAAGAACCCCAGAGGTCTACAGAGGGTCCGCTTCGAGTATTCACCTGAGTACTCAATACGTACATGCGTGTAAGGAAACTTGCTGAGTATTCACCTGAGTACTCAATTCGTACATGCGTGTAAGGAAACTTGCTGAGGGGAACCATACAAAAGGGTTAGAAGGGACAGTATTTGTGTGTGCTGGCAGGGCTGGGACTAGTGCCTGTTCCCACAGACCAGATTGGAGAACCTCAAGATTCACAGGGCATTAGGTACAGTACACAAAAGAATCTTGCCCCACCAGTGAGCCCTAGATTAAGCATTGCTCTGGGCCAAACTAACAGATCTTCAGAGCTAGACCCAAAAGGGTCAAATTTACAAGTTTTCAAGTAATTTAACTTCATCTCCAAGCAAAACTCAAAAATATGTATAAACATATTCAGCATCCAACAAGATAAAATTCACAATATATGGCATCTAATCAAAAATGTCCAGACATGCAAAGAAACAGGAAGATATGACCTATAATGAGAAGATAAATTGATCAAACTAACTCAGAACTGACACAGAGGTTAGAATTAGCAGATAAGTGCATTAAAGTAGTTTTGTTGTTGTTGTTGTTTTTTGCGGTACGCGGGCCTCTCACTGTTGTGGCCTCTCCCATAGCAGAGCACAGGCTCTGGACGCACAGGCTCAGCGGCCATGGCTCACAGGCCCAGCCGCTCTGCGGGATGTGGGATCTTCCCGGACCAGGGCACGAACCCGTGTCCCCTGCATCGGCAGGCGGACTCTCAACCACTGCACCACCAGGGAGGCCCTAAAGTAGTTTTTATAACTGTACTCCATATGTGCAGAAGTTAGTAGGAACACGCTGAACTTCTAAATATGAAAACTATAATGTCTGAGATGAAAGATACATGGGATGGGATTAATGGCAGGTTACACATTATAGAAGAAAAGATTAGTAAACTTGAAGACATGCCAATATAAATTATTCAAAATGAAACACAGAAAGGAAAATAATTTTTAAAAATGAACAGAGCATCAGTGAGTTGTGAGATAACTTCAGGTGGCCTAATATACATGGAATTTGAGTCCCTAAAGTAGAGGAGAAAGAAGGCCATGATGAAAAAATACTTGAATAAATAATGGCTGAAACTTTTCCAAATTTGTTGGAAACTATAAACACCCAGTTCAGAATCTTAATGAACCCCAAGCATAAGGAACATGAAGAAAACTACTCCAAGTCACATCATATTCAAACTGTTCAAAATGTGTAATAAAGAGACAACCTTAAAGGCAGCCAAAGAAAAAAAGAGGAATAAAAATAAGGATAGGGCTTCCCTGGTGGCACAGTGGTTGAGAGTCCACTTGCTGATGCACGGGACACGGGTTCGTGCCCCGGTCCGGGAAGATCCCACATGCCGCGGAGCGGCTGGGCCCGTGAGCCATGGCCTCTGAGCCTGCGCGTCCGGAGCCTGTGCTCCGCAACGGGAGAGGCCACAACAGTGAGAGGCCCTGCAAAAAAAAAAAAAAAAAAATAAGGATAACAGTATGTTTCTTGTCAGAAACAGTGCAAACAAGAAGACAGTGCAGCAACATCTTTAAAGTACTGAAAGAAACTGTCAACCTAGAGTTCTCTACCCAATGAAAATCTTTTAAAAAAATGAGGTGAAATAAAGACTTTTTCAGAGATACAATAGCTAAAAGAATCCATCACCAGCAGACCAAGAAATGTTGAAGTCCTTCAGGCAGAAGGCAAGTGATACCAAATGGATAGCAAATAAAATGCTAACTACACTGGTAAAATATATATGATATTTTTCTTGTTATTTAAATGTCTTTAAAAGGTAATCTATAAAAAGCTGAGAAAAGTAGAATTCATAGATTCACTCTATAAAAATCCCAAAATGCAGTAATGAAATAATAATGGCTAACATTTTGACCACTTACTATGGGCAAGGAGTTTTACCTGTATAATTTGATTTAATCCATCTAACAGTCCTTTAAGTACCATTGTTGTTACTTTGAGGAAAGTAAGCTATACGAGGGTGCAATAACTTGTCCAAGATTACACAACTATTAAATGGATGAGCAAGGACTTAAACTCATTCTGACTCTAAAGCTTAGATACTTTACCATTTTTCTACACTGCCTTCCCAGGGAAGGAGCAAATAGTATAGAACATGTGATCAAAGGTCAAAGAGGATCAAGGAAAGAGTCAAGGGGGGAAGGAATAAAGAGGAGCTGGCAGACAGCTTGGCAGATATCATCGGTTCCTATCATCACCGATTATTTCTACTTGGATGGTCAAGGCCACTCAAGATGACACTTTTAACTCTAATTTTTTTAATTAATTAATTTATTTATTTATTTTTGGCTGTGTTGGGTCTTCGTTGCGTGCAGGCTTTCTCTGTTTGCTACTCTTCATTGCGGTGCACGGGCTTCTCATTGCAATGGCATCTGTTATTGCGGAGCACGGGCTCTAGGCGTGCGGGCTTCATTAGTTGGAGCAGACGGCCTCAGTAGTTGTGGCGCACAGGCTTAGTTGCTCCACGGCATGTGGGATCTTCCCAGACCAGGGATCGAACCTGTGTCCCAGGCACTGGCAGGCGGATTTTTGTTTTTAAGGTATTCTTTTTTTTTTTTTAAACATCTTTATTGGAGTATAATTGCTTTACAATGTGTGTTAATTTCTGCTTTATAACAAAGTAAATCAGCTGTACATATACATATATCCCCATATCTCCTCCCTCTTGTGTCTCCCTCCCATCCTCCCTATTCCACCCCTCTAGGTGGTCACAGAGCACTGAGCTGATCTCCCCATGCGACGCAGCTGCTTCCCACTAGCTATCTATTTTACATTTGGTAGTGTTTATATGTGAATGCTACTCTCACACTTCGTCCCAGCTTACCGTTTCCCTTCCCATGTCCTCAGGTCCATTCTCTACATCTGCATCTTTATTCCTGTCTTGCCCCTAGGTTCATCAGAACCGTTTTTTTTTTTTTTTAAGATTCCATATGTATGTGTTAGCATACAGTATTTGTTTTTCTCTTTCTGACTTATTTCACTCTGTATGACAGACTCTAGTTCCATCCACCTCACTACAAATAAGTCAATTTTGTTTCCTTTTATGGCTGAGTAATATTCCATTGTATATATGTGCCACATCTTCTTTATCCATTCATCTGTCAGTGGACACTTAGGTTGCTTCCATGTCCTGGCTATTGTAAATAGAGCTGCAGTGAACATTGTGGTACATGACTCTTCTTGAATTATGGTTTTCTCAGGGTATATGCCCAGTAGGGGGATTGCTGGTTCCTATGGTAGTTCTATTTTTAGTTTTTTAAGGACCCTCCATACTGTTCTCCATAGTGGCTTTATCAATTTACATTCCCACCAACAGGGCAAGAGGGTTCCCTTTTCTCCACACCCTCTCCAGCATTTATTGTTTGTAGATTTTTTGATGATAGCCATTCTTACTGGTGTGAGGTGATACCTCATTGTAGTTTTTTTTTGTTTTTTTTTAAAATTTATTTATTTTTGGTTGCGTTGGGTATTCGCTGCTGCACGCAGGCCCCCTCCAGTTGCAGCGAGCAGGGGCCACTCCTCATTGCAGTGTGCGGACTTATTGCGGTGGCTTCTCTCGTTGCAGAGCACGGGCTGTAGGCACACGGTCTCAGTAGTTGTAGCTCACAGGCTATAGAGCGTAGGCTCAGTAGTGTGGCGCACGGGCCCAGATGCTCCGCGGCATGTGGGATCTTCCCAGACCAGGGCACGAACCCGCGTCCCCTGCATTGGCAGGCGGACTCCCAACCACTGTGCCACCAGGGAAGTCCCCTCATTGTAGTTTTGATTTACATTTCTCTAATGATTAGTGGTGTTGAGCATTCTTTCATGTGTTTGTTGGCAATCTGTATATCTTCTTTGGAGAAGTGTCTATTTATGTCTTCTGCCCATTTGTGGATTGAGTTGTTTGTTTTTTTGAGCTTCATAAGCAGCTTGTAAATTTTGGAGATTGGCAGGTGAATTCTTAACCACTGCACCACCAGGGAAGTCCCCTCTAATAGTTTTTAAAATATAAAATTTACACAGATGTGGGAGCCAGTGAGTTCAGATATCTTGTTTTCACATAGTTCAAAATGTGCTCTGTGGACTTAGGGAAGGGAGAGAAACATACCCTTGTCTGTCCAGGGAGGTGATGAACCTCTCTGTTCATCAACTGGGTGGACTGCAGGCCTAAGTTATTAAATATTTTTCTCTTTCATTTTTTTTTTTTTTTTCCGGTATGTGGGCCTCTCACTGTTGTGGCCTCTCCTGTTGCAGAGCACAGGCTCTGGACGCACAGGCTCAGCGGCCATGGCTCACGGGCCTAGCCGTTACGCAGCATGTGGGATCTTCCCAGACCGGGACACGAACCCGTGTCCCCTGCATCAGTAGGCGGACTCTCAACCACTGCGCCACCAGGGAAGCCCTCTCTTTCATTTTTAAATAACAGTTGTAACATTTTACAACTTTACTTACAAGATCAGCTAGCCAGAAGAAAAAGTAATTTGACTTGTACTAATAATAACAGTGTTGAAGTCACATGGGAATGGTTTAAAAATACCTATGGATAAAAATTGGTACTTTTTAATGTGCTCATATTTTCTTATGTTTAATAAACGTTTTCTTGTTTTAAACGATAATTTATTTTAAACAAAAATACAATGTAGTATGGAGGTTACAACACATGTAAAAATAAAATGCATGGCATTGGCACAAGAGTTGGGAGTAGAGCAATGAAAGTACAGTTGACCCTTGAATAACACTGGTTTGAACTGCATGAGTCTACTTATATGCTAGTTTTTTTCAACAGTAAATACTATAGCACTTTGTGATCTGTGGTTGGTTGAATCTGTAGATATGGGGGAACCATGTATATGGAGGGATGACTCTAAGTTATACACAGATTTTCAACTGCACAGAAGGTCAGTTCCCCTAATCCCTGTGTTGTTCAAGGGTTAACTATATACAATTGTGGGTTCTTATATGAAATGGTATAATATCATATCAAGGTAGACTGGGATAATTTAAAGATGTGTACTATAAACTGTATAGCAATGACTAAAATAACAAAAAGAGTTACAGCTAAAAGCTAACGAAAGATATAAAATGGAATCATGAAAAATATTGTTAATCCAAAGGCAGGAAAAGAAAAAAAGAGGTGAGAGGAAAAACAGATGGGACAAATAAAAAAAAAAAAAAGCAAAACAATAAATCCAACTATATTAATAATCACATTTAATGTAAATGGCTTAAACACCTCAATTAAAAGGCAGAGTTTGTCAGATTGCTTACAGTTTGGTCTTGATTTTTAAACCCAATCTTAGTTGAAAGTAAAAGAATGGGAATTCCCTGGCAGTCCAGTGGTTAGGACTTGGCACTTTCACTGCTGTGGCCCAGGTTCAATCCCTGATTGAGGAACTAATATCCTGAAAGCTGCACAGCATGGCCAAAAAAAGAAAAGAAAAAGAAAAGAAAGTAAAAGCATGGAAAAGATATACCATGTTAAGACTAATTAAAAGAAAATTGACTAAATTAGTATGAGACAAAGTAGATTTCAGAATGAAGAATGTGACCAGGGTGAAAAAATATCATTTCATAATGACAACAGAGTCCATTCATTAAGAAGATGTAAGAGTTCTAAACATTTATGCACCTAATAACAGAGCCTCAAAATGCTCAAAGCAAAAACAGAACTGCAAGTAAAAATTGACAAATTCACAATTGTAGCTACAGATTTCAATATGCCTCTCAGGAGCTGACAAAACATACAGTCATACCTTGGAGATTTTGTGGGTTCAGTTTCAGACCACCACGATAAAGTGATCCTTACAAATATTTTGGTTTCCCAGTGCATATAAAAGTTATGTTTACACTATACTGTAGCCTATTAAGTATGCAGTAGCATTATATCTAGAAAAACAATGTACTTATCTTAATTAAAAAATAATCAGCTTGCTTGATGCAGGGTTGCCACAAACCTTCAATTTGTAAAAACTCAAAATCTGTGAAGTGTAGTAAAGCGAAGCTCAATAAAACAAGGTATGCCTGTAGAAAATCAGTAAGGTATAGAAGAGTTTAACAACATAATCAACTCACTTAACATTTATAGAACACACCACCCAACAACAACAGAATGCACATTCTTTTCTAGTGGACACAGAATAATTACCAAGATAGTTCATGTTCTGGGCCACAAAACAAGTTTTAATGCATTTAAATGTATTCAAGTCATGTTAAGTGTCTCTGGGAAATTCTCAAAAAGTTGAAAACTAACACACTTCTAAATAACCCATGGCTTAAAAAGGAAATGAGAAAGTATATTGTTTGGGATACAAATGAAAGCACAATATATAAAAATGTGTGGGATGTAAGACTTGGGGGAAATTTTATAGCACTAAATACCAATAGCAGGAAAGAAAATATGTCTCCAACCAGCTCTCTCTTAGAAAAAGAAGCAAAGTAATAAGTAGTAGAAAAGTAGGTGGAAGAAAGGAAAGAATGAAGATCAAAGGAGAAATCAAACAGAAAACAGAAAGGAAAAAAAAAAAAAAAGAAAAAAAAAAAAAAAGAAAAAAAAAAAAAAAGAAAAAAAAAAAAAAAGAAAAAAAAAAAAAAAGCAATGAAACCTAAAGTTGATTCTTTGAGAAGACCAAGTAAATGTATAAACCCCTAGCCAGACTGATCAGGAAAAAGAGAATATACTAAGTACCAATATAAGGAATGAGAGACAGATTCTGCAACAGATTCTGCACTTATTAAACAAATAGTAAGGGAATATTATCAGTGATTTTATGCCAATAAATTCAACAACTTAAAATGAAATAGACAATGAGATCTACCAAAATATAGGCACTCTCCAACTTAGATATTACTGTATCTTCTGTTAGGAAATGAAAAATCTTCCTACCATGTTTTGTTTATTTTTTGCTTTTCTGGAGAAATTAAAATTATAAAACCCCAAAGAGTCTTCAGATAACTCTATTTTACTTTTACATAATCAGTTCTTTAGAAGGCTTGGAAAAGCACTTACAAAGATTCTTTCCATTACGAATGGTAAAATTTTTTTGTTTTAAAATACTGAACATAGCCTAGAGGTAGAAGGTTCAAATGTTTGTTCAGCAGCTCAGTCATGCATTTTATAAGGTTCTCTTGTCTTTTTTTTTTTCTTTTATTTGGCCTACTGTTCTTCTGAGTATTATCTTGAATCCTTAGGCTTTTACTCTAGTCGTTGCAATACATATAGCTGCCACAGTTCCAGATATCGCCTATAGACACTTCACTGGCTAATGTGTTGGGCGTTCCCAAGATCAACCCAGGTCCCATGATTTGCTAGGAGGACTCCCAGGACCCTTCACAATAGAGTTATTACAACAAAAGGGTGCAAAGCAAAATTCACAGAGGGGAAAAAGGCAGTGTGGCAAAGCCTGGAGGAAACCAGGAGCAAACTTCTAAGAGCCCTCTCCCAAGGGAATCACACAGGATTCATTAGGAATTGCTCTTTATTGTAATATTGCAAATTTATTTTCACACAGGAGTCTTTTTCTACACTATTATATGGTTGATTTTCCAAATTGATGAGATATTTTTCAAAAAGGATCACCTTATTTACTGTAAGAACTTTCATCATTTCTCAATGAAGTTATTTTTTGGTTTGACTTTTAAGAATATCCTTTATGTTTGACAAAATGCTTTTATCATAGTCAATTAAATTGTCAATTCAAGTAAAAAACCGGTTGGAATTATCAGATAAATGTTATCACTTTGGGCTTTTACAGTGGAACAAAAGCCATCAGAATTCATTTCCTGATATGAAAGTTGTGCTAAGTTGGCCATGGATTAAAACAGAGCAGTCCTGTAATAAAGAATGTAAAATTTGTTTATCTAAAAATCTCCATACTTAAAAGAATGGTACCAATTCCAATAAGGTATTTTTTGGTTTTGGTTTTTGTTTTTTAATTTTTGGCTCTGTTGGGTCTTTGTTGCTGTGTGCGGGCTTTTTGTAGTTGCAGCAAGTGGGGGCTTCTCACTGCAGTGGGGCTTCTCTTGTTGTGGAGCATGGGCTCTAGATGCATGGCTTCAGTAGTTGTAACATGCAGGCTCAGTAGTTGCAGCACGCGGGCTTAGTTGCTCTGTGGCATGTGGGATCTTCCCGGACCAGGGATCGAACCCGTGTCCACTGCATTGGCAGGCAGATTCTTAACCACTGCGCCACCAGGGAAGTCCCCAATAAGGTATTGTTGATTTTGGAAATACCTCTGACACATCTGACATTAGACTGCTAACATGTAGAGGAGGGTTTAAGAAAGCTGAAATGCCCTTCATAAAACAGACTTAAAAATTATGCTTCATTTTTGAATGAAGAAAAAAACCTGTTAGAAATATAATTGCTCTGCTTACTTAACATTTAATTATTATTGGAAGTAAGAGATTGTCATCCAGGTTCTGATTTTTCACTAACAAGTTTGAATATGATACTGAACTACATGTTAGTGCTAACATATGTTTTAGTACACAGTTTGTTTTTAGCTTTTCCCCCTAAGATCTTAAGGGTTAAATGGTCTACTGATTGGAACTAAGAACTTATGTTTTGTTAGTCTAAGTGAAATTTTGGAAGGCATATGCTATTGAGTTGATTTTGTTTTCCTTAACTGAATGCTTTTAAGTTATGACTTGACTGACTTCCTAATAGCGCAGATGCAGAAATTACATAGTAACTATGCTAATAAAGTCTGGCAAGTCATTTTTTAAGTTGAACCACAAAATTGTTGACGTCAAATACTGTCAATTTCTTATGATTCATCCAGATAATTGGGTATATTTCTATAATACAGGTACAAAGTGTTTTTAATTATTCAGTGGAATATTTGTGTAACTCTCCTTTGATTCTCATTTTCATTCCTTGTTGTCTATCAAACTTGAGACTTACTGCTTGTAACAAGCAGGAAGCAACTTGTCAGAAAATGACAGATGTATTAACTTGCATTCATTATAGCATTTTATAGACAATGTAATGTTAGACTTGGAAAACATGTTAGAGGTCACCTAAGGCCACCCCACTCACCTAATATAGTAAGATTTGACAGCCCTATATGTAGTTATTTCCCTCTGCTTGACCACTTTAAGATATTACCTCAAAAGTTTTTCTGTATTGTTTGAAAGTCTATATTTTGAACTGTAAACTAATTTTAACTCATTGGTTTCAATTCTGCATTTTGTAAGGAATACTCTAAAAAGATTACTCCTTCCAGATGGCAAATGTTTTAACATTAGAGGATAGGCATGCTCTATACTCCTACTCTCATCCCCAAGGGAAACAATCTCAACTATTTCCAGCTGAGGTCATCGACTCAAAATTTTAAGATTTAAGGAACTTAGAGGATAATTCCACTGATTATCCAATTTACAAGGTCTGGGTGTTGTCGGTTTGAATTCCCCACATTGTCTGATACAGTGCCTTATAAATAATGAACACTAAATAAATGTTTATTATTTAAATGTGAGACTGAGAGGATAAATGGAATTTAAGTTTATTCAATCATTCAATAAATACTTATTGAGAATCTACTTTGTGCCAGGCACTTATCCTAGACATTTGGGGATACACCAGTTAACAAAAGAGACTGAAATTTCTGTCCTCATCAGTTCTGTATTTGTGTGTTATAGACATTCAATAAAAATTAAATTATAATATATTGTCAGGTATTGTAAATGCTATGAAGTATTATAAAATTGGATAAGGTTGTGAGAGAAAGTTAGGGACTGGGTGATCAAGTAAAACCTTTCTGTGAGGTCAAGAGCTTAGTAAAGAGGTTTATCCATGTGGTTATTTGAGGCAGGAATGGTGTAGACAACTGCAAGGGCTTGTGAGTCACTGTGGCTGGAGTTGAGTGTCAGGACTGAAGGGAAAAGTGAGTAGTTAAGGTGTAGAGGTAGCCTGGAGAAAAATCATGTAAGGAGCTGTAAGCCTGAGTAGGGATCTGAGATTTCATTCCTAGTGGTGGGAAACCATGAAGCAGAAAAGTGACATGATTAGGTCTACATTTGAAAAGGATAATTACAGCAACTGTATTGGGAATAGACAACAAAGGGGCTAGAGACGAAGCAAAAAGACCAGTTACAACCATATTGTTATAGGTTTCTAGACTTTCCCTGTCCATTATGGTAGCCACAAGTTACAGGTGACCATTTAAATTTAAGTTAGTTAAAATTAAATAAAATTTTAAAATTCAGTTCCTCTCTTGCACTGGCCACATTTCAAGGGCTCAGTAGTCATGTGTGGCTATTGACTTTAACCATACTGGATAGCACAAATGTAAGATATATCCATCATCACAGAAAGTTCTGTTGGAGAGCGCTGTTCTAGACGATATAGAGTAGACAATAGAGGTCTTGAAACTTATCAGATATATTCAAGATATATTTTGAAAGAAGAGCTAACAGGATTTTCTAACTGATTGGATGTGGGATATTAGGGAAGGAAAGAAATCAGGTGACTCCAAAGCTTGTTGCCTGAATAAATAGCTCAGTTCCATTTCAAAATGGGGAATGCTGGAGGAGAGATTTAGTAGTTGAAACACAGTTTTTGATTTGATAAATGGCATGCCTATTAGAGAGACTGAATATAAGAGACTGAATCACTGAATTTGACAACATGGACATTACTGCTCTTTAAAATTTTTTTCAAAATACTCATTTTTCTATTTTCATTATTTGCCCTGTGATTCTTAGGTCTGAGTACTATGTACTTTTCCTATAAATGAGGATACAGTTGTTTAGGGTGTTAACATCAGAAAAGTATTCAAAGTTCCAATTTCAGAAGGTTAACAGATTTATCAACTTAATTTCTTAAGTCTCTGCTTAAATGATAGTAAAGGAATAAAAATGCTAAAAACTCACAATAAAGAAGAGAACAGATGAGTGGCCATCTGTTTCTAGAAAAAAATTCAAAAATTTTTAAATGATCATAGGAGCAAAGGTACCTGAGGAAGCAAAGTGGAAGAAATCAAGCACAGAAAATGAAGAACGGGATAGAAAAGGGTAGACCCATTTTTGTCCCACTGAACCCTGGAGAGACCTAAGACTCAGAAACATTAGATATGAAGGGGAACAGGAGTGCGATGTGCTATGGAGACAAAGATGTGAACTGAAATATTTAATATGTATTATTAGTGTTTCAGTTTCTAAAATTCTATTAAATTATTAGTATTTTAAGGAATACTTAACATCAATCAATGAGGATTCAAAGTGTACACAGTATATCATTTTTTCTGTTTATATTTTTCAAAGCATTAAACAAAATTCAAGACACTCCATGCCTTGACCGTGTACTCCTTGTATGCTGAACCCCTATTTATCTTTAATTTTGAGAGGGAAAACCCAGATACATGTCTCACATAATTAGAATCGAGTGGAGGGAATTACAGTGGAATATTAAATATGAAAGACCCATTTTCAGGTTCTTCCTCTCCCATTTCTTTCCCTTTGCCTCAGAAACAAGGGGGAATTAGGAAGAATTACCTCTTAGCTACATGATAGGGCAAAGTCAATACAATTAAATCCACCGCCTCACTCTTGTGCGCCCCACCCCAGTTCTCTCTGTAATTCCCAGAAGTGAAACTGCTGTACCTGAATTTAGACCTGTTAGAAAGAGGAGAGAGTTATGCACTGATTTAGGGAAAACTATCTTGTAAAAATACTGTTTCTTTTGTTAAATAGGGATTTACTTATAAATGTATATAAATAAATACATTTTGTGATATAACTGGTATATTAAATTTAATTGAGGTATACTGTATGTTTCATTGTATTAGCAATGTTGCCTATTTAGACAGGAGGTTCTGAGGTTTAGTGATGAGTCATGAAATTTGGAGGAAGAGGTTCTAGAATGTTTTTGCTCTGTTCTCCTGCACAAATAGCCCGTAAGTGTTAATGAGCCCATTAATTGAACCATCTTGCTAAGTCATCCATTTTTCCTTAAGAATAGAATTTCCTTAAGCTTGTGTTTCCTATACTTTATTCATGAGTACTACCATCATAATCTTTGCCATATCCTAATGCTATTTACTTAATATTTTTAAATATCTCATTTTTATGTTTATTTATTTAAAAAGGAAATCTTACCTCAGGATTATTTTCTTATATGGAAAACCAGTAAAGTGTTCTGTAAGTAGAAGGTAAATGCAAAAGTCAGTATCATTTTGAAACATAATAATGTTATTAAATGCGAGCTATGATAGAGTGGCCTACCTGTGCAGCAGTGCTCCAAGCTTAGGACATGTCTCTATTTGTTGAAAGGGGAGCATTAGCAAATAAAACTAACTAGCACTAAACTGGAACTTTCTCCATGACCTAATCAGGAGTACTGAAAGAGAATTTAAAACAGAGTAACTTGCTTATTGTGAAATTCAGTTTTCTAAAATTTAGCTGCAGAAATTCTCTCTCACCACTAGCATTACTCTTAGAAAAGCTTCACCTTAAGCCAAATGTAATAATCAGGGATGTTAGAAAAGACATTTAGAGATATAGAAATGTGTTGTGGTGATAGGAGTTAAATTTTGGGTCTCTTCCTACAGCCCCTTTCCACTTCTCCTAAGAAATGAAAGACCTCAGGCTATGGAAGGCTTCCAGAATTGTCTCTCTTCCCTATCTGGATTTTAATGCAGTTTCAGCATTTGCTTACTAAAAAAGCAAGCAATGCTTTTTCCCCTTTTAAGTTAAATTTTTCCTTTGTACTAGATATTTAAAAGATCAAAGAACTTGAATTTTCTTTCTTCATCTGTAGGTTAAGCCCATCTCAGGCTAGTGTGCTTGCAAATGCAATCTACATTCTCCTTTTCTTTATCAAATTTCCATCTGTGAGCTGCCAGAAAGACTGAAAAATAGTTTGTTTTTTGTATTTCTTCATTGAAATTTCTCACTAATCTAATTTTTAATAATAATAGTTAACATTTATTAAGCAATTATGTGCCAGGCACATGTTCAAAGACTGTTGCATGTATTAACTCAGAAGTCCCCATTTTTTAGATGAAGAAATTCACAGCGCTTGAGTTCACATCCCAGCTCCACAATTTACTCGCTGTATGATCTTGGGCAATTTATTTAATCTCTGTGCCTCAGCTCCTCATTTGTAACATGGAATAATAGTATCTACCTCATGGAATTGTTGCAATAACACAGTAATTTCCTGTGCTACCCAACAGATTTGTTAAAGGGCTGAGTCTCTTGCTTAATATACTCAGTCTGCCCATTAACTCACTTCAGAAGCCAAATCTTTCTTGGTTTGTTTTTTGTTTTGTGTTTTTTTTGTTTTTTGTTTTGTTTGTTTGTTTGCAGTTTGGCATTAGAGAAAAAAAGATATTCTAAAACTTGTAAAGTTCTTACAACAGGACTAACAGGAATAAAGATAATTCTCTTTCCTGTTCTTGGAGATACCGAAAAAGGTTTCCTTATTGGCCATTTTGACAAGTTCCTTATTCTGTAAAGTTATGAGTAGAAAGAACCAAAATTTAGTGATGGTTTTCTTATGAGTATATAATATTTGAAATTTGAGTTGATACATATTTTTTTTAACAGTGTCAGTAATTTAGTGCGTGTTCTTAGATAAACCATTTCATAAAATTAAGTCTCTTTAACCAAAGCCCAGTTTCAGATGAGGTGTTTGGAAATTAAGAACTCTAAAGAGAAAAAAGAAAATGATACCTCTTGAGCCCTGTAGTGGAATGATCTCTTATGGTATTTGTGTAGTACCCCTAATTTAAAAGTTAGCTTTTTAAAAAAAAAAAAGTGAAAATGGAACTGTTCTGGGAGGATACTGGAAGTTGAAAACATGATCAGAGATTTCATCCATGTAGATACATGAAATCTTTTGTTTACATGAGTACAACAGAGGTGTTTTTGAGAGTGTTCAATCCATATAGGCTATGTCACTGACATTACATATGATATAATATAAATAACAGAAAACAAGATGTTATGCATCATATTCTCTGAATCATAATGTTCATATATACTGGGTCACATTCTCCTTGAGTAACGAACACAGAACATAATTAACTCACTACTGTGCTCATTAATCAGATGCCAATTTTTCAGTCTTGTTTGTGCAATCCAGTTTACTGGGGTGCTAACCGTCTACAGTTACTCTTAGATATTGTCCAATAGATAGTCTCTACTCTGGAGGTAATTTTAGAAATAAATGTCAAATAACTTTACTTTGCAGTTCCAGCTCTTTGCCTCTCGTTACCTGAGTGTTTACAACTGATTACTGCTGAAGATTCCCCTATTTTCGTTTAGGCATCTATTGTCTTTGGAAGCCTCTCCTATGTTTCTCTTGAATCCTTTCCTGTTTCTCCCTAAAACACAGATTTACAATGTAACCCTCTGTCACGGAGGCTACCCACTACTTCTAACTGGGTCTTGTATTTCCAGTTTCTCACTGGCACATTGAATTCCTTACACTCAGAAGGCAGACAAAGCCTGGGCAGGAGTGCACTTGTGCTGCTGCTCTGTTGTCATTCATCTTTCCCTTTCCCTCTCTTGCTGTCCTTCTGCCTCTCCTCTTCCTCCTTCCTAACATCAGTAGCTATGACCCAACTAGCAATATGAGATGTGCTAAGACTTTTTCCTTAAAACATTCCAATTGACCTTAATAAGTTCTGTTATTCATCATTTGTAATAGAATCCATAACGGACAGAACCTTAAACAAACACTGTTCTTTCTTTTTTTAATTTTTTATCTTATACATCTTTATTGGAGTATAATTGCTTCACAATACTGTGTTAGTTTCTGTTTTACAACAAACTGAATCAGCCATATGCATACATACATCCCCATATCCCCTACCTCTTGAGCCTCCCTCCCACTCTCCCTATCCCACCCCTCTAGGTGGTCACAAAGCACCGAGCTGATCTCCCTGTGCTACGCAGCTGCTTCCCACTAGCTATTAATTTTACATTTAGTACTATATATATGTCCATGCCACTCTTACTTCGCCCCAGCTTCCCCCCCACCCCATGTCCTCAAGTCCATTCTCTATGTCTACATTTTTATTCCAGCCCTGCCACTAGGTTCATCAGTACCATTTTTTTTTAGATTCCATATATGTGTAGCATACGGTATTTGTTTTTCTCTTTCTGACTAACTTCACTCTGTATGACAGACTCTAGGTCCATCCACCTCACTACAAATAGTTCAATTTCGTTTCTTTTTATGGCTGAGTTATATTCCATTGGATATATGTGCCACATCTTCTTCATCCATTCACCTGTCGATGGACATAGGTTGGTTCCATGTCCTGGCTATTGTAAATAGTGCTGCAATGAACACTGTGGTGCATATCTCTTTTTGAATTATGGTTTTCTCAGGTTATATGCCCAGCAGTGGGATTGCTGGGTCATATGGTAATTCTGTTTTTTGTTTTTTAAGGAACCTCCATACTGTTCTCCATAGTGGTTTTATCAATTTACATTGCCACCAACGGTGTAGGAGGGTTCCCTTTTCACCACACCCTTTCCAGCATTTACTGTTTCTAGCTTTTTTGATAATGGCCATTCTGACCATCGTGAGGTGATACCTCACTGTAGTTTTGATTTGCATTTCTCTAATAATTAGTGATGTTGAGCATCTTTTCATGTGCCTCTTGGCCATCTGTATGTCTACCTTGGTGAATTGTCTATTTAGGTATTCCACACATTTTTTAACTGGATTGTTTGTTTTTTTGATATTGAGTTCCATAAGCTGTTTGTGTATTTTGGAGATTAATCCTCCGTCTGTTGTTTCATTTGCAAATATTTTCTCCCATTCTGAAGGTTGCCTTTTTGTCTTGTTTATGGTTTCCTTTGCTGTGCAAAAGCTTTTAAATTTAAGTCCCATTTGTTTATTTATTTTCTATTTTATTTTTTTAAAATATCTACTTGGTTGTGCTTTTTTTTTAATTTTTATTTATTTATTTATTTGGCTGCGTTGGGTATTCGTTGCTGTTCATGGGCTTTCTCTAGTTGAAGTGAGCGGGGGCTACTCTTCATTGCGGTGCTCAGGCTTCTCACTGCGGTGGCTTCTCTTGTTGCGGAGCACAGGCTCTAGGCACAGGGCTTCAGTAGTTGTGGCACATGGGCTCAGCAGTTGTGGTTCGTGGGCTTCAGAGCAGAGGCTCAGTATTTGTGGCACACAGGCTTAGTTGCTCTGCGGCACGTGGGGTCTTCCTGGAGCAGGGCTCGAACCCGTGTTCCCTGCATTGACAGGCGGATTCTTAACCACTGAGCCACCAGGGAAGTCCCCATCTGTTTATTTTTGTTTTTATTTCTGTGACTCTAGGAGGTGAGTCAAAAAAGATCTTGCTGTAGTTTATATCAAAAAGTGTTTTTCCTATGTTTTTCTCTAAAAGTTTTATAGTGTCTGGTCTTACATTTAAGTCTTTAATTGGTTTGGAGTTTATTTTTGTATATGGTGTTAGGTAGTGTTCTAATTTCATTCTTTTACATGTAGCTGTCCAGTTTTCCCAGTACCACTTATTGAAGAGGCTGTCTTTTCTCCAATGTATGTTCTTGCCTCCTTTGTCATAAATTAGGTGCCCATATATGCATGGGTTTATCTCTGGGCATTCTATCCTGTACCATTGATGTATATTTCTGTTTTTGTGCCAGTACCATACTGTCTTGATTACTGTAGCTTTGCAGTATAGTTTGAATTCAGAGAGCCTGATTTCTCCAGCTCCATTTTTCATTCTCAAGATTGCTTTGGCTATTTGCGATCTTTTATGTTTCCATACAAACTGTAAATTTTTTTGTCCTGATTCTGTGACGAATACCATTGGTAGTTTGATAGGGATTGCATTGAATCTGTAGACTGCTTTGGGTAGTATATCATTTTCATAATATTGGTTCTTTCAATCCAAGAAAATGGTATATTTCTCCATCTGTTTATGTTATCTTTGATTTCTTTCATCAGTGTTTTATAGTTTTCTGAGTACAAGTCTTTCGCCTCCTTAGGTAGGTTTATTCCTAGGTATTTTATTCTTTTTGTTGCGATGGTAAATGGGAGTGTTTCTTAATTCTATTTCTGATTTTTCGTTGTTAGTGTATAGGAATGCCAGAGATTTCTGAGCATTAATTTTGTATCCTGCAACCTTACCAAATTCATTGATTAGTTCTAGTAGTTTTCTGGTGGCATCTTTAGGATTTTTTATTTATGGTATCATGTCATCTGCAAGCAGTGACAGCTTTACTTCTTATTTTTCAATTTGTATTCCTTTATTTCTTTTTCTTCTCTGATTGCCATGGCTAGAACTTCCAAAACTATGCTGAATAAGAGTGGTGAGAGTGGACATCCTTGTCTTGTTCCTGATCTTAGTGGAAATGCTTTCAGTGTTTCACCACTGAGTACGATGTTTGCTGTGGGTTTGTCATATATGGTCTTTATTATGTTGAGGTAGGTTCTCTCTATGCCCATTTTCCTGAGAGTTTTTAACATAAATGGGTATTGCATTTTGTCAAACGCTTTTTCTGCATCTTGAGATGATCATATGGTTTTTATTCCTTAATTTGTTAATATGGTGTATCACATTGATTGATTTGCGTATATTGAAGAATCCTTGCATCCCTGGGATAAATCCCACTGGATCATGGTGAATGATCCTTTTAATGTGTTGTTGGATTCTGTTTGCTAGTATTTTGGTCAGAATTTTTACATCTATGTTCATCAGTGATGTTGGTTCATAATTTTCTTTTTTTGTGATATCTTTTTCTGGTTTTGGTATCAGGGTGATGGTGGCTTCATAGAATGAATTTGGCAGTGTTCCTTCCTCTGCAATTTTTGGGAAGAGTTTGAGAAGGATGGGTGTTAGCTCTTCTCTAAATGTTTGATAGTATTTGCCTGTGAAACCATCTGGTCCTGGACTTTTGTTTGTTGTAAGATATTTAATTACAATTTCAATTTCATTACTTGTGATAGGTCTATTCATATTTTCTAATTCTTCCTGGTTCAGTCATGGAAAATTGTACCTTTCCAAGCATTTGTTCATTTCTTCGTGGTTGTCCCTTTTATTGGCAAAAGTTGCTTGTAGTAATCTCTCATGATTCTTTGTATTTCTGCAGTGTCAGTTGGTACTTCTTTTTCATTTCTAGTTCTGATGATTTGAGTCTTTTCCATTTTTTTTTTTGATGAGTCTGGCTAGTGGTTTATCAATTTTGTTTATCTTCTCAATGAAACAGCTTTTAGTTTTATTGATCTTTGTTATTGTTTCCATCATTTCTTTTTCATTTATTTCTGATCTCATCTGTTTGATCTCTTCCCTTCTGCTAACTTTGGGGTTTTTTGGTTGTTCTTTCTCTAGTTGTTTTAAGTGTAGGGTTAGGTTGTTTATTTGAGATTTTTCTTGTTTCTTGTGGTAGGATTGTATTGCTGTAAAATTCCCTCTTAGAACTGCTTTTGCTGCATCCCATAGGTTTTGAGTCATCATGTTTTTGTTGTCATTTGTTTCTAGGTATTTTTTGTTTGTTTGTTTGTTTATGCGGTACACGGGCCTCTCACTGCTGTGGCGTCTCCCGTTGAGGAGCACAGGCTCCGGACGTGCAGCCTCAGCAGCCATGGCTCACAGGCCCAGCTGCTCCGTAGCATGTGGGATCCTCCCGGACCGGGGCACGAACCCGCGTCCCCTGCATCGGCAGGCGGACTCTCAACCACTGTGCCACCAGGGAAGCCCCTAGGTATTTTGTTTTTTTTCTTCTTTGATTTCTTCAGTGATCTCTTGGTTATTTAGTAGCGCACTGTTTAGCCTCCATGTATTTGTTTTTTTCAGTTTTTTTCCTGTAATTGATTTCCAGTCTCATAGTGTGTGGTCAGAAAAGATGCTTGATATGATTTCAATTTTCTGAAATTTTCCAACGCTTGATTTATGACCCAAGATGTGATCTGTCCTGGAGAATGTTTCATGTGCACTTGAGAAGAAAGTGTATTCTGCCACTGTTGGGTGGAATGTTCTATAAATATCAATTAAATCTATCTGGTGTTGTGTCATTTAAAGCTGTGTTTCCTTATTTATTTTCTGTTTGGATGATCTGTCCATTGGTGTAAGTGGGATGTTAAAGTCCCCTACTATTATTGTGTTACTGTCAATTTTCCCTTTCATGGTCGTTAGCATTTGCCTTACATATTAAGGTGCTCCTATGTTGGGTGTATAAACATTTCTAATTGTTATATCTTCTTCTTGGATTGATCCCTTGAGCATTATGTAGCGTCCTTCCTTATTTCTTGTAACGGTCTTTATTTTAAAGTCTATTTTATCTGATATGAGTACTGCTACTCCAGCTTTCTTTTGATTTCCATTTGCATGTAATATCTTTTTCCATCCTGTCACTTTCAGTCTGTATGTGTCCCTAGGTCTGAAATGGGTCTCTTGTACACAGCATATATATGGGTCTTGTTTTTGTATCTATTCAGCAAATCTATGTCCTTTGTTTAGAGCATTTAATCCATTCACATTTAAATTAATTATCAATATGTGTGTTCCTATGACCATATTCTTAATTGTTTTGGGTTTGTTTTCATAGGTCCTTTTATTCTCTTGTGTTTCCCACTTAAAGAAGTTCCTTAGCATTTGTTGTAGAGCTGTTTTGGTGGTACTGAATTCTCTTAGCTTTTGCTTGTCTGAAAAGCTTTTGATTTCTCTGCAGTATCTGAATGAGATTCTTGCTGGGTAGAGTAATCTTGGTTGTAGGTTTTTCTCTTTCATCACCGCCACTCCCTTCTGGACTGCAGAATTTCTGCTGAAAAATCAGCTGAGAACTTTATGGGGATTCCTTTGTATGTTATTTTTTGCTTTTCCCTTACCGCTTTTAATATTTTTCCTTTGGATTTAATTTTTGTTAGTTTGATTAATATTTGTCTTGCTGTGTTTCTCCTAGGGTTTATCCTGCATGGCACTCTCTGCACTTTCTGGCTTGGGTGACTATTTCCTTTCCCTTGCTAGGGAAGTTTTCCACTATAATCTCTAATCTCTTCAAATATTTTCTCAGACACTTTCTTTTTCTCTTTTTCTTCTGGGACCCCTATAGTTTGAATGTTGGTGCATTTAGTGTTGTCCCAGAAGTCTGTGATTATCTTCAGTTCTTTTCATAATTTTTTCTTTATTCTGCTCCTCAGCAGTTATTTCCACCATTCTGTCTTCCAGCTCACTTATTCGTTCTTCTGCCTCAGTTATTCTGTTATTGATTTCTTCTAGTATATTTTCATTTCAGTTATTGTGTTGTTCATCTCTGTTTGTTTGTTCTTTAGTTCTTCTAGACCTTTGTTAAACATTTCTTGTATTTTCTCAATCTGTGTCTCCATTCTGTTTCCGAGATTCTGGATCATCTTTACTATCATTACTCAATTCTTTTTCAGGTAGGTTGCCTATTTCCTCTTCATTTATTTGGTCTTGTAGGTTTTTACCTTGTTCCTTCATCTGTGACATATTTTGCCATCTCTTTTTTTTTTTTTTTTTTTTTAAATGGGTGGGATTGTGTTCCTGTCTTACTGGTTGTTTGGCCTGAGGCTTCCAACAGTGGAGTTTGTAGGTTGTTGGGTAGAGCTGGGTCTTGGTGCCGAGGTGAGCACCTCTGGGAGACCTCACTCCGATGAATATTCACTGGGGTCTGAGGTTCTCTGTTAATCCAGTGGTTCAGACTTGGAGCTCCCACTGCAGGAGCTTTGGCCAAACCCCTGGCTTGTGAACCAGGATCCTAAAAGCCATGTGGGGTGCCCTCGTTGTGGGGAGATGCGAACTCCGCATCTTCCCATGCTGCCATCTTGACTCTGCCCTCAACACTATTCTTTCTTAAAATCCTCTCTGTTTTGTGCTTCCAAAAGGTCATTTGAGTTAATATTGCAACCCTGTCATTTGGTCATTTTATTTCCTGTCTTCAAATTGCACATTAAGTAATTGCACAGCTTTTGTAAAATTCTACTGCATTTATCTTCAGACTAGTATAGTATAGAAAATAGGACCATTGCTCTATTCCATGCCCTATGTACCCATCTGAACATTAATTATGAGTTTTACTTTTTATCATGTATTTTAGCTTAGATTTTTTGCTAATGTTAATAAAGACTAATTCTTCAAAAACAGATACTGTAGTTTTGAAAGCGATAATTGCCAAATACGTAATGTAGGCTTATGGAGATTCTTTGGTAATATCAAAATAAATACATAAAATTCTTTTTAAAGTAAGGAAATGGGGCTTCCCTGGTGGTGTGCAGTGGTTGAGAATCCGCCTGCCAATGCTGGGGACATGGGTTCAATCCCTGGTCTGGGAAGATCCCATATGCTGCAGAGCAACTGAGCCCGTGTGCCACAACTACTGAGTCTGTGCCCTAGAGCCCGTGAGCCACAACTACTGAGTCTATGTGCTGCAACTACTGAAGCCCACGTGCCTAGAGCCTATGCTCCACAAAAAGAGAAGCCACCGCAATGAGAAGCCCGTGCACCACAACGAAGAGTAGCCCCCACTTGCCACAACTGGAGAAAGCCTACAGGTGGGAACAAAGACCCAACACAGCCAAAAATAAATAAATAAATTTAAAAAAAATAAAAAATAAAGTAAGCAAATGAAGGCTAGAAAAAACTTAATTACTTGCTGTCCATTTAATTCACTTGCTTCTAGGGTTTAAGATGAGAGGAGAAAATTGGACTTTAAAAGTATAGCCAATTTGTTAAACAAATTAATGGTGTAAGGGATTACTGTTTTAGATTAAAGAGACACAGTCCTACTCAGTCTCCTTTTCTTATTAATCCTCATTCTTCTGTCCTTGGGTATCTCTTCTGTCTGCATGTACTGTCTTAGAGATCACATGAAATTTCAGGGCTTTAGAATACCATCTGTATGCTGATAATCTCTACATGTGTATCTTCATCCCAGACTTCTCCCATAAACTCCAGACTCATGTATGCAGCTTTCTACTTGGCATCTTCACTGGAATGTCTAATCAGCACTGCAGAATTAACATGTACAAATTGAACTTTGAAACTGCTTCCAGACCAACTCCTCACAGTCTTCTCTATCTTAATAACAACTCCATCTTGCCACTTTCTCAGGGCACAGAGCATCCATATCAGGACATCCTTTTGGCCCTTCCTTCAAAATATTTCCAAAATTTGATCACTTCCTAGATGTCTCACAGCTACCATCTTGGGTTAAGCTACCAATATTTCTTGCCTGGATTATTGCCACAGCCTCCTAATTGTCTCCTTGCTTCTACCCTTGCCCTTCTATAGTCAGTTCTCAAAATAGCAGCCAGAGTGATCCTTTTAAAACAGCTCAGATCACATCTCTCAAAACCTTCCCATAAGCTTTCCATTTCAGTGTACACGTTAGAGTTTCTTCAGTGGCCTGGAAGACCCTATATAGTTTATCTTCAATTTTTTCTTCCTCTCACTCAGTTTGTTTCTCCTTGGTGTTCCTGGGACATCCTCTTGCCTCAGGGATTTTTCAGTTTCTTCACAGAATGTTCTTTCCCAGATATCTCTGCTCTACTTACCCTCTTACCTCCTTTACATCTTTGCTCAAATGACAAATTCTCACTAAGGACTTTTCTTGACTATTTTATTTTAAATCTGTACTCTCTAACCTGCTGGGTATTCATTAGCCATCCTTGTGGAGTTATTTTCCTCTATAGCTTTTATAACCATGTGCTCTTCTATTTACGTATTTATTTATTGTCTTTCTCTTATAATAGAATGTAAACTCCGTGGGACTTGGTGTTTTTGTCTGGTTTGTTCACTGCTGTATCTTCAGTGTCTAAAAGAGTGTCTGGCTTATAGTGGGTACTAAATATTTGTTGATTTAATGAATAAAAATCTAGTACCTATCAATAGAATTTTAATAAATATTTAAATGAATGAATGAATGAGTGGTTAAATAATATAGTTGATGGATCATCTTATTCTCTCCCAATCTCTTTGACTCTCTTCTAGCTTTCTTTTTTTTTTAAGCTTTTTTTTTTGTTTTAAATTGAAGTTTGTCGACATATTATATAAGTTTCAGGTACACAGCATAGTGATTCACAATTTTTAAAAGTTATACTCCATTTGTAGTTATTATAAATTATTGGCTATAGTCCCTGTGTTATATAATACCTCTTTGTAGCTAATTATTTTATACATAGTAGTTTGTACCTCTTAATCTCCTACCCCTATCTTGCCCCTTCCCCCCTCCCTCGCCCCACTGGTAACCACTAGTTTGTTCTCTGTATCCGTGAGTGTGTTTCTTTTTTGTTATATTCACTAGTTTGTTGAGGAACTGACTTCCGTCCGACTCCAGGGGCAACTGTGAAATAGACCAACTGGGGACCTGTATTCTCATTATGATATGATGTATAATTCTATAGTTATATGCTGCAACTCCAGTAGTCTCTTTGCTTTGGTTTTCTAGTTTTCTATACTGAAAGGGTACCACTTAAAATAGCCCTTTATCATCAGTTAGTTTAAGAGCCTCTAATTGCTAGAAATCAAGGATGAGCATGATAAGGAAGTACTCAACTGGCTGATCTCTGATTCATAGGGAAAGTCTGACATTGATTGCTCCTCTTTTAGAATTGATTAATATCAAGATGATCATAGGAGTTATTGGAATTGAGAGGTAAAGTTTTATCCGAAGATGTTTAGAGTAATAATTCTTTAACATTATTGTGTATGAGAATTACCAGGGGAGCCATGGCTTCCTGAATACACACTGAAAGAAAGTCAGTTTTTGCACTATGTAAGCAAATGGACATGTGTACCAATCGTTTTGAAACACGTCACAGGGACTACATAATTCAGCCAATGAGGACTTTAGGCACAAACTCCTCTTCCTGACTTTTCTCCATCTGCTCACATGCTTCTTTCCCTTTGACTTCAGTGGACCTGATGAAACATCTGAAGGGTAATCAATTCCTTTGTGATCTTGCCTACTGATCGCCCACCTCCTCCTGTACCTTCAACCTCTTTACTGGCTCTTT
>NW_006792529.1:953443-955222 GCF_000442215.2 Lipotes vexillifer
GCATATACACAGCGTCCCTTATATATTTAAAATCAAAGTAAACATTATCCACCCTCACCTTCAAATTTATGCTCCTAACTTTACTCCTTCTGTTACCAACCAAGTTTCAAAAATTAATCATCACTTACAATTCAGCATCAATTTGCTTCCTCTCCTACTTGACTAAAGTTTCTTTGCATAAAGTTACCTATGACATCCAGAGAGCCAAGTATGTATGCTGTCGTACTGCATGACTTCTCTATGTTGTTTAAGAATGATAAAGATGAATAACAATTATTGATATTCTCTATCAGGTCCTGAATCGTATGTATCTCTTTTAATTCTTGCCAATTTCCCATAAGATAGGAACTGTTAATAACTTGCTTTAAGAAGAAAACTGAGCCTAGAAATATTAATTTGCCACAAGTCACAGAATTAGTGATCTGAACCTGGGCAACGTGGCACAAAACTCCACATTCTTAATCTTGCATTCTACCAATCTCCTGTTTGAAACTTCTCTTTCATCCTCTCTAACATAATAATGTTATGGTTTTCTTCTTATTTCTCTGACTATTCCTTTGCAGGTGGCTTTGCAGGCTCTTTTCCCTCCTCGAACTTTTAAATGCTTTTTTAGTGCCTCTAGGTCTCTGTACTTGACTTTTTTTCTTTATATGCTCTTCCTGAGTGACTTTATCCAAACTCTTGACACTTTATGCCTCAACCTGAAATTTGTCAATGCCTCTTCATGGGTTTCAGTATAAAATTCAAACTACTTAGCAAATCACAAAAACACCTTACATGATCTGGCACCTACTCACTGCTATAGCCTCATCTCTTGTCTCCCCTCCCCCTTCTCTTGATAATCTACAGAATTTGAACACCTACTGTTTCATATCTCAGTTTTCAGGTTTACAGGTATTCCTTTGCCTGGAAGACCTTAACTCTAACTCTTCTGTATCCTCTTCATCTGCCTTCCTCCTCTTTTTGAGACTTGAAACAAAGATTAATTAGAGAGATTAAGAATGAATAAGCAACAGTTCTTATTGACAAGACTAAGGCAAAGGAAAGGAAAAAAGAAGTCAAAGAAGAGGGACTTTGAGCCTGATAGCTATAGGAATGGTAGTTGCATTAATCTGTTTGGAATGGTGACAGTGGCTGATTTGGAGGAAAATGTTGTTTTTTTTTTTTTTGGCCACGCGGCTTGCGGGATCTCAGTTTCCTGACCAGGGATTGAACCCGGGTTATGGCAGTGAAAGCCCAGAATCCTAACCACTACGCCACCAGGAAGCTCCCTAGATGTATTAAATTTGATACAAGAGGACAGTTATCTACCCAGGCAAAAAAGTACAGTAGGTAGTTAAATTTAAAAGTCTAGAATTTGGTACAAGGCTTTCTCAAGGCTGGAGATAGATTTAGGAATAATCTGCCCTAAGGTGATTAGGTGAAGTCTTGGCAGTGGATGTATTCTCCAATAAAAACTGGATATAGAGAACACTTCTAGCTTTATGAGAGTAGATGGAGATTGTACGAGTTAAAATTAATTTTGATGTTGAGTGGCATTGATTAGAGTTAAAAGAGATAATGTGATGTAATCTGAAATTAAACTCAGAATTTTGTCAAGTGAATTGTAGAGGGGAGTGCATTATTCCAGTTGTTCTAATCTGTAATACATTAATATTCAATTTGAATAATTTATCCAAAGTGATTTTACCATTATTTGTCTATAAGCCAGAATTCTTATATCTTCTCATGTAAAAAGGGCTCCTTTGCTTTTTTTTTTTTTTTTTTTTTTTTTTTTTT
>NW_006792529.1:955389-990828 GCF_000442215.2 Lipotes vexillifer
TTTTTTTAACATCTTTATTGGGGTATAATTGCTTTACAATGGTGTGTTAGTTTCTGCTTTATAACAGAGTGAGTCAGTTATACATATATATATGTTCCCATATCTCTTCCCTCTTTGTCTCCCTCCCTCCCACCCTCCCTATCCCACCCCTCCAGACAGCCACAAAGAACCGAGCCGGTTTCCCTGTGCCATGCGGCTGCTTCCCACTGGCTATCTACCTTACGTTTGTTAGTATATATATGTCCATGTCTCTCTCTCGCCCTAACACACCTCACCCTTCCCCCTCCCCATATCCTCAAGTCTGTTCTCCAGTAGGTCTCTGTCTTTATTCCTGTTTTACCCCTAGGTTCTTCATAACATTTTTTTTTCTTAAATTCCATATATATGTGTTAGCATACGGTATTTGTCCTTCTCTTTCTGACTTACTTCACTCTGTATGACAGACTCTAGATCTATCCACCTCATTACAAATAGCTCAATTTCGTTTCTTTTTATGGCTGAGTAATATTCCATTGTATATATGTGCCACATCTTCTTTATCCATTCATCCGACGACGGGCACTTAGGTTGTTTCCATCTCCGGGCTATTGTAAATAGAGCTGCAATGAACATTTTGGTACATGACTCTTTCTGAATTCTGGTTTCCTCAGGGTATATACCTAGTAGTGGGATTGCTGGGTCATATGGTAGTTCTATTTGTAGTTTTTTAAGGAACCTCCATACTGTTCTCCATAGTGGCTGAACCAATTCACATTCCCACCAGCAGTGCAAGAGTGTTCCCTTTTCTCCACACCCTCTCCAGCATTTATTGTTTCTAGATTTTTTGATGATGGCCATTCTGACTGGTGTGAGATGATATCTCATTGTAGTTTTGATTTGCATTTCTCTAATGATTAATGATGTTGAGCATTCTTTCATGTGTTTGTTGGCAGTCTGTATATCTTCTTTGGAGAAATGTCTATTTAGGTCTTCTGCCCATTTTTGGATTGGGTTGTTTATTTTTTTGTTATTGAGCTTCATGAGCTGCCTGTAAATTTTAGAGATTAATCCTTTGTCAGTTGATTCATTTGCAAATATTTTCTCCCATTCTGAGGGTTGTCTTTTGGTCTTGTTTATGGTTTCCTTTGCTGTGCAAAAGCTTATCATTTCAGTTTTAAGTGCTTTAGGAAATTAGAAATTAAGAGAAAAACAAGACATGGCTATCTTGAATAATGGTTTTTAAAAAATGATTGCGTTATCAAGCTACACATTCTAACTTTAGTAACATAAGTTACATGGCATCTGAGATATGCTTTGGCTGTTTAAGGAGGGAAGATCTCAGACCTTTGCCGTGGATTTTGATTTCTTTAGTCTTATAGATTTTTATTTTAATGGGAGAAATTAACTTTTAGAAAACTTTTTTTCTTTTTAAAGCATATGTTACCTCGTGTTGGGGCTTCACCCGACAAAGAAAAGGAATGCTGTCCTGGCTTTCATCAGGTTTAGTTAGTTTGTTTTCTCTTTTTAACAGCTTCATTGAGGAATAATTGACATATAATAAGCTGTACATATTGTGTACAACTGGATGAGTTTTGACATATGTATGCACCTGCGAACCATCATCACAATCAAGATAACAAACATATCCATTATCCCCAAATGTTTTCTCATGCCCCCTTGTAATCAACTTCCATCTGCCTCTCCATAGGTCAGTGCCATCCTCAGGCAACTGAGCTATTTTTTGTAACTGTAGTTGGCATTTTTTATAATTTTGTACAAATGTAATCATAAAGTATATACTCCCTCTCTCTCTCTCTTTTTTTTTTTGATGTAGCTTCCTTTACTCAGTATAATTATTTTGAGATTCATGTTGTTGCATGTATCAATAATAGTTCATTCCTTTTATTGCTGACTAATATTCCATTGTGAGAATATACTAAAATCAGTTTATCCATTCACTTGTTGATAGACATTTGCTTGTTTCCAGTTTTCAGGCGTTACAGATAAAGCTGATACGAACATCTGTATATGTCTTTTTTTTTTTTTTTAAGAAATGGAAATTTTTATTTGAGCCAAATTTGAGGATTATAACCTGGGAGGAGCATCTCAGAAAGCTCTGAGAAGTGTTCCCTGTATGAGTCTTTGTGTAGATATAAGATTTAATTTTTTGGGGGTAAGTACTTAGAAGTGGAATGGCCAGATCATCTGGTAGGCTTATATTTAACTTTTTATGAAACTGTCAGTTTCCCAAAGAGTACCATTTTACATTCCCATTAGTAATGTATGAGCGTTTTAGTTCCTCCACATCCTTGACTACACTTATGGTCAGTCTTTTACATTTTAGTAATTCTGGTAGCTATGTGGCAGTATCTCATTTTAATTTTCATTTTCCTAATGACTGTTGAAGTTGAACATCTTTTCACGTGCTCATTTGCTATCCATGTGTTTTCTTTAATGAAATACCTATTCAAATCTTTTGCCCATTTGATAAAAAAAATTTGCTTTGTTTGTTTTTCTATTACTGAGTTTTGACAGTACTTTATATATTCTGGATATAAATCCTTTATCAGTTATGTGATCTGTAAATATTTTCCTTTAATTTGTGGCTTTTCTTTTTATTCTTTGAGCAGTTATTTTCAAAGAGTTATTTTTTTAATTTTGATGAAGTCTTAACCATGTTTTTATTTCATGGTTCACACATTGATGTTGTATCTAAGAAAAATTTGTTTCATCCAGGATCACAATGATTTTCTCCTAACTTAAAAATAAATGGTATCCAAGGTATTCCTGTATATAGAAAAGCTTACTGAAAATTATTTTTAAATGAGTATTCTTACTAAATTACAAATTCTAAAGCCTAGTTCTTAAGTTTCTAAGGTCAATTATTTTATTTTACTTGTAGAAAAGATTGATAGTCACTTTTAAGGGACCTTTTGATTGAGTGTATAATCCCGTTGTTCAAACTTTATTAATTAAAATCCTTTAACTGTTTTAAACTGTATTCATACAATTAAAAATTGACTTCTCTGTGCTTCCACTGCAGGGGGCACAGGTTCAATCCCTGGTCAGGGGAACTAAGATCCCACATGCTGTGCGGTACGGCCAAAAAAAAATCTTCCTGAGTACTTAAATAAATCTCTAATTAATGAAAACTTGTAAGTATGCTTCAGGTCTTTTCAGACCTGACTGAATCAAGAAATAGAGGTGTAATTAGTAATCTTTGTAGATAGAACAATCAAGTGTGGAAAAAATTCTGTTGTGTTGAAGTTACTTTTACTTTTTCATTTTCTTACTTATAGGAAAAATTTATTTTAAAAACCAATCTCTTTAAAAATAAATGAAAACCAGTATCTTAAGATTTAACACTTTGTGTGTGTGAATGTAGCATTTGCTTTATAATAGATAATCATAAGCATCTTACTGTGCCCATCACTTTTCTTTCTTTCTGCCCTCCTTCTTTCCCTCCCCCTTTCCCTCCCTCCTTCCTCTCTTTCTGTTTTCCTTCTTTCTCCTTCATGTGGGGAAGTTATTCTCTTGCCTCTATAAGGAAACTCAAGTCCATAATTCTCTCCTTATTCTTTGATAGTAATAACTACAATCACGTTTCAAATACAATGTCAATTCCTTAAATAGAAGTGCCTAGTCAATATATTAAGCACCATTTCAGTCTTCATTCAAAACTAAAACGCTTCCCTTCCCCAGCTAGGATTAACAGTAAGTAGGAGGCAGTGGTTGGCTTCTCTTTTTATTGCTTACCTCTTCCATTTGCAAGTTGCTATATTTGACTGCTTCAGGATTTAAACTGGTGGCAGGAAGAAAGGTAGAGAAGCAAACAATTGTTTACCTGACTCTTGTTATAACATGGCTTCACTGTCTTTGAGCTTGTTATATGCTTAAGGCTGACCCTTTTGTGTGTACGTTTATGTGTCCTTCAGAATCCTTCACTGGGACTATATACTTCCTGTGATACTTCAAAACAATTTTCCTCCCACTAGCCAACACCTAATTATTCTTCCTCCTCCTCCTCTTCTCCCTCCCCTCGTACTTCCTCTTCTTCCCCCTCCACCTCCCCTCACTTCCTCCTCCTTCTGGTTAGTACTGTGGGAACCTCAGGTGGTACTCTGGGGAGAATTTTTTTAACAGCTTTATTGAGATATACTTGACATGCCATAAAATTTACCCTTTTAAAATATACCTTTAGGGGCTTCCCTGGTGGCGCAGTGGTAGAGAGTCCACCTGCCGATGCAGGGGATACGGGTTCGTGCCCCGGTCTGGGAGGATCCTACATGCCGCGGAGTGGCTGGGCCCGTGGGCCACGGCCGCTGAGCCTGCGCATCTGGAGCCTGTGCTCTGCAACGGGAGAGGCCATAACAGTGAGAGGCCCGCATACTGCAAAAAGAAACCTTTAGAGCAGGGGTTCCCAACCCCTGGCCACGGTAGCGGTCCGTGGCCTGTTAGGAAGCGGGCCACACAGCAGGAAGTGAGCAGCTGGGCGAGCGAGTGAAGCTCCATCTGTATTTACAGCCGTTCCCCATTGCTCTCATTACTGCCTGAGATCCGCCTCCTGTCAGATCAGCAGCAGCGTTAGATTCTCATAGGAGCGCAAACCCTACTGTGAACTGCGTGTGTGAGGGATCTAGATTGCGCACTCCTTATGAGAATCTAATGCCTGATGATCTGAGGTGGAGCTGAGGGAGTGTTGCTAGTGTTGGGGAGCGGCTGCAAATACAGATTATCATTAGCAGAGAGGTTTGACTGCACAGAGACCATAATAAATCAGTCACTTGCAGACTCGTATCAAAACCCTATCATTGGGCTTCCCTGGTGGCGCAGTGGTTGAGAGTCTGCCTGCCGATGCAGGGGACACGGGTTCGTGCCCCGGTCTGGGAAGATCCCACATGCCACGGAGTGGCTGGGCCTGTGAGCCATGGCTGCTGAGCCTGCGCGTCCGGAGCCTGTGCTCCGCAATGGGAGAGGCCACAACAGTGAGAGGCCTGCGTACCGCAAAAAAACAAACAAAAACCCTATTAGTGAGTAGCAAGTGACAATTAAGCTGCATCTTACAGAGTAGACTGGACATAAGCAACAGACTTCGGGTGTCACTGTCTCCCATCAGACCCCAGATGGGACCATCTAGTTGCAGGAAAACAAGCTCAGGCTCCCACTGATTCTGCATTATGGTGAGTTGTATAATGATTTCATTATATATTACAGTATAATAATAGGGATAAAGTGCACAATAAATGTAATGCACTTGAATTGTCCCGAAACACCCCCCACCCCCACCCCCGGTCTGTGGAAAACCTGTCTTCCACAAAACTGGTCCCTGGTGCCAAAAAGGTTGGGGACCGCTGCTTTAGGGTTTTGCTACCATCACCACAATCTAAATTTGGGGACATTTTCACCTTCGGGGTGGGATTTCATTAACTCGAGGCTGTGTGGCCCAGCTCCTTGTCCACCTTACCCTCTGCCCCTGCCCAACCAGTGGAAGAGTAGCTAGCTCCCAATACAGCATGCTTCCTCACTGCAACTCTCTGTTTGCCCTCTCCTCCCTTTGGCTGCTGCCTCAGTGATGGTCAAAGACTTTAGATCCCTAAAGTATCAGACATGAGTCTGTGGTGTCCTCCCTAAATTCCAGGGAACATATACCAAGCCCTCTAAGGCACCTTCCCACACCCCTCCTGCTTTGGAGGAGGCATGAAAATCAGTACAACTCCCTTCAAAGAAATTCTCCTGATGCAATTTTCTCCCTACTCTTTATACCCTGTGTGTAGGCTTTAGAGCTGTCTAACCAGTTCTCATCTCATTCATATTACTTCAGAAATTTGCTACAGAGTAGTCTTTCTCACAAGTCACTTTGGTATCTGATTGCTAATAGTATCTTCTGTTAAAACTTCCAGTTTAACATAGTGTCTTGTGTAGATTACTCAGATATCTTTCAGAAAGGAATGAAGCTTCTATTTTTTTTTAATTTAATAACTGGGCTATTACAGTGTTATCATATAATAAAGTACATGAGAAACTTAGAGAGTTGCGGGGGAGCGGTCTGAATAATAATCTCTTCTTGTACAAGCTAAATAAAACCCCCTTTGGCTTTTTCAAAGCAATATCTTATATCTTCCCTTTTAACTACCACATTCTACATTTAAGTAGACACCCCTCAAGGCAGACTCTAAGAATAAAATGCTATAGTAAACATTTGAAAAGGAAAGTAACAGGAAAAGGCTGGCCTCATTTGTAGAGCTGTAGTTGCTTTTTTTTTCCATCTCTGTTAAAGTACCATAAATGTAAATTAAAAGAAAATATTAGCTTTTATTTTAATTAAATATTGTTAGCTGACTAAACAAAGTCGACTTTTATCTGAAAGAAATGTTTTATAGGTTAATTTTTAAATTTAATGAAGGATATAATTACAGAAAATAAGTATTTAACCTTTTTTCCCCTTCTAGTTTCTTTTCCAAACCCACTGCTTCTGCCTATCAATCGATATACATTATTCTTAAATTAGTTGGGTTAGTGTAAAAATCTTAGTAATCACTACAAAGAGCAATTTTCTTTTCAAGGAGGGTCAATTTAGGAAAATTTATATAGGATTTTGACTAACTGCATTTCCCTCTTCCAAAATGTGAATAGGATTATTGAGCCCCATAGAAAATCTTAAATTTTATCAATATATCACCTACTTAATTGAATGCTTTAAAAAAAAAAAAAAGCTGACCCTACAGAAATGTCACCACAGAGGCACCTTTCTGACTTTTTATTTTTTATTATTATTATTTTTTTAAATAAATTTATTTATTTTTTTTGGCTGCGTTGGGTCTTTGTTGCTGCACGCGGGCTTTCTCTAGTTGCGGGGGCAACTCTTCGTTGCGGTGTGCGGGCTTCTCATTGCGGTGGCTTCTATTGTTGTGGCTCACGGGCTCTAGAATGCAGGTTCAGTAGTTGTGGCACGTGGGCTTAGTTGCTCCGCGGCATGTGGGATCTTCCCGGACCAGGGCTCAAACCCGTGTCCCCTGCATTCAGGGCTCGAACCCGTGTCCCCCGCATTGGCAGGCGGATTCATAACCACTGCGCCACCAGGGAAGTACCCTGACTTTTTATTAATTCAACTTCAATAATGTCTTAGATTACAAAGCATGTTTACATGCATAACTTCTTTCTTTGTCATAGCCACCTCAAAATGTCATTATTGTTACTATTATTATTATTCCTATGTCACAGATGGGAAATTGAAGTTTAGAGGTAAAATGACTTTCCCAGGGGCAAATGGTAAGTTGGCAGCAAAGCTGGGTCTAGAAATAGCAAAGCTGGGTCTAGAAATAGTTAATTGCATTCAGTGCAAAATTTATAGTTATAGTGTATATATTAGAAATGTAGAAATGAATTAGTGAATGGGAAAAATGTGTTCCATCTTATTCCCAACTTCTTCCACCATGGCTGTAGGGTCTCCTCTCTATTCTTTTTACCTAGGATGCAGAGAATGAAACCTGGAACTTCAGTCTGGCTGCTTTGATTTAATTACCTGTACTTTGGTGTCTCTGGTTCCCTGAGGTCTCTGTCTTCTCCCATGAAGTAGTCACCACCACTATGGCTATTCTCCGGTTCTGTCTCTGAAGTTGACCCTATTGGGCTAGGGCAAGTGGTTGTTTTGAGAGTTCTTTAACTCCTTTACCCTCTGTGACTTTAAGCTGTAGGACTATATTATATTTACATTGAAGGCCATATTGAGAACTCAGGTGGACAGGGACCTCATAGTCTCATTACTGATGCAGAACTTTTACTACTGCAAGTGCAGTAAAGTGGCTGATGTGTAGACCATCTGTTACCCTTGTTTCCTAGGTAATATGCATGTGACACTAGCTGAGGCCCTGGAGGTTCGGGGTGGACCACTGCAGGAGGAAGAGATATGGGCTGTATTAAATCAAAGTGCCGAAAGTCTCCAAGAATTATTCAGAAAAGGTAAGGCCTTTTGCGTGTGTGTGGGGAGGTGGGGGTAGCTGAAAAGCAGCTAGGGTGGCAGACTATAGAAAGGAATGCTCTCTCTTAGGGCTGAAAAAGCTCTGATCTTGTCTGCCTTCATTGGAACATCTGTGTCTGATATTGTGCTAGGCACTGAAAATATAATGGTGATCAAAAGCAAAAACGTTCCCTGTCTTTCTGGAGCTTACAGTCCAGCGTGGAAGATAGCTATTAATAAAATATTTTTGTAAACAGATGTAAAAAATGCAATCATGACAGGGGCTACCAGGGAGGGGAATCAGTTGACTCGGTGAGAACCCATAGTAGGAGGATTTGATCTGGTGAAGAGGACGGAAAAGAAGTCGTCCCTGTATAAGTCTCCCCTGAGCTAAGATCTGAAAAAGAAGAGAAGTTAACCAGGTAAGAGGGAGGGAAAAACATTCCTGGCAGAGAGAATTATATGCACATCCCTGGGATAATGCAAACTGAATAACTAGTTTGATGCTTCCCTGCAAAGGTGGTTACGTGGTCCAAATGGTTGTGTAGCATTTTGGAGCTAGAAAAGTTAGAGAATCAGTCACCCTTTGGTTGTCTAAAAACATTTGCTATCATGCTGAAAAGCTCCACATGAAAATGGTGTTTGCTATTCACACCACATGTCCAACACCTATTTAGCATAGTAAAGAAACCACCCTTCATCTAAAGGAAGAATTAAACTTTAAAATTGATTTGAATTAATTAATCAAGCACAATAAGCATGACAGAAATAGGGGAGGATTTGAGGGTAGTAAGAGTTCTCATAGTGGATTCCTTGGGCTTCCCTGGTCGCGCAGTGGTTGAGAGTCCGCCTGCCGTTGCAGGGGACACGGGTTCATGCCCCGGTCCGGGAAGATCCCACATGCCGCGGAGCGGCTGGGCCCGTGAGCCATGGCTGCTGAGCCTGCGCATCCGGAGCCTGTGCTCCGCAATGGGAGAGACCACTACAGTGAGAGGCCCGCGTACCGCAAAAAAAGGAAAAAAAAAGTGGGTCCCTCGATGAGTAGCACCAGACACTTAGGCCCACCCTAGACCCACTGAATAAGAAACCCTAGGGGTAGAGCAGCAATTTGTGTTTTAGCAAGTCTTTAAGGATATTCTGATGCATTTTAAAGTTTGAGAACGATTATACAATTGAATTGCTGAAGACCAGGAGCCATGGGAACCTTTTGGAAGGTATAGAGGTGACCACTGATTAAGCAAAGTCTGGAGCACAGGGGAAGAGTGGGGATAGATGGTAGTGTTTTGGTGTTGCTGCTGTTTTGTAATCCAGAGGGAGAAACCTAGATATTCGAAGATCTTTGATTAGAGTTAGGATTAATTTAAAGAAAACTTACTCATTTTATCTAATGCCACTTAACTAAAATCTGGTTATTTTAAGTAGACCTTGTTGTTTTGTTTGCTTCATTTTAATTTTTCAGAGAATTTTCAGAAAGTATAGGCACTCTGGAGCACAGAGCAGGTAACCATGCTGCAGAGGTGTTGTTGAAGGAAGGATATGTGGGTGGCATTATTACTCAGTTAATTAACAACAGTCAATATTTAAAAAGCATCTCCTTCTTGTGAGGTGTTGTGTGGAAGATGCCAGTAAGTAGAAGGTGTCACAGTTGCTTGCCCTTAAGGGATACACTCCGATCAGTCAGATGCATATGAAAAGTTTACTACTTCAAAACATTGTGCCAGATGTGTGAGAGAAACAGTAAGTGGTAGGGATGTTCAGAGGAGGGAGAGATGATACCTTTTTTCAATATGCTAATAGCGAGATCACTGCCCTGGCCATGACTCATAGAATATAAAGTGTTTCGCACACTGTGAGTACCTAAGTGTTTTCCTTCTTTCAAATTTTGTAATGTTAACAGAGATCGAATGTCTGAATGTTAAGTCCTTATCATTGAGATGGAATTATTGCATAACATATTGGCACATTACAATAAAGAGATTTCCTGGATGTGTTCATAAAATTAATTGTGAGGCAGCTATATCTTAAACACTGTTCAGTGGGAGCTGGTTACCATAGGCCTTCAGTCCAGTTCACAGCCTAACATCAGTAATATAGAGAAATTGAATTTGGCTTCTTTTGCAGTCGAGTTTACCAACTATCGTGATTGCCAGTTGGAAATTTCTATTTATTTGGAGGAAACTCAGGCTTATTTTATTTAGTTTACCTAAAATCTATGGTTTTTAATTCCTTTTATTTGATAGCACAATGTCTTTTTGCCACAAGTTCTTCTCCTGACTATTTTAACAAACTGAAATAAAATAACTATTTTGTTTGCTTATTTTGTGGATGAAACGTGTTGGTCTTGGTTCTCTAGTACATACCCTTATGAATAACACTAGGAGTGTTATGGGGAAAACAGCAGGTAAAATACAGTGATTTTCTTTGTCTTTCTGTGTCTGTTACAAAAATCTTTTAGTTCTTATGGATTTATTTTTTCCCTTATCTTCTTGAACTTGTATGTTGTTCCTGTGTCTTTTTCAGTGCAAATTGACATTCCTATAAATAGAAGGCTGGAAGTAAGCATTTCTACTAGGGGATTATTGAGCACAGATCAAGAAAATTATCTATTTTTTCATCTTTTTGAGGCTCCTAGTAATTTAAGTCCTTTTTAAAGACAAAATTGTTGTGGTTAGTATTCATAGAATAATAATACCTAAGCATGACCTTGTTGAAAGACATCATTTTCAAATGAATTTCTCTTCAGAGAAGAAGAAAAGTAAAAGTTTAAAAAAATATGTTTCCAAACATTTAGATGATGGTGATGATGATACGTCGTTCTCCTTTTGTTATAAGTTCCTTAGTGTTACTGTCTTGTGAATATTAAAACACGATTGGTGTGATTACTTTTTAGAATTTTTGAGATTTTTGTCATGGCCTTGCACATGGTTTAGTTTTGTAATATTCTGTGGGAATTTGAAAAGAATGTGTTTTTTTTTCTATTTCTAAGGTATAACAAGCTTGTTAATGTTTGTGCTTTTAATTTTTTTTCTATATCCTTATTACTTTGTATACTTGCTCTGTTAGATTCTTAGGGATAGTTTAAATTTTTTACTATAATGATGTCTTTGTCTGTCTTCTTACTACTGTCATGTGTTTGTGCTATTTTATGATACATATAATGGCTAATGACTAATTTAAATGGACTGGATCTTCTATTACTATAAAGTAAGCCCTTCCCCCCTTTTTACTACTCATTGCCTTAAATTCTGTCCCCCTGCTCTTAATATTGCCACCTCTGCTTCCTTGACATTTACCTAGTATATTTTTTATCCTTCCTTAATTTTCAAATCATCTGTATTGTAATTTAGATATCTCTTTTAAATAATAGATAGCTGGATTTTACTTTTTTGCCTCACTAAGGAGATGGATATTCTTTAATTAGGAAATTAAACGTGGCCACTGAAATAAAAGTTCTGGAGGAATTTCATTAAGGGTCCTCTCGTATCATGACTTCTAAGTATATGTTTCTCAGTTCCTCTTATTAACTGATTGGGAAAGCGTAGCTGATGTCCAAAAATGTATACACACTTAAGATTTTAGCTTTTACATCGTGGATGAACTCATGCAGGGGCTCGGTGGTCCTGGATAATAAAAAAAACAATGCATTCTCACGTGCATTCTGGATAATCTTTAGAAATGAAATTATTGCTGCCTTGGAAAATTTAGCTTACAATTATATTAGTTGCCTAAAACAGTGATTTCTTTTTTTAAGTTATGAAACTGTTGCTCTTGGCAGAAAACAGATCTTTTGACTCTGGGATTTTAAGGTATTAGAATGGTTGATTGGTTGTTGCTAAAATTGCCCCTTCATAACTAATCAGAGGAAAAGACCCAATCTTCCTTACTTAGGTAAGGATATAAATCCCATAAAAATCCCTTTATGTATACTCATTTCTGATTCCCTGTTTAATAAATAAAACAATATTTAATGAAATTAGTAAATTAAACAGTTAAAAAAATAATAGAATAAAGCATTTTGATAAATAGAAGTGCTAAAACACAATCAAGATTCATTGTCAAAATAAAAACATTCAAAGAGTTACTAGCAAGTGGCCTTGGAAAATTGAGAAGACGTTGCATTTCTTAATGTTTTTGGAAAACAGATTTGTATAAGGTTGCAGAGAGCAGAGCATATAGAATCTGTATTTTATTATAAACACTTATTATATGCATGAGTGAAAAAAACAAATTACTACAGATAGCTGGGTAAATATCAAATAAACTTCTCTGCTCTTCCCTCCTTGAAAAGTGTTTAAAAATTAGAATTTGTAGGTACTGTTTAAGAAAACAATCTTACTAGAGAATGAATGATCTATTATTTTATCAGCAAAATTGAGTGAAAGAGTAATTTCTTTTTTTGTTTTGTAGAATTGCTTTCATTGAATAAATTCCTTCAGGGAAATTCCCTTGCTACTGAAGGGAAAATATATATAAGAAATATATAACCTCAGAACCCCACACACATATATGTTTTCATTTATGGAATCAAACTCCTTGAGCCTGAAAGATCTTAATCCATTTCACCGAACTAATCATTTTTAGAGATAAGGAACCAAGGCCCAACTTAAGTGATTTATAAGAATTAATGTTAGCAGAGCAGAAATAATATAACTTTTTAAAGTCATGAGCAGTACTTTTTAGAGCTGTAGAATCACTTTATATATACAGGACAATAAAGTTTTAAAATTGATTGCTCTCCTATGAGCATAGCAACAAGATGTTTAAAAAACCAGTATCAGGTGACGAAAGTGACATTGCTTCAGATTCTACACATATTAAGAGTAATAAGGGAAAATTGTGAACAAAGTTCTTGAAAAAATTCAACCATTTACATGGACACTTTAAAAAACACAAACTACCAAAGCTCATTCAAGAAAAAGTAGACTACCTAAATGGCCCTATATCTACTAAGATGATTGAATATATATTTTTTAATGTGCCACAAAGAAAACTTCAGGCCCATGTTGCTTCACTAGGGAATTCTGAAATTTTAAGGAAGAAATAATAACAATACTATACCAAACATTTGAAGAAAATTGAAGAGGAGGAAATACTTCCCAGCTCTTTCTGTGAAGCTAAAATTACTGTAATATTAAAACCAGACAAAGACACTAGAGAAGATAAAACAATAAACCAATATACTTTATGCACATAGATGCAAAAATTCTTAACAAAATTTTAACAAATCGAGTCTAACAGTGTATAAAAATTATAATACATCATGATCAAGTAGACCTCAGGAATACAAGATTGGTTTAACATTCAGAAATCAATCATTATAGGGCTTCGCTGGTGGTGCAGTGGTTGGGAGTCCGCCTGCCAATGCAGGGGACATGGGTTCGTGTCCCGGTCTGGGAGGATCCCACACGCTGCGGAGTGACTGGGCCCGTGAGCCATGGCCGCTGAGCCTCCGCAACGGGAGAGGCCACAGTGGCGAGAGGCCTGCGTACCGCCAAAAAAAAAAAAAAAAAAAGAAATCAATCAATCATTATAATTCACCATATTTACATGATTTGCAAATATTTTTCGCCCAACCTGTGACTTCTCCTTTCATTCTCCTAATAATGTGTTAAGAGCAGTAGATGTTTTAAACTCTGATGAAGACTACTTTGTCATTTTTTTCTTTTATGAATCATGCATTCAATATCATATCTAAGAAATCTTTGTAGCTCAGGGTTACAATGATTGTCTCCTATGCTTTCTTCTAGAACTTTTACACGTTTAATGAATCAATTTTTTTTTCTGCATCTACTGAAATGCTTCTTTAGTATGTAATAAAAAAATAAAGAAGTAAAAGCAAAAATAAACAAATGGGGCCTAATCAAATAATTATAAGCTTTTGCACAGCAAAGGAAACCATAAACAAAATGAAAAGACAACCTACAGACTGAGAGAAAATATTTGTGAAAGATGTGACCAACAAGGGCTTAATTTCCAAAATATACAAACAGCTTATACAGCTCAATAGCAAAAAAACAGACAACCCAATCAAAAAATGGGCAGAAGACCTAAATAGACATTTCTCCAAAGAAGACATACAGATAGCCAATAGACACATGAAAAGATGCTCAACATTGCTAATTATTAGAGAAATGCAAATCAAAACTACAATGAGGTACCACCTCACACCGGTCAGAATGACCATCATCAAGAACTCTGTAAATAACAAATGCTGGAAAGGGTGTGGAGAGCAGGGAACCCTCTACACTGTTGGTGGGAATGTAAATTGGTACAGTCACTATGGAAAACAGTATGGAGGTTCCTTAAAAAACTAAAAAGAGAGTTGTCATATGATCCAGCAATCCTACTCCTAAGCATATGTCTGGAGAAAACTCTAATTCAAAAAGATAACATGCACTCCAATGTTCGTTGCAGCATTATTTACAATAGCCAAGACATGGAAGCAACCTAAATGTCCTTGGACAGAATAATGGATAAAGAAGATGTGGTACATATAAACAATGGAATATTACTCAGCTATAAAAAAGAATGAAATAATGCCATTTGCAGCTACATGGATGGAGCTAGAGATTATCATACTAAGTGAAGTAAGTCAGAAAGAGAAAGACAAATACCATATGATATCACTAATATGTGGAATCTAAAATATGACACAAACCTATCTACAAAACAGAACAGACTCACAGACATAGAGAACAGACTTGTAGTTGCCAAAGGGGAGGGTTGGATGGGGAGTTTGGGACTAGCAGATGCCAACTGTTATATATAGGATGGATAAACAAGGTCCTACTGTATAGCACAGGGAACTATCTTGTAATAAACCATATATATATGGTATGTGGTACCCCAGAAACTAACATAACATTGTAAATCAACTATACTTCATTAAAAAATAAGTAAAATAAAATACAATAAATTTAAAATTCAGTTCCTCACTTATCTTAACCACATTTCAAGTTCTTTCTTAAAAGCCATATGTGGCTAGTGGCTACTAAAATGTTCAGTTAGAATTTACTCTCCTAAGCTGTGGTTCAAGAAAAACATCAGTTTTGGATGAAAAATACATATTCAGTGTATTTACCATCAACAAACCCTTATTGAGGAAATTACTGAAAGATGTGTTTCTGGAAGAAGGAAATTTAACTCAGGAGGAAGAAGAAACCTTCAAAAAGGAATAAAAGCAAAAGAATTAGTCAACTTGATGGTAAATCTAAATAAGCATTGGCTGTATAAAATATTGATAATAATGATGTCAAATTTAAAATTATAAATAAAATAATAAGACTTAGACTGGGATAGATGACAGGAGTAAAACAGTTTAAGGGTTTGATTCTATTCATGAGAATGGTAGGTTTCTTGACGTTAGAATTTGCGTAGTCAAATATCCTTAAAGTTTGTAATAGTAATCATAAAACAAAAAGAGAGAAAATGTAAAACTTCCAATCTGGTGGAACCAAAGGAGAGCAAGTAACTCAATGCATGAAAAAGGAGACAATGCACTGAGCTTCAGATTTACTTACTGGTTGTTTTGTTTTGTTTTAAGCCTTTATAAGAAATATGGAAAGTTTTTGTGGATTAAAAGCTTTTGAGTAAATCTTTGTATAGTCTATGCAGCTTTTAAAGACCAAATCCTAACTAGTCTCTTTATATTACATTCCTAATAATTTACAATAGTAATTTTCTTGATTAACAGGGTGTATTAGTTATCTTTGACATGCTACATCTTGCCCTGCCAACATAAGGCCAGAATTAACAGGTCCTTTAAGTTAAATGTGTTTGAACCAGGTAAAGTTACCCCATATGTTCCCTGGAAACAAACTGTAAAACATGAAATTAATTTAATATCTAACATTCTTAAAATGAATAATGTGGGTTGTTTAACAAGTGTATGAAGCACTTGTAGTAAACCACCCCCCCCCTACAACTATTGTCTACCGTGTTTTTGTTTTTTTGGGGTTTTTTTGCGATACGCGGGCCTTTCACCGCTGTGGCCTCTCCCGTTGCGGAGCACAGGCTCCGGACGCGCAGGCTCAGTGGCCATGGCTCACGGGCCCAGCTGCTCCGCGGCATGTGGGATCTTCCCGGACTGGGGCATGAACCCGTGTCCCCTGCATCAGCAGGCGGACTCTCAACCACCACGCCACCAGGGAAGCCCTGTCTACCGTGTTTTGATGTGAAATTCTTTTGGCTCTAGATGTGACAACTAGGCCATTTTATAAATTTAAAGAGTCATACGTTTAGAGGGGAAAGTAGCTACAGGTCATGCTCCCTAGCCCCATCTTTGCTGACAAATGTAATTTTACTGTATTTATTGTTTTAATTTAATACAGGAATTTTTTTAAATGAGATATAATATATATAGTAAAGAGCATTATTAATTGTACTGCCTGATAAATGTTTTTTTTTTTTTTTTTTTTGCAGTACGCGGGCCTCTCATTGTTGTGGCCTCTCCCGTTGCGGAGCACAGTCTCCAGACGCGCAGGCCTCACGGGCCCAGCCGCTCCGCGGCATGTGGGATCTTCCCAGACTGGGGCATGAACCTGTGTCCCCTGCATCGGCAGACGGACTCTCAACCACTGCGCCACCAGGGAAGCCCTTGATAAATTTTATAAATGTACACACTCATAACCACTGCCTAGATCATTTCTAACACCCGGGAAGGCTTCTCTCCTGCTTCCTCCTAATCAATTCTTGGTTACCAAGAATAATCATTATTATGAGATATCACATAAATAAGTTTTTAAACAATCTTTAAACATCATATAAATAGAATCATACAATGTGAACTCATTGTGTCTGACTTTTTTTTTTTTTTTCTGCGGTACGTGGGCCTCTCACTGCTGTGGTCTCTCCCGTTGCGGAGCACAGGCTCTGGATGCGCAGGCCCAGCGGCCATGGCTCACGGGCCCAGCCGCTCCGCGGCATGTGGGATCCTCCCAGACTGGGGCATGAACCCGTGTCCCCTGCATCGGCAGGCGGACTCGCAACCACTGCGCCACCAGGGAAGCCCTGTCTGACTTCTTTTATTCAACATTCTGACCGAGATTTTTCCATATTATGTAACTAAGATTTTTAAAGAAAACGTTTTGCAATTCTCATGTTTCTTTTCTCAAATATAGAAATTAGAAGGGGGCTTTATGCTTTGTATCATGTAGTAACAGGTTAAGATTTTTCTTGGGGTGATGTGTGTCAGTCATGGTTAACATTTTTACAAGAAATATATCGTTATATTTCTTTTTGAAAAATAGAATAGTTTACCATTCAAATAAGCCCCCTCCCTCCTTTTCCCTTTGAGAAGGAAAATTTCTTTAAAATGTAAAATAGGAGGATGGTAATCTGAAGAGCAGCAGAGAATAGCATTAGTGAGCACAAAAATGTTTTTCATAAGCAGCTACAGAACATGGTTATGTGGAAGCATGTCATCATAAATCAAGCCATTTTCTTTCTGGAATACTATTTCCTTCCTCTGCAAACTGAAAATATACACTAATCTTCATTGACCTTTGCATCTAGTTCCTCAAAAATGAAATAAATGACAGTCACCCTTGATATTATTGATTTTTCAGTCTTTGTATAAATTCCAGGTCCTTCAAAGTGAAGAGAAGTTGGTGAGTTCACTTGTAAAATTTTGTGTTCTTTTTTTCCCCAGCTTTATGCAGGTAGCAAGGGTGGAAGAAGATCTCCTTTAACCTGAAACTTTTCTGTACTGGGGCGGGGGGGGGGACCCCAAACCCGCTGCTTTGTAAAGGGCCTTTACTATAAAAGTTATTTCTATTGCTAATTACCTCAGTTATAATTTATTTTGTCTGGCAAACTATAATGTGGCAGTTGTGTGATCTACAGGGGCTGTCATGAAGTTGTTAGGTGGCAACAGAAATGCCAGTGCTTTAAGAAGCTTAGCACTTGGTTCCAAGATTGCTTAGACAAAATTGTTAAACTAGCAATAAAATCAAGTTTTCAAATAGGCTTTACCGTTCAAGATTAACATTTTTGCAACTGCTTGAATGGAATACTCAGATAAGATATGATTTGTGCATTTTAAGAAAGAAACCACCTTCAAGCAAATTTATCTATTGGAAGTCTACAGCCTAAAATATGATAGACGTAAGAAACAGTTTTGCTCTCAAAGTTTAGGTCCTCCTTGGGGAAATAAAAAATTGGTATTAATCCCAGGATGTTTTCCACATACTGGTTGTATGCTTAATACCACATTGACATATCAGGGTAGAAGAGATCAAAGGTGCTCACCTCAAAGTTTGAAGAGATACAATGTAGATATTCGTTGGATTTAAGAAAGTGTCAGAAAAGAAGCAAAGTGCATTGGAAGTTCATTTGTAGTTTGCTTTCCTTTGGGAACAAGACAGAAAAAAAACCAAATAAAGATAATTTTATCAGCTGCTTAAGGGAATTCATTTCTAAATGCACAGTCAATGATATCCTCAGTTTGGTGCCATTTATTCAGCTTCCCTCTTATAGAGAAGAGCTGTTTAGGTCTCCCTTCTAGTCTAAAATTATTTCTGGTAGTCATTCTGCCTTTCTAATACAAAATGACTTTATTTTAATTTGATAAAATAGTTTCTTGTAACACTTTCTGGCTTACCATATCTCTTATTGAATGCCTCATTCATGGCTTTATAAAGTGAAAAAAAATTTTAAGCTTTAAGGAAGGATTTAAAGCCATACATATTCCATCTCATGATATCCTTGGTATTAGTTAATTGACATAGAGATGGAGCCAAGTACAAGGTCAAGACGCCAACTTAATTGAGCTATGATACTATTTTATTGCCCCTGATAAGGGCATTGGTTCCTGTTTGTGTGTCCGGTAGATTGGTGTGCCCATCTGAATCCCCAGGAAGCTTTTTTTTTTAATGTACAATTTGATAAGTCTTTCTTTAATTAATTAATTTAATTAATTTGGCTGTGCTGGGTCTTCATTGCTGCACTTTGTTGTGGTGTGAGGGCTTCTCATTGTGGTGGCATCTCTTGTTGCGGAGCATGGGCTCTAGGTGTGGGCTTCAGTAGTGGCAGCATGCAGGCCCCAGAGTGTGTGGGCTTCAGTAGTTGCGGCGTGCAGACTCAGTAGTTGCAGCACATGGGCTTAGTTGCCCCGTGGCATGTGGGATCTTCCCAGACCAGAGATCAAGCCCGTGTCCCCTGCACTGGCAGGCGGATTCTTAACCACTGAAGCACCAGGGAAGTCCCCCAGGAAGCTGTTAGAAAATATTGTATAGAATCCTGTGCCCTGTCTCTAGAATTCACACAAAAATCCTGTGAGTTAGGAGACAGGAGGACTCTGCTTTCTCAATTACCCCTAAGCCCTGAAAATCAGATACTTTGTAAATAAGTTTGTTTTAGTATTCCAGTTAAAAAAGCTGACACTTCCTTTGAATCATACTTGAAAATGTAACTACAAGTAATAAAGATTGGTGAATAAAATGAAGATCCAGAATATTCCCTCAGTGAATAATTTAGAATTCCTGGTGTTTGAAAGTTGAAAGAAAACTTTTTCTTCATAATAGAGATTCAAAATAAAATTTTTTTTGTGACCAGCAGAATGTAAATTGATAAGTTATTGTCGTAGATCAAGGCAGAGGACACCTTTAAAAGGTGTGGACTGGTGGTCTAGAGTTAGCATTGTAAACAAATTCATTTTTTTCAAGTATTGCAATTACCTTATCATAATGGTGTTGTACTTGATCTTTAGGAAATTCATATTTCCTATTCTTAAACCACTTATATTCTAGAAGAAATGTGTGAAAACAGAGTTACAGAAGCATTTTGTTCAGTATTTTGTCATGTAATTTTGAGGTGTGCAATTTTTATTGATGTGGGTAAAGAACATTGGTGGGAAAGGTGAACACTAAAGAAAAATCAGAGAGGAGGAACCTAATATGCTAAAGGAACAAAGTGGGCAGTTTCTTCAGAATATGATAAGAACGGAAGGAAGAAATATTTCTACAACTGTTTCTTTAATGCTGATCAGGTGGCCAAGGAGGTTTGCTGAAAAGGAGGGCAAAGGCTAAGAGACCTGCTGCCTTCTATCCATATTGTCCAGGTATTTAAACCCTATTGCTTTTAATAATCATAACCAATTTAATTTTACTAATATAGATTACATACATATATCACTTTTGTTAAACTCAGATCTCATTAGTGTTTTGTTATGAAGATGCATGGTTTGGAATTACCTCAAGAGTCTTGCAAGTACATAACAAAACAAAACTACTAAAAGCCTAATTGATGCGTTAAGTCATACCAAGATTCCAGTGGTTGTGGTTTGGATAGGTGGTTTGCTTGTGTTTAGTGTTTTTTAAAAAAAGAAAAAGGGGCTTCCCTGGTTGCACAGTGGTTGAGAGTCCGCCTGCCGATGCAGGGGACACGGGTTTGTGCGCCGGTCCGGGAGGATCCCACATGCCATGGAGCGGCTGGGCCCGTGAGCCATGGCTGCTGAGCCTGCGCGTCCGGAGCCTGTGCTCCGTAACGGGAGAGGCCACAACAGTGAGAGGCCCAGGTACCGCAAAAAAAAGAAAAAGGAAAAGAAAAGAATGTGTGTGTTTGTGTGATTAAATGTCATCAGTAAGAGATAAAAATGTCTTTTCCTATTCTAGTGAAGAAAAGCTCATATATATCAATTTAGACTGACGAGTTTGCATAATTTTGTGTTATCAGAATGCTGTAAATTCTATTACAAATAAAAATTTCTAAAACTGTATGTTCTTATTATAGTTGATATGTGTACATTCAGATAATTTTTTATTAACATGAATCTAATAATTCATGTTATACCTGAAGATAATGACTAGGTACAGTAAAACCAATTTCACATGTGTAGTTAGTTACTCAGCAAGTACAAAGTTCCTTGCTTGTAAAATTTTAAACTGATTTTTCTAAATTTGGGATCTATGCTAACTAGAAATGCCATGCAATAAATAGAACACTTATAGAAGATGTATTCCCCAAGGAATTAAAGAAAAAAACAGTATTTTAGGATACTTTGTATCTTAAATCATCTGTATTTCTAGTATGAATTTTAGGTAAGAAATACCCCCCAAATCCCCAAAGATCTAAAATAGAGTAATTTGAGAAGTTTGTTATTCTGAAACAGTACTTGTTATGTATGGTATGTTCCTTGTCTTCCATTGTGGGGGAAAAAGCTAAATAGGTGATTGAAGATGAACTTAAGTAGAGACTTTTCTTAGATATACTGTCTGCATCTGGTATCTTCAGAGTTTTATTAAATAATAATAGCTACTACATTTGTATTGCATTTTCTGTGTGCGAGAAACATTTCTAAGAGCTTATTGCATTAATCCCCAGAGCAGCCTTATCTATTCAGATAAGGAAATTGAGGCACAGAGAGGCCAAGTAACTTATTTAAGATCGCAGCATAAGCTACAAAATGTCAAACCTAGGATCTGAACCCAGGGATTCTGGCTTTAGTCCTAACCATTACGCCTTGCTGCCTCTCTTATTAAATGAGACTATATATTAAATTAATGATGTCAGATAATAAAAGGAATGATATGAAGCTGACAGTTTGTCTTATATATTTTTAAATCTCCTGGGTGAGTTTAGAGATTTGGATGCTTAGCAAAGTCTGAGACATACTATATCAGAACATAAGTTCTTGAGGACCAAAGGCTTATAGGAGTTTATTAAATGCTGTTGAATGATTGGCTACATCAAGAAAATTTACATGATGTAAAATGTCTTTGAAGAGGTGATCATTATCAATTTATATTATACAGATGTCTTTTTTTATTAATATTTTTAAATTTATTATTTTATTTTATTTTTAGCTGTGTTGGGTATTCATTGCTACGTGTGGGCTTTCTCCGGTTGCTGCAAGCAGGGGCTACTTTTCGTTGTGGTGCGCGGGCTTCTCGTTGTGGTGGCTTTTCTTGTTGCAGAGCACAGGCTCTAGGCAGGCGGACTTCAGTAGTTGCAGCACACGGGCCCTAGAGCATGCGGGCTTCAGTAGTTGGAGCACGTGGGCTCAATAGTTGTGGCATGCGGGATTTAGGGCACACAGGCTTCAGTAGTTGTGGCACACGGGCTCAATAATTGTGGCTCACGGGTTGTAGAGTGCAGGCTCAGTAGTTGTGGTGCATGGGCTTAAGTTGCTCCGCGGCATGTGGGATCTTCCAGGACCAGGGATTGAACCCGTGTCCCCTGCATTGGCAGGCGGATTCTTAACCACTGCACCACCAGGGAAGTCCCTATACAGATGTCTTAATTCCAATTGTAATACATAATTTTATTTTCAAAAAGGGGTTGCTATTCTGTTGTTTCATATTAGAGAAACTGAAGTTTTAAAAGTTAGTAACAAAATTTATGAGGAAATAATAAATTTTTAATTGAGAATCAATTTGGAGCATAGACTGTAATTTCCCATGAATCTTTTTTTCTTTTTTTTTGGAGTATAGTTGATTTACTAATCTTGTGTTAGTTTCAGGTGTACAGCAAAGTGATTCAGTTATACATGCACGTATATTCATTCTTTTTTAGATTCCTTTGTCATATAGGTTACCACAAAATATTTAGTAGAGTCCCCTGTGCTATACAGTAGACCCTTGTTGGTTATCTATCATATATAGTTGTGTGTGTGTGTGTGTGTTCAACCTAGGCTTCTGATTTATCCCTCCCCACCATGTTTCCTCTTCAGTAGCCATGTTTCTTTCCGATATCTGTAAGTCTGTTTCTGTTTTGTAAATAAGTTCATTTGTTTGTTTCTTTTTTTAAAATTAGATTCCACACAAGTGATATCATTTGGTATTTGTCTTTCTCTGTCTGAGTTACTTCACTTAGTATGAGAATGTCTAGGCCCATCCATGTTGCTGTGAATGGCATTATTTCATTCTTTTTTATGGTTGACTAATATTACTTTGTATATATGTACTACATCTTCTTTATCCATTCCTCTGTCCAAGGACATTTAGGTTGCTTCCATGTCTTGGCTATTGTAAATAGTGCTGCAGTGAACACTGGGGTGCATGCATCCTTTCAGATTATGGTTTTCTCTGGATATATACCCAGGAGTGGGATTGCTGAATCATATGGTAGTTCTATTTTTAGTTTTTTAAGGAACCTCCATACTGTTCTCCGTAGTGGTTGTACCAATTGACAGTCCCACCAACAGTATAGGAGGATTTCCTTTTCTCCACACCCTCTCCAGCATTTATTGTCTATAGACTTTTTTAAAAAATTTATTTATTTTATTTATTTATTTTGGCCGTGTTGGGTCCTTGTTGCTGCACGCGGGCTTTCTCTAGTTGCAGCAAGCGGGGGCTACTCTTCATTGCAGTGTGCGGGCTTCTCATTGCGGTGGCTTCTCTTGCTGCAGAGCACGGGCTCTAGGCACGTGGGCTTCAGTAGTTGCAGCACGCGGGCTCAGTAGTTGTCTCTCACGGGCTCTAGAGCACAGGCTCAGTAGTTGTGGCGCACGGGCTTAGTTGCTCCGTGGCATGTGGGATCTTCCCGGACCAGGGATCGAACCCATGTTCCCTGCACTGACAGGCGGATTCTCAACCGCTGTGCCACCAGGAAAGCCTCTGTCTATAGATTTTTGATGATGGCCATTCTGACCAGTGTGAGGTGATGCCTCGCTGTAGTTTTGTTTTTTTTTTTTTTTTTTTTTTTTTTTTTTCCTTGCGTTATGCGGGCCTCTCACTGTTGTGGCCTCTCCCATTTGCGGAGCACAGGCTCCGGACGCGCAGGCTCAGTGGCCATGGCTCATGGGCCCAGCCGCTCCGCGGCATGTGGGATCTTCCCGAAACGGGGCACGAACCCGCGTCTCCTGCATCGGCAGGCGGACTCTCAAGCACTGCGCCACCAGGGAAGCCCTCTCGCTGTAGTTTTGATTTGCATTTCTCTGATAATTAGTGATGTTAAGCATCTTTGCATGTGATTTTTGGCCATCTGTATGTTTTCTTTGGAGAAATGTCTATTTAGATCTTCTGCCCTTTTTTTTTTTTTTTTTTTTGATTGGGTTTGTTTTTTTGACACAGATCTGCATGAGCTGTTTGTATATTTTGGAGACTAATCCCTTGTCACTTGCTTAATTTGCAACTATTTACTCCCATTCTGTGGGCCATCTTTTCATTTTGTCTATGGTTTCCTTTGCTGTGCAGAAGCATTTAAGTTTAATTAGGTCCCATTTGTATATTTTTATATTCATTACTGTAGGAGGTGGATCACAAAAGATATTGCTGTGATTTATGTCAAAAAGTGTTCTGCCTATGTTTTCCTCTAAGAGTTTTACAGTAACCGGCCTTACATTTAGCTCTTTGATCCATTTGGAGTTTATTTTTGTGTGTGGTGTTAGAGAGTATTCTAATTCCATTCTTTTACATGTAGCTTTCCAGTTTTCCCAGCACCACTTATTGAAGAGACTGTTTTTTCTCCATTATGTATTCTTGCCCCCTTTGTCATAGATTAATTGACAATGGGTATGTGACTTAATTTCTGGGCTTTTTATCCTGTTCCATTGATCTATATTTCTGCTTTTGCATCATCTGTATCATGATGTTTTGATTGCTGTAGCTTTGTAGTATAGTCTGAAGTCAGGGAGTCTGATTTCTCCAACTCTGTTTTTCTTTCTGAGGATTGCTTTGGCTATTTGAGGTCTTTGTGTTTCCATATAAATTTTAGAATTTTTTTTCTAGTTGTGTGAAAAATGCCATTGGTAATTTGATAGGGATTGCATTGAATCTGTAGATTGCCTTAGATAGTATAGTCATTTTGACAATATTTGGTCTTCCAATACAAGAACATGGTATATCCTTGCATCAGTTGGTGTCATCTTTAATTTCTTTCATCAGCATTTTATAGTTTTCAGAGTAGAAGTCTTTTGTCTCCATAGGTAGGTTTATTCCTCAGTATTTTATTCTTTTTGATGTGATGGTAAGTGGGATTATTTCCTTAATTTCTCTTTCTGACTTTTTGTTATTAATATATAGGAATACAAGAGATTTTTGTGTATTAATTTTGTATCCTGCAGCTTTACCGAATTTATTGATGAGCTCTAGTAGTTTTCTGGTAGCATCTTTAGGATTTTCTTTGTATAGTACCATGTCTTCTGCAAATATTTGACAGTTTTACTTCCACTTTGTATTCCTTTTATTTCTTTCTTTCTTTTATTTCTTTCTGCATGCAAGCTTTCTCTAGTTGTGGCGAGCAGGGGCTACTCTTCGTTGCAGTGCACAGACTTCTCATTGTGATGGCTTCTCTTGTTGCGGAGCACGGGCTCTAAGCATGCGGGCTTCAGTAGTTGTGGCTTACAGGCTCTAGAGCACAGGCTCAGTAGTTATGGCACATGGGCTTAGTTGCTCCAGAGCATGTGGGAGCTTCCTGGACCAGGGCTCGAACCTGTGTCCCCTGCATTGGCGGGCAGATTCTTAACCACTGCAACACCAGGCAAGTCCTCCTTTTATTTCTTTTCCTTCTCTGATTGCCGTGGCAAGGACTTCCAAAACTGTGTTGAATAAAAGTGGTCACAATGGACATCCTTGCCTTGTTCCTGATCTTAGAGGGAACGCTTTCAGCTTTTCACTGTTGAGAATGATGTTAGCTGTGGGTTTGTCATATATGCCTTTTATTATGTTGAAGTAAGTTCCCTCTTTTCCCACTTTCTGGAGACCTTTTATCATAAATCGGTGTTGAATTTTGTCAGAAGCTTTTTCTATATGTATTGAGATGATCATATGGTTTTTATTCTTCAGTTTGTTAATGTGGTGTATCACACTGATTTGCAGGTTTTGAAGAATCCTTGCATCTCTAGGATAAATCCTACTTGATCATGGTGTATGATCCTTTTAATGTATTGTTGGATTTGGTTTGCTAGTATTTTGTTGAGTATTTTTGCATCTATATTCATCAGTGATATTGGCCTGTAATTTTCTTTTTTTGTGGTATCTTTGTCTGGTTTTGGTATCATGGTGATGGTGGCCTCATAGAATGGGCCTGGGAGTGTTCCTTCCTCTGCAAGTTTTTGAAAGAGTTTGAGAAGGATAGGTGTTAGCTCTTCTCTAAATGTTTGATAGAATTCACCTGTGAAGCCATCTGGTCCTGGACTTTTGTTTGTTGGAGTTTTTTAATTACAGTTTCAATTTCAGTACTTGTGATTGGTCTGTTCATATTTTCTATTTCTTCCTAGTCTGGTCTTAGAAGCTTGTATCTTTCTAAGGATTTGTCCATTTCTTCTTGGTTGTCCATTTTATTGGTATATAGTTGTTTGTGGCAGTCTCTTATGATCCTTTGTATTTCTGTGGTGTCCGTTGTAACTTTTCCTTTTTCATTTCTAATTTTATTGATTTGAGTCCTCTCCTTTTTTTTCTTGGTGAGTTGCAGTGAACCTTAAATAGTTTATCACAAAGCTTTACTATCAAGAAAATGTTAAAATATAGGGGAAATATTCTAAACCATATTTTTTTCTGTTTGTGCATTGTTACCCCAGATGATTGATTTAACACTGTCTGTGTGTGTGTGTGTGTGTGTGTGTGTGTATTTTTATGCACACATGAACTGAATTTTTGAGAGAATTCTGTGTCATAGAATGACTTCATCAGATCCTGCAGAGTTTGAAACAGTGGCCTCTGCATAGATTTTTGCCAAGTACTATAATAGAACATATATGTGCTTAGATAGGCAAAGGGACTTTTCAGGTCAAAATGGTTTCATTGTTGTTCTAAGTGTTTTAGATGATTTGCTGATACTTTTGATTGTTTTGCCTCATTATATTTGTTACCCAGTTATGATCATTTCTCTAATTTTTATACTGTAACTGGAAGGCCAAGAAAATTAAATGAAGGGGACAATCTAAAGGAAATGGTAAGACCCCTCAGTGGGGGGGAAACATATAGGTATGGGGCTTAGTTTAAGGGAACATTGGAAAGGAGCTCTAAGATGTTTCTTTGCATATCAAATTTCTGTTTATTTATAACTGCCTCTAACTACTTGAAATTTTGATTAAGCAACTTTCTCTGGAATGTTTGGAAAAAGTGTTTAAATAGAATCATTTGAGTCCTGGAATCAGTTCACATCAGATTTACTTTTAAACAATAATAGCATTCTTGAGGACAGTCATCACACAACTAAAACATTATGGGACACGAAATTACAAGCTTCTGGAATTCCATTTTTAAATATTCTTTTGTTAGCATTCTTTGAAGGATTTTGAATACATTTGCTTTAAATTCCTTTCTTTTAGTTAGAGAAGGAGGGTGAATTAGGCTGATTGTAGCCATGACTCTAAATTTCCTCACTTGAAGGTTTGCACGACCCTTTACAGTTATTGAAAAATATATTTTGTGGTTTGTTTTCTGAAGAATGGAGCACTTAAACGTGTGTGTGCTTTGGGAATTTGACAACAATGTAGTTTGTTGTCACAGCTGCCTTAGCTTTATTACAAGACATTTAAAAATCACATTTGAAAACAACGAAAATATTTGTGTCATTTATTTGTATGTGTGTTTTTTAACAAGTAAAAATATGACCCAGATTGGTAATTCTGTTTCTCACGGCTCTCTACCATTCCTGTGCTCCAAATTCTTGGAGTTTATTCCTTGTACAAACTTAATAATTTCCTGACCATATGCCTTTGCTTTGGCTGTTTCTTCTCTTTGGAATCTCCCTCTTAACCGTGGTCAAATCTTACTCGTCTTAAAGGACCACATATATTTAAAAAATTAATTCTCTCTTCATTGTAACTGAAGTAATTTCCTCTAAATTTCCTTTTGTATTGTCTTTTAAATACCTTATACTTTTTATCTTGTATTTATTTATGAATACATTTTATCTCCCCAATAAAACTATGGACTCTATGGGCAAAGGACTTGTAATTTTGAGAATATTATGTTTAAATATATAGTACTTAAAATAAGGGTAAAATTTAGATGTTCAGTAAAAACAAAGAAACAAAAACCTATTGTATAAAGCAAAAGTTGAAAGATACAGTTCTTGTCAGAGTATTAGTTTTGCTGATCTTCATTGTGCTGATAAGTGAGTAAACCTCTTAATTTCAAAGTGATAAGCAATTATAGATTTCTTTCACCTTCAACAGTTTCTGTTCTGTGCTACCCTGTCAAGGAGAGGGTAGGGTCAGTCTGTTGCCTGGGATAAGGAGGAGGAGTGCAGCAAGCTCTTTTCAGGTCTGGGTGGATACCAATACCAAGGATGGCAGGACAAGACATAGCATTTAGACTCCTGGATGGCATTCATGCTTCTGTGTTAGCTGTGATCCCTAATAATTTATAAATTCAAATGGTAACAGATATACCAGAAATCATAATTCTGTCCCCAAACAAGGATGACAGGAATTAGGCATGAGAGTTAGAATCCCATCCTCCTTTCTTAGGTTCAGCAAGCTGGAAGAAAAGACTGAGAAGGAGCAATTGGTCTTAAAGTTGGAGTACCCCACAGCACTGTCCAATGTCCTTGATTTCTCTTCTATCTTAACTCACTTTTTGGTCATCTCATCCAGTTACAAGGCTTTCAGTACCATCTATTAGACCAGTAACTCCCCAATTCAGACCTTTCTCCCAAACTTGAGATCCAACTGCATATTTGACACCTCCATTTGAATATCTAACAGATATCTTAAACTTAATAGGTCCCAAAGTACAGTTCTAATTACTACCACTATCTCCCAGCCCCTACCTCAGCAACCTATGCTATTCCTACAGTCTTCTTACTCTCAGTTGTTGATACTCCATCCTTCCTGTTCCTGAGACCAAACTCTTGGAGTCATCCTGATTCCCCTCCTTCTCTCACTCCACATCCAGTCTGTCAGGAAATTTTGTTGTCACTACCTCTAGATACACTTGCATTCCAACAGGTTCTCACTACCACTGTGGTTCCAGGCCATCATCATCTCATAACAGATATTAGTGCATTGCCTTCTGAATTGGTCTCCTAGTGTTTGTTCCGTTTAGTTGCTAATTTGAAAAGAATTGATTATTTTATTATGTCCATGACATGTGAAATCTCAAAATTTTGAATAGCATCCTTTGGCAAAGGAAATATTCTTCTGCCTTGTTTGAGTTCTTCTCTGGCTGGATTCTGTGGTATTTGTAAATTTATTTATTTTATTTTATTTTTATTTTTGGCTGTGTTGGGTCTTTGTTGCTGCACGTGGGCTTTCTCTAGTTGCGGCGAATGAGGGCTACTCTTTGTTGCGGTGCGTGGGCTTCCCATTGCAGTGTCTTCTCTTGTTGCGGAGCACAGGCTCTAGGTGTACAGGCTTCAATAGTTGTGGCTCGCAGGCTCTAGAGCACAGGCTCAGTAGTTGTGGCGCACAGGCTTAGTTGCTCCGTGGCTTGTGGGATCTTCCCGAACCAGGGCTCGAACCTATGTCCCTGCATTGGCAGGTGGATTCTTAACCACTGTGCCACCAGGGAAGCCCCGATTCTGTGGTGTTTGTGCATGAGATACCCAAGAAGAAGCTTTTAAAAGACAGTGTGGGGGAGGATCTTCAAGATGGCGGAGGAGTAAGATGTGGAGATCACCTTCCTCCCCACAAATACATCAAAAATATATCTACATGTGGAACAACTCCTACACAACATCTACTGAATGCTGGCAGAAGACCTCAGATTTCCCAAAAGGCAAGAAAATCCCCACGTACCTGGCTGTGAGGCTGACAGGGTCTTGGTGCTCTGGCTGGGTGTCAAGACTGAGCCTCTGAGGTAGGAGAGCCGAGTTTAGGACGTTGGACTATGAGACACCTCCAGGCCCCATGTAATATCAGTTGGTGAGAGCTCTCCCAGAGATCTCCATCTCAACGCTAAGACCCAGCTCCACTCAACGACCAGCAAGCTCCAGTGCTGGACACCCCATGCCAAACAACTCGCAAGACAGGAACACAACCCCAGCCATTAGCAGATAGGCTGCCTAAACTCATAATAAGGTCACAGACACCCCAAAACACACCACCAGACGTGGTCCTGCCCACCAGAAAGACAGGATCCAGCCTCATCCACCAGAACACAGGCACCAGTCCCCTCCAGCAGGATGCTTACACAACCCACTGAACCAGCCTCACCCACTGGGGGACAGACACCAAAAACAACAGGAAATACAAGCCTGCAGCCTGCGAAAAGGAGACCCCAAACACAGTAAGATAAGCAAAATGAGAAGACGGAGAAATACGCAGCAGATGAAGGAGCAAGGTAAAAACCCACCAGACCTAACTAATGAAGAGGAAATAGGCAGGCTACCTGAAAAAGAATTCAGAATAATGATAGTAAAGATGATCCAAAATCTTGGAAATAGAACAGAGAAAATGCAAGAAACATTTAACAAGACCTAGAAGAACTAAAGAGCAAACAAACAATGATGAACAACAAAAAAAATGAAATGAAAAATACTCTAGAAGGATCAATAGCAGAATAACTAGGCAGAAGAACGGATAAGTGACCTGAAAGATAAAATAGTGGAAATAACTACCACAGAGCAGAATAAAGAAAAAAGAATGAAAAGAACTGAGGACAGTCTCAGAGACCTCTGGGACAGCAATAAGTGCACCAACATTCAAATTATTAGGGTCCCAGAAGAAGAGAAAAAGAAAGGGACTGAGAAAATATTTGAAGAGATTATAGTTGAAAACTTACCTAATATGGGAAAGGAAATAGTCAATCAAGTCCAGGAAGCACAGAGAATCCCATACAGGATAAATCCAAGGAGAAACACGCCAAGACACATATTAATCAAACTATCAAAAGTTAAATACAGGGCTTCCCTGGTGGCGCAGTGGTTGAGAGTCCGCCTGCCGATGCGGGGGACACGGGTTCGTGCCCCAGTCCGGGAGGATCCCACGTGCCGCGGAGTGGCTGGGCCCGTGAGCCACGGCCGCTAAGCCTGCGCGTCCGGAGCCTGTGCTCCGCAACGGGAGAGGCCACAAAAAAAAAAAAATTAAATACAAAGAAAAAATATTAAAAGCAGCAAGGGAAAAGCAACAATAACGTACAAGGGAATCCCCATAAGTTTAACAGCTGATCTTTCTGCAGAAACTCTGCAAGCCAGAAGGGAGTGGCAGGACATATTTAAAATGATGAAAGGGAAAAACCTACAACCAAGACTACTCTACCCACTAAGGATCTCATTCAGATTTGACAGAGAAATTAAAACCTTTACAGACAAGCAAAATCTAAGAGAATTCAGCACCACCAAGCCAGCTTTACAACAAATATTAAGGGAACTTCTCTAGGCAGGAAACACAAGAGAAGGAAAAGACCTACAAAAACAATCCTGAAACAATTAAGTAAATGGTAATAGGAGCATACATATTGATAATTACCTTAAACCTAAATGGATTAAATGTTCCAGCCAAATGATATAGACTGGCTGAATGGATACAAACACAAGACCCGTGTATACGCTGTCTACAAGAGACCCACTTGAGACCTAGGGACACATACCGTATGAAAGTGAGGGGATTGTAAAAGATATTCCATGCAAATGGAAATCAAAAGAAAGCTGGAGTAGCAATTCTCATATCAGACAAAATAGACTTTAAAATAAAGACTATTACAAGAGACAAAGAAGGACATTACATAATGATCAAGGGATCAATCCAAGAAGATAAAACAATTGTAAATATTTATGCACTCAACACAGGAGCACCTCAAAACATAAGGCAAATGCTAACAGCCATAAAAGGGGAAATCGACAGTAACATAATCATAGTAGGGGACTTTAACACCCCACTTTCACCAATGAACAGATCATCCAAAATGAAAATAAATAAGGAAATACAAGCTTTAAATGACACATTAAACAAGATGGACTTAATGGATATTTATAGGACATTCCATCCAAAAACAACAGAATACACTTTTTTCTCAAGTGCTTATGAAACATTCTCCAGGATAGATCATATCTTGGGTCACAAATCAAGCCTTGGTAAAATTTTAAAAATTAAAATTGTACCATGTATCTTTTCTGACCACAGCGCTATGAGACTAGACATCAATTACAGGAAAAAAACTAAAAACTACAAACACATGGAGGCTAAACAATACACTACTCAGTAACCAAGAGATCACTGAAGAAATCAAAGAGGAAATAAAAAAATACCTAGAAACAAATGATAATGAAAACACAATGACCCAAACCTAGAGGGAAGTTTATAGCAGTACAATCCTACCTCAAGAAACAAGAAAAATCTCAAGTAAAAGACAGTGTGTAAAGTGGCTGTGAAAGGCAACAGTATACCTAAGTTTAACAGCTATGATGATTCATTGAAACATATTTTGCCATGAGAATTCTGAGTCATGTTCTTAGCAACCTGATGTGTGGTTGAGTAGGAATGTGAGGACCACTAGTCTGTAACTCGACCTCAGGGCCACATAAGATATGCTGACTGATTAAAGATGCATTCAAACACATTTTTCTTCCTTGACACAGTTGTTAAAGACATGTTTCAAATTCATAAGAATGCAGGAGGACGTACAGTTGGCTTTTTAATCTTCAAAGGAGAAATGAATTTTAATAGTTTACTTTTTTATCAGCGTAAGTCAAGTTCTGATGATCAGAATCTTGACCATAGGTAGAGGTTAAAAAGTCAGAAAGGGGGGCTTCCCTGGTGGCGCAGTGGTTGAGAGTCCGCCTGCCGATGCAGGGGACACAGGTTCGTGCCCCAGTTCGGGAAGATCCCACATGCCGTGGAGCGACTGGGCCCGTGAGCCGTGGCCGCTGAGCCTGCGCATCCGGAGCCTGTGCTCCGCAACGGGAGTGACCACAACAGTGAGAGGCCCACGTACCGCAAAAAAAAAATAATAATAAGCCAAAAAACAAAAAGAAAAGACTGCTCAGTTTAGGAAAGCATAGATAATGTATGTTTGATAAACTATTCTATAGACTTCTGTCAGTTTCTTATGATTTGACTTAGAGAGCAGTGTAACACATTCAGATTGAATAATCATGGCATTGGTGGGCAACGGCCTTCTGTGACCTTCCTATAGATATTTCTTGCATCTGTAACTCAGTTTTATTTAACATTTACCTTAAAACCTATTTTAATTTCCTTTTGAAATGGGAGGTCAAATAATATTCCTTCTCATAAGTCTGTTTTGTTGAGCCCAATATATAGCTTTACTTTTAGAGGAGGCCTGCTGAAATCTAAGGACTTTTTTTTAAAATACTCTTAAACTGAGCTCTTAGGCACCCATAAAGACAAACATCAAAACATAGCAAAATTAGAGGCCACATTGATCACATTTGGTAGCACAGAGCTGCCTGAAATTCTACTGAAATAATGAATAAATGCATACAAGACTATATATATCTTGATGCAAAAAGGAGACTTTCAGGCTTCCGTGGTGGCACAGTGGTTGAGAGTCTGCCTGCTAATGCAGGGGACATGGGTTTGAGCCCTGGTCTGGGAGGATCCCACATGCCGCAGAGCAACTAGGCCCATGAGCCACAACTTCCGACCCCGAGCATCTGGAGTCTGTGCTCCGCAGAAGAGAGGCCGCGATAGTGAGAGGCCCGTGCACCGCGATGAAGAGTGGCCCCTGCTTGCCACTACTAGAGAAAGCCCTCGCACAGAAACGAAGACCCAACACAGCAATAATTAATTAATTAATTAATAAACTCCTACCCCCAACATATTCTTTAAAAAAAAAAAGGAGACTTTCATTGTAGTTGGAAACTAATTCTAAATCTGATGAATTATCAAAGGAATTATTTTCTATCTGTTTCAGAACACTGTAGTCTAAATCAGAGAATCTTAACCTGGGGTCCATAAACAGGCTCTAAGGAGATCCATGAACACACACACACACACACACACACACACACACACACACACACACACACACACACACATTTATATATTATTTATTTATTTACTTATTTATGGCTGCCTTGGGGCTTCGTTACTACACGCGGGCTTTCTCTAGTTGCAGCGAGTGGGGGCTACTCTTCGTTGCGGTGCTCGGGCTTCTCATTGCAGTGGCTTCTCTTGTTGTGGAGCATGGGCTCTGGGCACACAGGCTCAGTAGTTGTGGCTTAGTTGCTTTGTGGCATATGGGATCTTCCCAGACCAGGGCTCGAACCCATGTCCCCTGCATTGGCAGGCGGATTCTCCACTGCACCACCAGGGAAGTCCCCAAACACCTTTTGTTTACAGGGTTTTATATTTATGGGCAGTTTTCTTGAAATGGTCTCTCAACCATAGTTTTTACCAAATCCTCAAAGGAATCCATGAACCACCCTCCACCCAACAAAATGTGAGAACTGTTGATTCTTATTCATTATCTTTTTATCACTGTGATTAGTATTTGAACCAAGTATAGTCTTATGACTGACAATGAAAGTTCTCTATTTCTAGTTTCTAAAATCTGCCATCTAGTCTAAGTTTGAAAGACTAAGCCAAATCAAGGCATTGTTGTTAATAATGCTAGCAGTATTAGGTGTATGAAACCCACTCTCATTTTGTAGCATGTTGATTTGGTGTATGTAACTGCACATATATATGAATATGCTGGGGTAATCATTTATGTGATCTGTAATCACTTAATTTAAGCATTTATCTTTCTTTTTTCTTTTCATTCTGTGTGGTTACAAACCAGTAAGCATAGCTGATCCTGCTGCCCTTGGCTTCATCATTTCTCCATGGTCTCTGCTATTGCTGCCATCTGGTAGTGTGTCATTTACAGATGAAAATATTTCCAGTCAGGATCTTCGAGCATTCACTGCACCAGAGGTTCTTCAAAATCAATCACTAACTTCTCTTTCCGATGTTGAAAAGGTAACTTTAAGTCTTTTTTGCTTTATTTTGTTTTTTGTTTTGGTGGGGGTAGGAAAAGTAGACACTGGGCTACCTTCAACCCTCTGAAAAACATCCATTGAATTTAAAATGATCATGTAATCACTTATGTGTGGAATCTAAAAAATACAACAAATTAGTGAATACAACAAAAAAGAATCAAACTCACAGATATAGAGAACAAATTGGTAGTTACCAGTGGGGAGAGGGAAAGGGAGAGGGGAGTAAGAGGTGCAAACTATTAGGTATAAAATAGGCTACAACATGAGGAATATAGCCAAATATTTTATAATAACTATAAATGGAGCGTAACCTTTGAAAATTGTGAATCACTGTATTGTACACCTGTAACTTATGTAATATTGTACAGTAACTATACTTCAATTAAAAAATAAAATGATCATGTATTCCAAGAAGTTCATATCTAAAAATTCAAAGTAGTTTTATAAAAATTTATGGATCTAAGAAAAAATATGAAAAAAATGTGAGCCATTATTAATTCATGTTTTAAAATACTTATTAAATGCCTGCTCTGTATAAAACACTGTGCTTGGGAGGAAGATACAAAAATAACTGGACCTTCCTTCCTTCCTCCACCCCCCTCCCTCCCTCCCTCCCTATCCCACCATCTAGGTGGTCACAAAGCACCGAGCTGATCACCCTGTGCTATGCGGCTACTTCCCACTAGCTATCTATTTTACATTTGGTAGTGTATATATGTCCATGCCACTCT
>NW_006792529.1:992232-1037476 GCF_000442215.2 Lipotes vexillifer
CCTCCTTCCTTCCTTCCTTCCCTCCCTCCCTCCCTTCCCTCCATCCCTCACTTCTTTCATACTTCCCTCCTTCCTTCTCTCTTTCCTTCTCTTTTTTCTTTCTCTCTCATTATTTGTCAACTTGATGTTTTTACAGTAGCAACTATCTGGTTAATGTTTTTTATTAATTAAATAGCTGTTCTAATATATTTATAGCCCTCTTTGTGAGTTTTTCTAAGATGCTTAAAGAATTTTAAGATTTATTTTTCAGTCTTTGTATTTTATGTCAACACTTTCTCATGTGTGGAAAATATTTTTTTAATTTGTTAATGATTATATATATATATATATATATGTATATCTATAATATAAGGCAAATTGAAATGAATGCTGTATAGAGGATAAAGTAGTTTGGAAATTTCGAAGAGAAGCAATTTCTAATTTAGAATGATACCGCAGAGAAGGTAGCATTTGTGTTGAGCTACGAAGAGTGAGTAGAATTTAGAAAATTGAAAATAGGTAGAAATGGGGATTCCCCTCAGTGTTGTTATGATGTGTAATGCTAAGGGGTAGGAAATGGTCCACTGTGATAGAGGAATGTTTGGTCAGACTGGCTGGGGTGTAGCATTAGCTACCTGGAAGGCTGTGGTTAAAGGGAGACTATAGGTCAGAATGAAGAACACTTTGAATGCCAGAACTTGAGACTTTCTTCTGGGGCATATTTTTAGGAGAGTGATATGATATAATTTGTTATTTCAGAGGGTAAGTTTGATGAAAGTGGATAACTAGGTGATATAAAAGATTATGTCAGAATCTAACTGGGACACTTTAATAATCTGGGAGAAAGATCTAAAAATCGTGCAATGCCTTGGAACTATAGAGCTGAGGATAATGGGCTTATAGTGGAAGCAAACCTGACAGAGTTTCAAAAGTTGATTTGATGAAACAATGAGATGGAAATGTTTATGATAGGAATATCCAGTCTGAGGATGGTAATGCCATTAACATCAGAAGATCTAATTTCATTGTCAAGGCTATGAAAAGAAATTTTGGAACATATATATATTGTGTGTAGCAACCTGTGATAACTTAGATAGGGAACTTTGGAGAATTCAGAATTTGCTATGAATATCATTTCCCATAATCAATACATATAGGTTCAAAAATAAACATAATACTTTCCTAATAGTAAAATTATGAAATCAAAAAGTATGTGCATTTAAATTTTTGACATATGGTTGACCCTTGAACAATGCCAGTTTGAACTGCATGGGCCCACTTACTCAGTTAACTACAGATTCCTTAACAAAACATAGACAACCTCTCCAGAGTCTGATTCCAACCATATTTCAACTCCTCTCTTTCAGAGTCACAAGTTGTAGTCAGTTATTATTAAACAGGTCTTAGGCTTTGTGGCTTTACTCTTTTTTTTTTTTTACATCTTTATTGGAGTATAATTGCTTTACAATGGTGTGTTAGTTTCTGCTTTATAACAAAGTGAATCAGTTATACATATACATATGTTCCCATATCTCTTCGCTCTTGTGTCTCCCTCCCTCCCACCGTCCCTATCCCATCTCTCTAGGTGGTCACAAAGCACCAAGCTGATCTCCCTGTGCTATGCGGCTGCTTCCCACTAGCTGTCTGTTTTACGTTTGGTAGTGTATATATGTCCATGCCACTCTCTCACTTTCTCACAGCTTACCCTTCCCCCTCCCCATATCCTCAAGTCCATTCTCTAGTAGGTCTGTGTCTTTATTCTTGTCTTACCCCTAGGTTCTTCATGACATTTTTTTTTCTTAAATTCCATATATATGTGTTAACATACGGTATTTGTCTTTCTCTTTCTGACTTACTTCACTCTGTATAACAGACTCTACTTCATTACAAATAGCTCAATTTCGTTTCTTTTAATGGCTGAGTAATATTCCATTGTATATATGTGCCACATCTTCTTTATCCATTCATCCGATGATGGACACTTAGGCTGTTTCCATCTCCTGGCTTTTGTAAATAGAGCTCCAATGAACATTTTGGTACATGAGTCTTTGAATTCTGGTTTTCTCAGGGTATATGCCCAGTAGTGGGATTGCTGGGTCATATGGTAGTTCTATTTGTAGTATTTTAAGGAACCTCCATATTGTTCTCCATAGTGGCTGTACCAATTCACATTCCCACCAGCAGTGCAAGAGTGTTCCCTTTTCTCCACACCCTCTCCAGCATTTATTGTTTCTAGATTTTTTGATGATGGCCATTCTGACTGGTGTGAGATGATATCTCATTGTAGTTTTGATTTGCATTTCTCTAATGATTAATGATGTTGAGCATTCTTTCATGTGTTTGTTGGCAGTCTGTATATCTTCTTTGGAGAAATGTCTATTTAGGTCTTCTGCCCATTTTTGGATTGGGTTGTTTGTTTTTTTGTTATTGAGCTGCATGAGCTGCCTGTAAATTTTAGAGATTAATCCTTTGTCAGTTGATTCATTTGCAAATATTTTCTCCCATTCTGAGGGTTGTCTTTTGGTCTTGTTTATGGTTTCCTTTGCTGTGCAAAAGCTTTGAAGTTTCATTAGGTCCCATTTGTTTATTTTTGTTTTTATTTCCATTTCTCTAGGAGATGGGTCAAAAAGGATCTTGCTGTGATTTATGTCATAGAGGTGTTCTGCCTATGTTTTCCTCTAAGAGTTTGATAGCTTCTGGCCTTACATTTAGGTCTTTAATCCATTTTGAACTTATTTTTGTGTATGGTATTAGGGAGTGATCTAATCTCATACTTTTACATGCACCTGTCCAGTTTTCCTAGCACCACTATTGAAGAAGCTGTCCTTTCTCCACTGTACATTCCTGCCTCCTTTATCAAAGATAAGGTGACCATATGTGCGTGGGTTTATCTCTGGGCTTTCTATCCTATTCCATTGGTCTATCTTTCTGTTTTTGTGCCAGTACCATACTGTCTTGATTACTGTAGCTTTGTGGTATAGTCTGAAGTCAGGGAGCCTGATTCCTCCAGCTCCATTTTTCGTTCTCAAGATTGCTTTGGCTATTTGGGGTCTTTTGTGCTTCCATACAAATTTTGAAATTTTTTGTTCTACTTCTGTGAAAAATGCCAGTGGTAATTTGATAGGGATTACAATGAATCTGTAGATTGCTTTGGGTAGTAGAGTCATTTTCACAATGTTGATTCTTCCAATCCAAGAACATGGGAGAGCTCGCCATCTATTTGTATCATCTTTAATTTCTTTCATCAGTGGCTGGCAATTAGCGGCATAGAGGTCGGTTAGCGCCTTAGGTAGGTGGATGCCTAGATATTTTATTCTTTTTGTTGCAGTGGTAAATGGGAGTGTTTTCTTGATTTCACTTTCAGATGTTTCTTCATTAGTGTATAGGAATGCCAGAGATTTCTGTGCATTAATTTTGTAGCCTGCTACTTTACCAAATTCATTGATTAGCTCTAGTAGTTTTCTGGTAGCATCTTTAGGATTCTCTATGTATAGTATCATGTCATCTGCAAACAGTGACAGCTTTACTTCTTCTTTTCTGATTTGGATTCCTTTTATTTGCTTTTCTTCTCTTCTTGCTGTGGCTAAAACTTCCAAAACTATGTTGAATAAGAGTGGTGAGAGTGGGCAACCTTGTCTTGTTCCTGATCTTAGTGGAAATGCTTTCAGTTTTTCACCAATGAGGACGATGTTGGCTGTGGGTTTGTCATATATGGCCTTTATTATGTTGAGGAAAGTTCCCTCTGTGCATACTTTCTGCAGGGTTTTTATCATAAATGGTTGTTGAATTTTGTCGAAAGCTTTCTTTGCATCTATTGAGATGACCATATGGTTTTTTTCATTCAATTTGTAAATATGGTGTATCACATTGATTTATTTGCGTATATTGAAGAATCTTTGCATTCCTGGAATAAACCCCACTTGATCATGGTGTATGATCCTTTTAGTGTGCTGTTGGATTCTGTTTGCTAGTATTTTGTTGAGGATTTTTGCATCTATGTTCATCAGTGATATTGGCCTGTAGTTTTCTTTCTTTGTGACATCCTTGTCTGGTTTTGGTATCATGGTGATCATGGCCTTGTAGAATGAGTTTGGGAGTGTTACTCCCTCTGCTATATTTTGGAAGAGTTAGAAAGGATAGGTGTTAGCTCTTTTCTAAATGTTTGATAGAATTTGCCTGTGAAGCCATCTGGTCCTGGGCTTTTGTTTGTTGGAAGATTTTTAATCATAGTTTCAGCTTCATTGCTTGTGATTGGTCTGTTCATATTTTCTATTTCTTCCTGATTCAGTCTTGGCAGGTTGTGCATTTCTAAGAATTTGTCCATTTCTTCCAGATTGTCCATTTTATTGGCATAGAGTTGCTTGTAGTAATCTCTCATGATCTTTTGTATTTCTGCAGTGTCAGTTGTTACTTCTCCTATTTCATTTCTAATTCTAGTGATTTGAGTCTTCTCCCTTTTTTTCTTGATGAGTCTGGCTAATGGTTTATCAATTTGGTTTATCTTTTCAAAGAACCAGCTTTTAGTTTTATTGATCTTTGCTATTGTTTCCTTCATTTCTTTTTCATTTATTTCTGATCTGATCTTTATGATTTCTTTCCTTCTGCTAACATTGGGGTTTTTTTGTTCTTCTTTCTCTAATTGCTTTAGGTGCAAGTTTAGGTTGTTTATTCGAGACGTTTCTTGTTTCTTAAGGTAGGATTGTATTGCTATAAACTTCCGTCTTAGAACTGCTTTTGCTGCATCCCATAGGTTTTGGGTTGTCGTGTCTCCATTGCCATTTGTTTCTAGGTATTTTTTAATTTCCTCTTTGAATTCTTCAGTGATCACTTCGTTATTAAGTAGTGTATTGTTTAGTCTCCATGTGTTTGTATTTTTTACAGATCGTTTCCTGTAATTGATATCTAGTCTTATAACGTTGGGAAAAGATACTTGAAACAATTTCAATTTTCTGAAATTTACCAAGGCTTGACTTGTGACCCAAGAAATGATCTATCCTGGAGAATGTTCCATGAGCAGTTGAGAAAAATGTGTATTCTGTTGTTTTTGAATGGAATGTCCTATAAATATCAATTAAGTCCATCTTGTTTAATGTATCATTTAAAGCTTGTGTTTCCTTATTTATTTTCATTTTGGATGATCTGTCCATTGGTGAAAGAGGGGTGTTAATGTCCCCTACTATGAATGTGTTACTGTTGATCTCCCCTTTTATGGCTGTGTGTATTTGCCTTACGTATTGAGGTGCTCCTATGTTGGGTGCATAAATATTTACAATTGTTATATCTTCTTCTTGGATCGATCCCTTGATCATTATGTAGTGTCCTTCTTTGTCTCTTCTAATAGTCTTTATTTTAAAGTCTATTTTGTCTGATATGAGAATTGCTACTCCAGCTTTCTTTTGGTTTCCATTTGCATGGAATATCTTTTTCCATCCCCTTACTTTCAGTCTGTATGTGTCTCTAGGTCTGAAGTGGGTCTCTTGTAGACAGCATATATATGGGTCTTGTTTTTGTATCCATTCAGCCAATCTGTGTCTTTTGGTGGGAGCATTTAGTCCATTTACATTTAAGGTAATTATCGATATGTATGTTCCTATTCCCATTTTCTAAATTGTTTTGGGTTCGTTATTATAGGACTTTTCCTTCTCTTGTGTTTTTGTCTATAGAAGATCCTTTAGCATTTGTTGTAAAGCTGCTTTGGTGGTGCTGAACTCTCTCAGCTTTTGTTTGTCTGTAAACGTTTTGATTTCTCCATCAAATCTGAATTAGATCCTTGCTGGGTAGAGTAATGTTGGTTGTAGGTTTTTCTCCTTCATCTCTTTAAATATGTCCTGCCACTCCCTTCTGGCTTGTAGAGTTTCTGCTGAGAGATCAGCTGTTAACCTTATGGGGATTCCCTTGTGTGTTATTTGTTGTTTTTCCCTTGCTGCTTTTAATATGCTTTCTTTGTATTTAGTTTTTGACAGTTTGATTAATATGTGTCTTGGCGTATTTCTCCTTGAATGTGCTTTTAATATGTTTACTTTGTATTTAATTTTTGACAGTTTGATTAATATGTGTCTTGGCATGTTTCTCCTTGGATTTATCCTGTATGGGACTCTCTGTGCTTCCTGGACTTGATTAACTATTTCCTTTCCCATATTAGGGAAGTTTCAACTGTAATCTCTTCAAATATTTTCTCAGTCCCTTTCTTTTTCTCTTCCTCTTCTGGAACCCCCTATAATTCGAATGTTGGTGTGTTTAATGTTGTCCCAGAAGTCTCATAGTGTCCTCAGTTCTTTTCATTCTTTTTTCTTTATTCTGCTCTGCAGTAGTTATTTCCACTATTTTATCTTTCAGGTCACTTATCCGTTCTTCTGCCTAGTTATTCTGCTATTGATCCTTCTAGAGTATTTTTCATTTCATTTTTTTTGTTGTTCATCATTGTTTGTTTGCTCTTTAGTTCTTCTAGGTCTTGTTAAATGTTTCTTGCATTTTCTCTGTTCTATTTCCAAGATTTTGGATCATCTTTACTATCATTCTGAATTCTTTTTCAGGTAGACTGCCTATTTCCTCTCCATTTGTTAGGTCTGGTGGGTTTTTACTTGCTTTTTCATGTGCTGTGTGTTTTTCTGTCTTCTCATTTTGCTTATCTTACTGTGTTTGGGGTCTCCTTTTTGCATGCTGCAGCTTTGTAGTTCCTGTTGTTTTTGGTATCTGCCCCCAGTGGCTAAAGTTGGTTCAGTGGGTTGTGTAGGCTTCCTGGTGGAGGGGACTAGTGCCTGTGTTCTGGTGGATGAGGCTGGATCTTGTCTTTCTGGTGGGCAGGTCCACGTCTGGTGGTGTGTTTTGGGGTGTCTGTGGACATATTATGATTTTAGGCAGCCTCTCTGCTAATGGGTGTGGTTGTGTTCCTGTCTTGCTTCTTGTTTGGCATAGGGTGTCCAGCACTTTAGCTTGCTGGTCGTTGAGTGAAGCTTGGTGTTGGTGTTGAGATGGAGATCTCTGGGAGATTTTTGCCATTTCATATTACATGGAGCTGGGAGGTCTCTTGTGGACCAGTGTCCTGAAGTTGGTTCTCCCACCTCAGAGGCACAGCACTGACTCCTGGCTGCAGCACCAAGTGCGTTTCATCCACACGGCTCAGAATAAAAGGGAGATAAAGTAGAATGAATGAAAGAAAGAGGATAAAAGAAAAAATAATCAAAATAAAAAAATATTATTAAGAAAAAAAAAATTTTTTTAATAAAAAAATAAAATACAACGGAGGGATAGAATCCTAGGACAAATGGTGAAAACAAAGCTATACTGACAAAATCTCACACAGAAGCATACACATACACACTCACAAAAAGAGGAAAAGGGGATAAAATAATAAAACTTGCTCTCAAAGTCCATCTCCTCAATTTGGGATGATTTGTTGTCTATTCAGGTATTCCACAGATGCAGTGTACATCAAGTTGATTGTGGAGATTTAATCCACTGCTCCTGAGGCTGCTGGGAGAGATTTCCCTTTCTCTTCTTTGTTCGCACAGCTCCCGGGGTTCAGCTTTGTATTTGGCCCCGCCTCTGCGTGTAGGTCTCCGGAGGGCATCTGTTCTTTGCTCAGACCGGACGGGGTTAAAGGAGCCGCTGATTCGGGGGCTCTGGCTCACTCAGGCCAGGGGGAGGGAGGGGTACGGAGTGTGGGGTGAGCCTGCGGCGGCAGAGGCCGGCGTGACGTTGCACCAGCCTGAGGCGCACCGTGCATTCTCCCGAGGAAGTTGTCCCTGGATCCCGGGACTCTGGCAGTGGCGGGCTGCACAGGCTCCCCAGAACAGAGGTGTGTAGTGTGACCTGTACTCGCACACAGGCTTCTTGGTGGCCTTAGCATCTCATGCCCGTCTGTAGCTGCGGCTCGCGCCTGTCTCTGGAGCTCCTTTAAGCAGCGCTCTTAATCCCCTCTCCTCGTGCACCAGGAAACAAAGAGGGAAGCTGGCTTCATTCTTTTGTATAACAATGCTCTTCTGCATTTCTACTTGTCCACATCCTGTGTACCAATCATTCTTTCAATCAGCATCTACTGAGAACTTATATATTCTACAGTATATTAGGCCATAGGGTTACAAAGATGAATAAGAAATAGTCCTGGGACTTCCTTGGTGGCACAGTGGTTAAGAATCTGCCTGCCAATGCAGGGGACACAGGTTCGAACCCCGGACCAAGAAGATCCCACATGCTGCAGAGCAACTAAGCCCGTGTGCCACAACTACTGAGCCTGAGCTCTAGAGCCCACGTTCCGCAGCAAGAGAAGCCACCGCAGTGAGAAGCCCGCACACCGCAACAAACAGTAGCCCCTCCTTGCCGCCCACATGCAGCATTGAAGACCCAATGCAGCCAAAAATAAATAAATACATTAAAAAAAACAAAAAGAAATAATTTTTAACCTCAAAGGGCCAGCAGTGTAATGGACAGATAGACAAAAAGAAATTAATGATAGTAATAATAGTAATGGAAATATATACAGTAATAGTGGATCTGTACACAATATTAAGAGAACACGGAGAGGGGACACATAACCTACATTCAAACCTCAGCTTAAACTCCCCCTGCTTTAAATTTCTTCTATAATCAGAAGTAATCTTGTCCTTTTGAATTTCCTTAGCACAAGTGTACCACTTCTAGTTTGTTTAATAGATGCATACATATATATTCATATAGCTTTCTTCTTAGAGTTCTGATTCTAGGAAAGGTACAACAGATTAAAGCCGTGGTTTTGAATCAGAGGCTGCTTTATCTTCCAGTGGACTGTTGGCAATGTCTTGAGATATTTTTAGTTGTCATGACCGGTGGGAGGGCAGGGGGAAGAGGAGGAAGGCAGTTCTACTGGCATCTAGTGAGTAGAGGCCAGGGGTACTACTGTTATCCTACACAGGATAAATATCCACAGACTGCTGTCCGCAGCAAAGATCCCAAATGTCAGTAGTACAGAGGCGTATAAGCCCTGGTTTAGAGGTCAAGAATATGGTTCTGGAGCCAGAATTTGAATCCCGCCCCTAGCACTTAACTAGCTGTGTGACCTTGGACAAAAGTTACTTTCTCTCTCTGTAGTTATTGAATAAGCTGAAGTATAAACTGTAAGGTTGACACACAGTAAACATTATGTACATGCTTGCTGTTGATATTCTTATGTATTAGTATATGGTAGTATTATTGATCCAGAATGAGATATTTATATTTTACCACAATCCTGAGCTTAGTGACTTTCAGAAAAAATGTGGAATGACTAAATGGATAGTTAATTAGCTCTTCTATAAATGGTATCTTCTAGAACCAGTTCCTTTATCGTTTAACCCTGTGTATGAAACATCATTATCAAAAGCAGCCACTTCTACAAGAAACCATCCTGGCTTGCTGTTACACTAAGGGAAGGGAATAGATTTTCTCTGTACTATCCATCAGGAACAGATAGGTACTGAGATCTTTGATACAAATAGGGCCTTGGCAAAGATCACAAAGCAAAAAATTCCCTTGGAAGCTAAATAAATATGCAGTAGAAGTGAGAGGCAGATCAAAACCTTTTTTAAAAAAAAAACTTCTAATGCCTGACTTCTTTTAATATGGGCCATCGTATTCTCCTTTTTTTCTGCTTATGTAAAAACCAAAGAAACATCTGAAGGCCAAATACTTGCCTGTTTTTGAATAATCACTCCTTGTATGACCTTCTCCTTTCCATATAATGACTGTAACTAAACTATGACCCATTTCATTGCTATTTATCAACCAGGTGAACTAAGTGCTCTCAGTGGTATTGCAGCATTACTTTGTTAATTTAGTTACACCTTAGTATCACTGATCTTCTTTCTGCCTGTATCTTTTCAGGTTGCATCAACAGTAAAAACTCTTAGCTTATGAATAATGTATATGGAAGTATTATCCGTATTTACTTTACAGATTATTTTGGAATAAATGTAAAAGTAAAGCATTTTTCTTTGTATACTGTACAAACTTTTTCTCAAATGTTAATAATATTTCTCTAATATTAGATACCAAATATTATTATACATTAACAAAGATCTGATGTACCTGGAGTTATTTATTTAACAAAATTTTAAATGATTTTTAAAATACTAAAAATTTTGAACCCATAAAGCACTATCCTAATAAAATAGCAACTATCATTTCTGCATGTTTTTCCTATATATAGATATTTCATATCTATATGTATCAAGCAGGGGTCTCCAGAGAAACCGGATCAATAGGATATGTGTGTTTGTGTGTGTGTGTGTATATAAGAGAGTCTTATTAGCTCATGTAATTATGGAGGCAGACAAGTCCCAAGACCTCCAAGGTGAGCCAGCAAGCTGGAGACCCAGGAGAGCCAATGGTGTAGTTCTGGTCTGAGAACCAGGTGAACTAAGGGTGTAGTTCCACAATGAAGGCCAACAGGCTCAGGACCCAGGAAGAGCTGGTATTTCGGATCAAATCCACAGGCAACAAAAAGTTGATGTCCTAGTTTGAAGGCAGTCAGACAGAAAGTTCTTTCTTACCTAAGGGTGGGTAAACTATTTTGTTCTATTCAGGCCTTCAAATAATTGGATGAGGACCACCTATATTGGGGAGAGCAGTCTGCATCCAAAAAACCCTCTCACAGAAATACCCAGAATAATGTTTGACCAAATATCTACGCATCCCATGGTACAGTCAAGTTGATACATAAAATTAAGCATTATACTATATACATAAATGATCAACAGATGTATAATTTTATAACCTAGTTTTTAAAATGATGTTAATAATTTTATATAGTCTTGTATAAAAATTATTAAAATAAAATAACTCAATTAGCCTCCTGACAAGTAAATGTAGTAAAGAATCTTAAAATACTACCAGTATCTCAAAGGATCACAAATCAAAATTAATATATTAAGAGAAATATATTTGAGTATGTAATTAGTCATTTTTGCTAAAGGTATGAAAAATGTTTTTCATCTATGAGACTCTTTGAAAAGGTGTTCCCGTGTGAGGTTCTTTGAATTCTAAACAGAAATATGATACAAATAGCCTACATCATGCTGCCTTGAACTTTATGCACATTTAATTGAATTCAGTAGGCATGTATTGAATATCTATTATGTACAAGTTCTGTGTTAACTGCTAAGAGGGATATTGAGATGTGTTAAAAAGGCTTTCTCAAGGAAGACAAATAAGGACACAACTATGTTACAGGTAGTATTAGTTAACTGTTTCATTAGAGATACAAATGAAATAATAACTATCATATAAGAGAGAATGCTTTATCCTGTTTGAGAAGATTTGTATAACATACATAATAGATAACATCATCTCTGGACTATCAATAATGGGTGGAACTTTTATTGACAGATGAAAAAAGAAATTCTTGGTAGGAAGAACTGCTCAAGAAATGCTGGGAAAGAGAAAGATTTATTTTGCCAACAGAGAATTATATAGTAGTTCTGAAGTGTTAAGTGTGATAGAGGAAGGAGTGATAATTGAAGGAAAGCTTAAAAACCTGGAAATGGAGCTAGAGGCAGGTCAGAGTGAACCTTGCATATCATCATAAGGAGTTTGGATTTTGGGGGCTTCCCTGGTGGCGCAGTGGTTGAGAGTCCGCCTGCCGATGCAGGGGGCACGGGGTTGTGCCCCGGTCCGGGAAGATCCCACATGCCGTGCAGCGGCTAAGCCTGTGAGCCATGGCCGGTGCGGCTGGGCAACCCCATCTCCTTCCCTGCTGTCTCCCAGCATCCAGCAAGGGGCCTGCCTTGTAGCATGCTCAGTGAAAGAATGCTAAGAATTTGGATTTTTGAAAATTGGGAGCCATGAAAATATTTGAAAAGAGGAACAACTAATCTGTAATTTAGGAATAATTTTGGAGGCAATACTAGGAATAGATTAAAATGCTGTGAGATTGTAAGGATACCCAGTTTTTTTTTTTAATTTATTTTTTATTATTAATTTATTTTTGCTGTGTTGGGTCTTCGTTTCTGTGCGAGGGCTTTCTCTAGTTGTGGCAAGTGGGGGCCACTCTTCATCGCGGTGCGCAGGCCTCTCACTATCACGGCCTCTCTTGCTGTGGAGCACAAGCTCCAGACGCGCAGGCTCAGTAGTTGTGGCTCACGGGCCTAGTTGCTCCGCGGCATGTGGGATCCTCCCAGACCAGGGCTCGAACCTGTGTCCCCTGCAATAGCAGGCAGATTCTCAACCACTGCGCCACCAGGGAAGCCCGGATACCCAGTTTTATTTGTATTTATCTCACCTATATCTAAAGAGGATTTGAGACAGTTTGTATAATTAAAAAATACAGGTGAGAAAATAAGGGCAAAATGAAAAGAAAAAATAAAGACAAGAAAATAAGATTGGAGCCCTGGAGTAAGATTGGTGCAAAAAAATGCTCGTGGTAAGATTATTCAGTACAGGTGGAGATGGGCTAAAAGTCTAGCTCTGAAATCACTTAACAAGAGAACTGGAAAATGATTACTTATAAGGATTAACTGTCCTCACTTCAGGCTGATAATCTTGCTCCCTGTTTCACAGGGGAAAAAAAGTAGAAGCGATCAGGAGACTTCTCCCAAGATCCCACAACTGGACTACCTACATAAATTTTCATATTCTTTGCTTCCCTACTTCAGAAGAACTGTTGACAGAGGTGTCAAGCCAACTCCTTCATTTGTGCATTAGCTTCCACTTCCTCCCGCTTACTCAGCAGTGTTCTCCCAACAGTCTCCTCTCTCTCCTGCAGTTCCAGTTTTCCCTGTTGGATAATTCCTACCAGCATAAAAATATGTTGTCCTTTTTTCAGTCTTTAAGAAGCAAACAAACAATGAAAAAGGAATCTTTTCTGACCCAACTTTTTTCTCTATCTACCGCTACCCCATCCATTCTTAGTAAGAAAAATGCTAATCAAAACTGCAATGAGATTTTTTTTCTCTCTTCAGTTTGGTAAAAATCCAAATCTTCATAACACATTCTATTAATAAGGCTTGTGAAAAAATCATATGTTGCTGGTGGAAATGCAAAATGATAAAACGTCTGTGGGGAAAATCTGACAAAATGTATCAAAGCTATAGATGATTTACTCTTTTATTCATAATCTAAGAGAGTCAGTTCAAGAGGAATACCTGCATGTACAAAATGACATCACAAATCTGTTTGCTAAAACATTATTTATAATAGCAAAAGTTTAGGAAAATTCTAATTGCCCATTAATAACAGATCAGTTAAGTAAACAGTGCTATAGCCACAAAATGGAGCTCTATGCAGCAGTAAAAAGAATGACATCTCTAAACATTGATATGGAAATGCCTGTCTTGTTAAATTAAAACTGCAAGGTGTCGAGTAATTTTTTAAATTTCTGACCTTTTGTAAAAGAAGGGGAAAGTAAGACTATTCCTATTTGCTTGAGCTTTCATAAAGAAACTTTAAGTAAGAACTAATAAAAATGATTACTCATAGCAGACAGTCTAGAAAGTTGTGGGGGAAAAAAAAAGTCTGTTCTGATCATTTCCAGTCTTATTTTCTGTTTTAAGCTCTCACATACTTTAATGCAAAATATGAAATGATGATTTTCTCAAATCATGTGTTGCCCTTTCTTTGGAGCAAAGTCATGAATATATAGTACTTGCTAAATTAAGTTTTTACATAAAATGATTTTTTTTTTAATTCTGTTCCTAGATCCATATTTATTCTCTTGGAATGACATTGTATTGGGGGGCTGATCATGAAGTACCTCAGAGCCAAGTAAGTCAAGTTGTCACATTTGTACAACTTTACACTTTTTAAGAAGTTCTGTGTATTTATGTGTTCTACAGTGTGTTGTCAGGCACACCAGTGTTTCTATACTAGTTGTTCACATTAATAATGTCACACTCTCAGAATGAAATAATAAAGTACTAAAGAAATTATTTTTCTTAGACTGTTCTTAGAATTATAGCAGTCACTACCTGTTTCAGCAGTTCACTCTGTGAAATATAGTAGCCTCTTCAAAATTATAGCGAGAGAAATGGGAGTCCACTTTATTTCTTTTAATTTAATGACTGATAAAGGGGGATTGTAAATTTCTTTGATGATTCATTCTTGAACAGAAAGTGATAACCTTTTTTGATGTAAAAACTGTAGGAATAATAGTAGCTCTAACTATGTCTCAGAGTTTATACTTCATTACTTTTTCTCTTGTCACTTCAAAATCATATTTCACTACTCCTGCAGCAGCAGACACAGATATTAAAGTAACACTTTGTGGGGCCTTAGGCTCTGATGATCATTGGGCTGCTTCTAGTCTTTATTTTCTAAAATAACTGATTTCCTGAAGACACAGTAGTAAACAGTAATAAATATAATCAAAAATTTAAAAATAACTGTATTTCATCAAAGGTGTAGCATACAGAATTGTGTCATTTTAGGCATTTAGAACTCCAAACAAAAGTAACTAAGTGTGTTTTCGGGGTTTTTTTTTTTTTTTAATCAAATCAAGAAGCAGTAAGTATTTTAGGCTTTTATTCTAAAATTCAGACATCTTAAGATCCATGAAAAACGAATGATAGTCTTCAACTTGGTTTCATTTTACATCATGAAAAATACTGTATATTTACTTTCCTCAGTTTCAATTCTATAAATATAAACGAGAAACTTAAATTATTACTGGAAATAATAGGGTCATTTTATAGAACCTAACTTACATGTAAAATGTGATCACAGCCTATAATTTAACACTTTCTCTTTTCTGGTAACTGAAAATGAAGTCAATATATCTATAATGTGTAAATTGGATGGGAAGTATAAGCATTTACTTCTGTTTTACTGTCAGATATCATAACTGTTTTGGAAATATTTAATATTAATTCAGAAGTATTTATTAAGCACCTACCTTATGTCAGACACTGTACCAGACACTAGGAATATAATGTCCCATGTCTGTGGAGTCCTATCACAGGTACAGACAACCAAAATAACCAATTACAACGCAATGTGACAAATGCTATGTTAGGGAAAATGGAGGGTGCTATGGAAAACCAAGCGTTGGAGCCTCTAACTAGACTTGGAGGGTTAGAATAGGTTTATTAAAGGACATTGCTGCTAAGCTGAGCTCTAAAAGATGAAATATAATACCCAAATGGATGAGAAGTGGAAGGGAAGGGTCACAGGTAAAGCATATGTTTAAACCAAAGTGGATGTACCAGTTCAAACTCCCATAAGCAATGCTTTTCTCCTCACCACTACTTCGTATTATCAGTCTTTTATTTTAACCATTCTACTGAGTGTATGTATAGTGACTTCTTTCTGTGGTTTTAATTTGCATTTCTTGGTATGATTATTGGACATTTAGATATAATATTCTATAAATTATGTCAACTAATTAAAAAAAACTCACATTTTGGCTTCTGTTTCACCAGCATAATGACAACTTATATTTAAATGACCTTGAGTCATTGCAGTATTTGAAATCTCTTCTAAGTTATCATGAGTGTCAAATTACATTAAATATATATCAAATATATTTCTTTTTTGAAATGTTAGGAAATTGTTTATTCCCCCCAAGTAGTGTATATATATAAACTGCTTACCAAAATACTTGGATAACCAAAACATTCCATTTCTTAATCATACCAAAACCCCCCAGAGTTTTTCTATAATACCTCCTACCTTAGGAGATGTCTGTTAACCAACTTCTGCTAAGAAAATTTTTGGATTATAAAAATGTAAAATGCAGTTAAATATACATGCTACTAGGTAAGAAATTTATTTCCTCCAGGTGTGTTTGGTGTGGTTCCTGTGACTCCTGGAATGGTTTGTCTCATGTTAGTTAGATTTACTCACACTTGCCAACATTACCTTTTCTTTATTTATATGCAGCCTATCAAGCTTGGAGATCATCTCAACAGTATACTGCTTGGAATGTGTGAGGATGTTATTTATGCTCGGGTTTCTGTTCGGACTGTCCTGGACGCTTGCAGTGCCCACATTAGGAATAGCAATTGTGCACCCTCATTTTCCTACGTGAAGCAGTTGGTAAAACTGGTTCTGGGAAATCTTTCTGGGGTAAGCCACAGTTCCAATTGGTTCGTATAGTCATACTTTAAAATTTAGTAGCATTTCACAAAATTTTCTTTAAATATGGATAGCATTTTCTCAGTGAAGACTAGGAACAGGAGATTGAATTTCAGGTTCTAATGTTAATTGTTTATTTGAAACAGTTCTTAAAAATCTAGAAACCCATTGCAATAATTTAGTCTCCTAGATTTTATGGGAGTTAGTCTTTTATTAGAACTTTATTGTAGCAGGTATTATAGAATCACAGCATGTTAGATCTGAGAAGTCTTCTTGACTCTTCTCTTACATCTTTTCCTATGGAGCTTTCAGTAAGTGATTCTACCTACTGTGAAAGTCGTATGGACGTGCAAAATGGGTTTTAGAATTATTTAAATGCACTTTCTGTTGCTTTATACCTCTTTCTTGCTCACTTGTTTTTTTCTTGCGGTACGCAGGCCTCCCACTGTTGTGGCCTCTCCCGTTGCGGAGCACAGGCTCCGGATGCGCAGGCTCAGCAGCCATGGCTCACGGGCCTAGCCGCTCCGCGGCATGTGGGATCTTCCCAGACCGGGGCACGAACCCGTGTCCCCTGCCTCGGCAGGCGGACTCTCAACCACTGCACCACCAGGGAAGCCCCTTGCTCACTTATTAGTCTGGACTTCTTAGGTATTCTCAAACCCTCCCTACCTTCTTTGGACATTGGCACCTGGTATGTAAGGGGGATGCATGCTTGTATCCCTACTAGATTGTCCCCAAACTGGGACTCCTTTATTTTCTCTCTTGTCTTAGATATGAAGAATCCCAGGACTAACAGTCTCTGTATCTAATAGTCCCATTGCTGCATTTCTTAAGCTATATTCTATCCCATTTGCTCTAGTTTGGACCCCCCCCCACCCTTGGTTTTTGATATTTGATGTAGGTCTAAACTTTATCTGTTCTTACCCTTTAGGTTATGGTGCCTGAGTCCCTCTCCTTTATGTAGGCTTTGGATAGATTTACTGCTATCACACAGGGTTCTTGCTGGCATCCTCTTAATTCCTCATCCCTAAGGGTTTAGTTCTGCCATCTTAACCAGGATGTCGTATGGCTGGCAGGGGTATATCCAAATTCCACATGCTTTGCCAGTTGATAAGAAACAGGCTCATAAAGTCTTCTAGGCAGATGGTTTGTAAACCGTACCCCAAGGAGCCTTTGCGATTCTGTAGTCAGAGGAAGGGAGGTAGTAGAGGCTAAGTGAAGAGAGTTCTCGACTGCTTATTTCCCCTCCTTAACTAGAGCTGATTTATTTGTTTATATTCCTGTATGTGATTTTTTTTTTTGGAACAAAGATAAAGCTACTAAAACTTTGGTCTTCTATTCAGACCAAAGTTTCCCAGATATTTTGAAATATATTTTTGTTTAAAAAAATCTCTCTATGGTCGAATAAAGTTGAGGAAAAACTATTTTAGGAAAATTAAGTATATTTTCACCGTATAACTTCCCAGAGCCTTTAATACACTAAATTGTATTACTAACCCTCAAGAGGGATAGGCACATAGGTGAAACATTTCCCAAACTTATATTGGCCTTTTTTCACAGATCTTCTCATAATACTGATATTCTGTAAAAACTCGCTCTGAGGAACGTTGATCTGTACTAACTCCTTCACTTTATGGGACTTATGTTTCCTATTAATCAGCCAGGGATTTAAAAGCTATGAGATTTTGAGGAGAAAGGATACAAGTAATGACTGCATTGAAAGATAGCACTTTGAGCTAGATCCTGTAGACTAGATAGAAAGGGTAATCCAGGCAGAGGGAAGTAAACTTGGACAAATACTGTGAGATGGGAAAGATCAGGATGTTTGAGGAACAGTAATAAGTCTGATGTGGGGTGTGCTGTGGGGTTTAGTGGGAGAGAATAGAAAGGTCAGTTGGAATCAGCATGTAGAGAGGCTGCCTTTCTAAGTAGAAATAATGACACTCCCCTCATCCATTGCTCTTGTCAGCCTCCTGGACATCACTGGGCAGAAGTAACTCTCACAGCTACCTTTTTTTTTTTTGCGGTACGCGGGCCTCTCGCTGTTGTGGCCTCTCCCGTTGCGGAGCACAGGCTCTGGACGCACAGGCTCAGCGACCATAGCTCATGGGCCCAGCCGCTCTGCGGCATGTGGGATCTTCCCGGACTGGGGCACAAACCCGTGTCCCCTGCATCGGCAGGCAGACTCTCAACCACTTGTGCCACCAGGGAAGCCCACAGCTACCATTTTTTAAGTGTTTACTTTGTGCCAGGCACTGTGCTGAATGACTTAATGTGCTTTTTCACATTTATTCATCACAACCCCAGGTTACAAGAGATAATTTCATCCTCATTTTAGAGATAATGAAACTGGGGCTCAAATAGATTAAATAACTTGCCCATGGCCACACACATGGTAAATGACAGAAACACAATTGGAATCTGGATCTCTCTGACCCCAAAGCCATTAGCTGTCAGCCATTATGCTCCTTGGAAGCTCTTGTTGCCTCCAGTCGCTGATAGAACGAGTTAGTCTTTCACTCAGTGTGAAATTCCCTACAAGTGACTATAATTCTTACTTACTTACTTAAAATTAATTAGCATAGAGTAAAAGTCAGTAGTCCAGCTAGGTTGTCCTGGTTTTTCCACTGATTTATATAGCATGTTTGACCTCAATTTTACTTACCTGTAAAATAGGAATAATGGTACATACCATCCACCCATATTACTGAACAGTTTTGAAAATAATTATTTCAATGTTGATAAGCTGCTTCAAGGTCCTTAGAACTTTTCCTTGCTATTTCTCCCTTTATTGTAATATGAAGATAATAATAATATATACCACATGAGGTTTTTGGATAATTAACATAAAATATTGTAAAGCCCTTAAGGTAGTGCCTGCTTTATAGTAATTGCTCAGTAAATGACAACTATTATTAATAGTAGTGTCAATACAGGAATTCACAAAGATGATACAGGATTTTCTCTCTTCAGTTACTGCCAATATAGTGCAATGTGGACCAGTATTATTTATATAATTTAAATGATAACATCATTTCAGAAATAGTTCCATTTAAGTCTTCTTATAGGTAGGAAGCATAATACCTCGAATACTGCCTTAAATGGATTTTTAATGCATACTTAGATAAGTTTCACTCATAGAGGAATATTAAAATGTGTGTGTGTGTGTGTGTGTGTGAGTGTAAACAGATAAGTGTGCATGTTCTTGGTGCCAGAGTTAAGTAATTTCTCTTCACCATTCTCTCTCCTTACATTTATTTCTTGAAGTTTCTACTGTAATTGATCAGCTGAATAAACTCAGTATTCTAACATTTCACCCCTTGTAATGTGGAATTTGATGTGCTTTATTTTAAACAAGTGCCCTCGGTTGAAGTTATTAAAATTTAAGACTACTTAAACATTTTGTTCTAAAGGGTCTCAAAAGAGCATTGATTTAAATTTGTCATCCCTCAATATGTCTATTTAGTTTAAAATATTTCTCAAATGTAATTTCTGGCAGGCAAAATCTAGAAAATTATTTTCGAAAATAATTTAAATCAGCACCCTCAGTGCATAGTTGCAATTAGGAGAGAGCTTTATCATACCAGAATTAATATGGTTTTAAAATTATAGTCACACTTGAGAGGTGAAAGTAGTTATCAGTTTGGAAGAAAAAAGAATACTTCAAGTGTGTTGTTTTGAAATGGAGCTCATTTTAACTACTTTAATTTGGCTAATTTTGTTCCCTAGTTAGCAGATTAGTCTTTGATAGATGTTTCTTGGCTTTTATTTCCTGAAGATGAATTGGCCAAAACTAAGCTACATAAATCTTTTTTTTTTTTTTTTTTTTGCGTTATGCGGGCCTCTCATTGTTGTGGCCTCTCCCATTGCGGAGCACAGGCTCCGGACGCACAGGCTCAGCGGCCATGGCTCATGGGCCCAGCCGCTCCACGGCATGTGGGATCTTCCCGGACCGGGGCAAGAACTTGCATCCCCTGCATCAGCAGGCGGACTCTCCAACCACTGCACCACCAGGGAAGCCCAAAGCTACATAAATCTTATCCAAGGAATATATATTAACAATAGCAGACGTGGAGTGTTTTTACTTAAATGTTATCCTCTCCAAAAATTATCTAACTGGTGTCATTCTGTAGACAATTACCATGAAAATAAAAGGGAGATTCTATTGTCAAACTTGACTTTTGATTACCTATGTACAGACGGATCAGCTTTCCCGTAACAGTGAGCAAAAGCCTGATCGAAGCCAGACTATCCGAGACCGATTGAGAGGAAAAGGATTACCAACAGGTAAGAGTTTATTAATAGAAAACTTTTAGGCTTTAACCTTAGTTATTTTTTCCTTTACAAAATCATACTTAACCTAGCTTGGAAATCTGGTAATTGTGACCATAATCATAACATAAGTGTGCAAAGTGGAGGCACCATACAGATAAGGAACGCTATGTGTATTAATATATAAATCCATGATAGTTATGCAGAAAATGTTAATACAATCAGGACACCATGGTAAATAATTTCTTTCCCAGTATTGTTATTGTAGCAATAATATCATTTATTTACTTTATCATGGTATTTTGTATTAAAAATACATTTTAAAGTACAACAAAACACACATTTATGAACATAAATGCTACTAAAACAAAGGTTTCAGAAAGCAACATTATTCTTGTTGCATACTGTTATTTTCTATTCTGTTTCTTTTTTTAATGCTAATTGCAGCCCACTAAATTGATTTTATGACCAATGAATTTCATGACTTAGAGTTACCAAATACTAACTTAGGTTATATGATGCTGACTAAGTAAAGACTGATGAAGAGTGGTTTTGCTATTTGCCAATAGCATTAGATAATTATAGGTTCTACATAGTTATTAAATTGATTTTTTAAGGAAATGAATAGAAATTGAAAACACAAGAAATGGAAGTAGAAAAACTAAATTTTTATGTGAAAGTTTATTTTTCAGTGATAAGTTTTAAGCTTGGCTTATTTATAAAATGAACTTTTGTTTTTGTTGATTATCTTTGTTCTCTTTTCATCAAGCAATATTGATAATTATAATTTAAGCATTAACAAAAATATTTTGTGGGTGAAATATTTTATTGTCTTAAGTCTTGAAGCTGGGGTTAAAGTAAATGTAAATATTGCTTAAATATATTTCTAATAAAACATTCTAATTGATATAGCCAGATTAAAATGTTAAGGTGTTTAACTGCTTAATTAGATAATCAGAACACAGCTATCTTATTTAAAACCTATGAGAAACTCTCATTGTGAAAACTAAATACAGGCATTTGATTATCTGGGCTAAAAGTTTTGCAGAATTCAGAACTCTCATGTCTGAGAGGGAAGGATGTGCCCTAAGCAAGTGTACTGCTTATCTTAAGAAGTCAAAGAAAAGCAATGAAATCATTTCTAATGGAGTGATTCTATAATAATGCAGTTAGTTCCGTGTCTGTTTTGGTACTTTCATTTTACTTATTGAGAATAAGGATTGTTTTTCTGAAAAGTATCTTAGCTTTCATATCATCAATACAGTCAATTTACTTCTGGTTACATAAAGTTCTGTTTCTAATACATATATTATTAGTTTATGCATGGGTCAGAAAAGAAGGCAGACTTTGTTTAACTTAGTTTTTACAGTGCTTTGATGGCAATTTTAAAAAAAGTATTTTTAACCCTTCCTTGTGTTTTCTTACTATACTTACGTCCTTATATATATAGACACCTTCCTCTCATAGGTAAAAATCTGTTGTCTTTTATCTTAAAACAATACTAGGATTTGAGGTAAGATATCATGTGAACCTTGGTGCTAAGAATAGCAGCACTTTGTTAATCTATCAAATTTTGAATCCATTCCCTGTTTTAGAACAGAATGAGTCTTTTTCAAGGAGACACAATGAATTTTTTTTTTTTTTTTTTTTTTGGCTGCGTTGCGTCTTCGTTGCTGTGTGCAGGCTTTCTCTAGTTGCGGAGAGTGGGGACTACTCTTTATTGTGGTGCTCGGGCTTCTCATTGCCGTGGCTTCTCCTGCTGTGGAGCACGGGCTCTAGGCGCATGGGCTTCAGTAGTTGCAGCATGCAGGCTCAGTAGTTGCAGCACGCAAGCCCTAGAGCATGAGGGCTTCAGTAGTTGTGGTGCATGGGCTCAGTAGTTGCAGCACTCAGGCTCTAGAACACAGGCTCAGTAGTTGTGGCACATGGGCTTAGTTGCTCCACGGCATGTAGGATCTTCCCGGACCAGGGATCAAACCCATGTCCCCTGCTTTGGCAGGCAGATTCTTAACCACTGCACCACCAGGGAGGTCCACAGTGAATACTTGAATAAGTAAACATTAGATTTTAAAAAAATTATTTGTTTCTCTTATTTATCATCTTTCTATCTCTTCCTCCCTTCTTATTCTCCTTTTATCTCCCTTTCTCCCCTCCTCCTTGCTTCCTTATTTCTCTTTCCTGTTCTTTCTCTCTTTTCGTAGTTCCCTTCTGTCATCTCCTGCTGTCATTAAGTGGCCAGGATATGAAATTGAAGTTTGTATGCTTGGTTGTTACTTGCTGATTTAGTAAATATGTTATATTATTATTAATTTTTAAAGATAGTTTGTTTTTTCTAAGAATAAAAAATGTTCCCAAATATATGAGACCCCCCCATTCTATCCCTCTTCATCATGAATCTACAGAATCTGCAGAAAAAGATCACCCCGCCATATTTAGTTTATCAAATTTTAAAGATTCACAAGTGTTAACATAGTTTAGATTATATGACTTGAAATGATTCAGAGTCTTATTGTTTCAGACATCAATTGTTATGTAACATTTTAAAAGTAGCAGTAGAGATTGAACTGAATCTATGCCAACTCTATAACATACTTTTTTTTTAATGGTAAGTTATTTTATTTTTATTTTTTTAATTTTCATTTTGTATTGGAGTATAGTTGATTAACAATGTTGTGTTAGTTTCAGGTGTACAGCAAAGTGATTCAGTTATATCAATACATACACATGTATCTATTCTTTTTCAAATTCTTTTCCCATTTAGGTTATTGCAGAGTATTGAGCAGAGTTCCCTGTGATATACAGTAATTCCTTGTTGGTTATATGTTTTATCTATAGCATACTTTAAATAGCAGGTTATTTACTTGTCATTTACATATATACATATATTTGTGAAAGCCATATACAAAATTAAGCTTTCTGGACACATAGATGCTAGAGATGGGGAAAATCCACTATTAAGCATGTTAGTTTTTGTAAGTGTTAAATGAATGTTTGTTGATTGAATGAGTATGAGAAAAAGTTTTATAAAAATAGTAGATACAGTAATACATTTGTAATAAAATGTTAATGGTTTTGAAAAGAAATATATGAGACTCTATGATTTAATTTTTTAGATAGCCTATTTTAAGCATTAAGTTGTGTGCAGAGTAAAAAATAAACTGTAGTTCACCATCTTGGCTCATGTTATTAGACTATTTTATTATAACAACAAATGTATCAGAAGTTTTAAACCAAAGTATTAATGCCTTTTATTTATGACTTTGTTTTTGTAATATTAAGACTTAGTATTACTGTCTAATAGTGCTCTAGAATTCTTATGACTAATAGACTGTCCAAATGCAGATAATCTAGAAGTGACTGTAGTAACTTAAGAAAATTAACAGAGAAATCTTTAAATAGACTGTCCATAGATTTTAATTCTCTAATAATCCTGTCTTCTTATTGCAGAGTACAATCTCCCCAATATCTAAACTCAAGAGAATTTGTAAGGAATTACAATTTGTCACTCAGGATAAACCTAAATTAGTTCCTGTAGGTGGGGTAGAACTAGAGGTCCTTATACTTAAAGAAACAATAGCCTTTTGGATCCTCAGCCTGTCTTAGCCGTTGCTTACTGCTAAGCAGTAAGGAAAATATTACTGTTCAAGTCTCTTTTAATTTATCTTTAATAAATTTGTAAAACCACATCTCAAGGACAGAATCCACATAATATACTAATTACAGACATTACCAGACAGAAGCAATTAGGAACTAATAGTCAGTGGCACACACTTATTAATATAACTCTTAAGATTAAAAAAATTAACTCATGAAGAAGAAATATTCTTCTAGGACACTGGTGTTACCTTTGGGCAGTGCCAGTTCTTAACTGTCAGTGGTCACTTGCAGCAACACAACGTTGTCGTATTACATTAGTAGTAAGGCATTCTCTTTGATGCAGACCAGCCTAAAACCTTTATGTAGTGATAACTTAGTTTATTACATTCCTGACCACTGTTCTCAATAAATAGAATGTCAAGATGGGCAGTGAGATACAGAATTAGATTAAAAGAAGTAAGCAATTTTAGACATAATGCCTCGTATCTAAGTGATCTGATTGTTCAACTAAAACTTAACAATAAAATTTTTCATTTATGAGTAAATGACCATAAAAGGTCTCTCCTTACATCTTACCTCTGAGATCTGTTACAGAAGCTAAGGCCTAAACTAGTGGGCTGTGTGCCTCCACTCTGTTATATAATACTGTCAATGCTGATAAAAGGCTTCACTAAGCAGAAAGAAATCAAACATTTCCTGCCAAGAAAGCTTAAGGTGGAAACCTACACCTTGATCAGATCAGCATGATAGTGCTTCAGAACTTGGGCGTATTGATAATATCATGTTTCTTTTTTTATGTACCCGAACACATTTGTGAAGACAGATGGGGAATCGGGGAGCCTCTTTTAATACTGAAATGTCATTTTGAAGTTAGCTTCTAAGAGATGCTGTGAATTTTTTGAGACTCAATGTGAGGAGAAAGATGAATGATGATATCCCATTAAGGATAATGTTCATCATAAATAACAAAAATAGTTAAAACACAATGTACTTTACAAGGAAGATTTTTTCAATTTAATTTAAATGGAATATGTTATATTATGAATACTCTATGATCTTAAAATCTTTTATTCATAGCTCTTCAACATTTATTTATTGTTTGCCATTTACATTTTAGCAAACTACGCACCCTCTGAAAGAAAATGTTTGTGGTTTCATTTTAAATTTGAATACTTATAATTGTATGTAATCTAATGTTGTCTGTAAACTGTTTCTGAACTCAGAGCATCCTTAAAGGTGGAAAAGTCTATCTATAGTCACTAATTGTTCTGTTCTGAATAACTTGATTTTTTAAATTATAGAATCTAAAACTTTTCCAGGAGATCTTTTGATTTCTGGTTTTATGACTTTCTCTCAAAAGAACTTAAATTCTCCCTCAGTAGATAATTATATGCTGAGAAAAATAAAATAGAAACAAAATTTAGAACTTTATGTTGCTACTTGTTCAGAAGAGCTCATAATAGTTCAAATGGGTTAGTTCGTTTATCCTGTCACCTCTAAGAAGAAGACATAACAAATTATATCCACATTTTTGTAGATGAAGGAAGTGAGAAACAAATTAAGTGGCCTGCCCCAGCTCAGGGATTGAATGACAAAGCTAGTTAAAAACCCCATCTTTTGACAGTAATCTTTCTGGTAGGTTATGCTATCTAAATAGACTTTAAAAGGTTTCAAAAGTTATATAACCAGTCCATTCTGCAAGCATTTTTTTGCAATTTCTTTTATCAGGAACAGTAAATACAAAAACGAGTAAGACATGATCCCTTACGTTATTGTTCCATTTGGGGGTGGGGGTAAGGAAATGAGTAGGAGTGATGACAGATATATAATAAAATGGATAATTTTAATACAGTGAGAGAATGTCTTCATAGAGGTCCAGCATGCTCTGTGAGTTTAGATGAAGGAACTTCTAACTCTGCCAGGATAGGAAAATACCACGGAAAGCTCCACCTGAAATCTTTAAAAAAGTAGCTACAATGGCATTGCTTTCAGAAATACCATTAGTTTAATTTCCTGTGATCAAAATGAGTAGTGAGCATAGCTATTAGGTGAACTTAATTAATGATTTCAGTGCTGCTTTTTGCTTGTTTAATAAAGTAATTATAATAGCCTGGGCACATGTTTGGAAAGATCTGGAAAGCATCTGAAGTAATTGCATTTTGTCTAGTCTCAAATGTAATTATTTGAGGTGACACTGGTATTAACAGTAGATGGTTTTCACTTGTTTACTAGACTGAAGCATCTAATAAGAGGGCCTAGAATTCCATGTTTTTCCTCATTTATATGTCCAAATGCTATATTTGAACTCTAATTTTGAGTTCCCAGATTAGTGAAATTTTTTCCCTAGTGCTTTAGCAGCACAAAGCAACATGATACTATATTGCTGTGTATGATGCCATACGTATTTTATCCACCTGTGAAGTGTTAATCAGGCAATTACATATCTTGTCGTGTAGTTGAAGATGGTGAGCATCATTGACATGACAAAACACATTGAGACTCCAGCCAGTTAGGAATATGTGATTTAAGAATAGTATGTTTATAACCAGCTGAAATCCACCTCTCTGTGTCTCTACCTAAAGATATGTCTCCTTTTTTTCCCCAAAATCAAAGAAAAGCATTCCTAGGCTAGAAGATCCACTGGAGAAACCGCTTAGCTCAAAACATCTCTTTCCTACCACTTCCTTTCTTTTCCTTCAAAAGTTCATCCACACTGTTTCTCCCTTTAATGCTTTTGTAGCTCATAGCTCTTACAATTTTACTTTAGAGTATTTGTAACAAGTATATATGTACCACTTTGAACCTTGTTTCACACTTCCACAGTTTTTTTTGCTGTTTTCCTGAAAAGTACCACTGCCCTCTCCCTTCCCTCCCCCGCCCCATCTTACTTTCTCACTTCTCTTCCTATGTCACCATGTCTTTCTTTGTCCTGTTGGCTACTAGAAGAGAATTGTGGTTCAAAATCATTACTTTATAAGTAATAGTCATGAGATTTTAAGTTAGCTATCATAATGTGATTTCCACACATATAAAGCAAAATGAGCCATATTTTGTAGAAACAGAGTAAGAAGCTAATATAAACCTTTAAATGAATTATTTTCATTATAATTTTGTTCTACCCTGCAAAATTTAAAATTACTTTCTGAAGCTTTTAATAACCATGAACTGAAATATTTTATATCTACTAATTTTTATAAAGACAATAAAAACCTAGCATTTATAAAGCCGTACTTGTCCAAGAGCCTGTTGCGGTCCGGGAGCCACATGCCTGGAGTCGAGTTCCCCGGTAAATGCGACCCGTGTCCCAACCAAGGACACCCGAGAATCACCAACACCAAGTAGAAAGATTAGCAAAGGATTTATACAAGTACAAGTATAGAAGCTTACACAAACTGTCCGGACAGGGTCCCACTCGGAGAGAAGTGAGTGAGACCCCGACTAACAGTGGGGGGAGGCTTTTATACCCTTCACAGGGCAGGAAGTCCCCAAGGCGGGAGGGAGCTGTTTAATTTCGAATCAGCCAATCAGGAACCCAGTTCTTCCCGCCCCAAGCAAGCAAGCAAGCAAAGCAACTTTCTTACAGAAGCCAAAATGTGCTGTTAGCCCTGAAGCTGTTCTTCCGTTTCTTTCGTCACAAGCCACCTTATTAGCAATTAGTTTTAAGCTTCATATGACTAGTGAGAAGACATGGCTCTTTTAGGATACCATGGCCCAGTAATAGATAGCTGGTAAATACTAATGACCTAAAAGAGAATAATTTACAGTTACGAATGTAATAGACTCATGATACATTTGGAAAGTGATCTATTTCAATAGTGGTCAGCTTCACTGAAGAAGTCATATTTAAAATAAAACTATAGAATAAGAAACAACTAACCATAAGAAAGGTCCTAACATTTAAGAGACCTTAACAGAGAAACACCTGTGGCCTGGAAGGAATAAGGAAAGTGGAGATGAGACTAAAAAGGATTCAAGTGGCACGCCCAAAAGGAGTCTAGATTTTATTTGGAGTGCAATAGTATGCCTTTGAGACTTATTAAGCAGGATGGTGACGTCATGGAATGTGTTTTTAAAAGTTAGTTCTGGCTGCTGGGTGGAGGGTAGTTGGATGAAAAAAGAAGCAGGGAGGCCATTGCAGTTATATAGTCAAGTGATAATGTTAATTGGGAATAGGGTGATGCCAGTGGAATTGGAAATAACGGAGTAACATATCTTTGAGAATTTAGATAGCCCGCACTTTCTGATGGGTTTGATATGGGGAATTAGGAAGATGAAGGGTTTCAGGAGGGTGCCCGTATTTCTGTTTTGAGCCGTCAGTTGGATAATGGTGCCACTCATTCAGGTTGGAAAGACCAGGGTGAATGGACATCTCTGTGTATGGGAAGCAAAAGATTAGTTTTAAGCATGTTCAGTTTGTGGGGCTTCTGAGATATACTAGTAGAAGGTCCAGTTGTTTCAGACTGGAGCTCCCAGAAGAGATCAGTGCCAAGAAAATAAATTGGGGAGTTGTCAGTATGTAGATAATATTTAAAGCCTTGTTAATAGGTTAAATTGTATAAGGAAAGAATGAAAAGATAGGGTTCTAAAACTGACATCTGAGGAAAGCCAACATTTGGATATCCAGTAGAGGAGGAAAAGCAGACTTAGAATGAGCAGTCTGAGAAGTAGGAAGAAACCAAGCTTGTACAGAGAGGAAAGTGATTCGTTAAGGGATTGTCATCACTATTGGTTGTTGCTGAGAGGTAGGTAAGAAATGGATGCAGAAGTGTCCGTTGGATTTGATAATATGGGTATCATCAGTGATACATGATGAGAGTTGCCAAGGTGTAGAGGAATGGGAAGTTGACTAAAGTGGGTAGAATAATGAATGGGAAGTGAGAAATTGGAGACAGCAGTAGCTAGAGGGGAAATGTGTTAATAGGGGAGAGGTTTTGTTTAGTTTGGTTTTGTTATAGAGATATTAGAGCACATTTTGTGTACTAATGGGAATGACTCAGTAGAAATGGGGGATAATGAAGATGGAAGCAGAGGGCAGAAGTTAATTAACCAAAGAAATAAAATCTTTGATAAACTAAGAGGAGGGAGGAATTGAACACATATCGGGAATTGGCCTTTGGTAAGAAATCTCATCCTTTGAGACAGTAGGGGAAAGATTGCAGACATGGGTGGATATGTAGAATTAGTCATGGAAAAATGAGTTGTCTTCTGACAACTATTTTCTTGGTGGAATATGAGACCAGCTCATCAGGTAAAGAGAGATGAGAGTTAAGGTGGGAAATCTGAAGAATGAGGAAAAATGAATCAGTTGTGGAAAATGAGTGAACTTACTCTTAGCACATGATGTTGAGTGTCTGAAGTGGTTGACCGTGAATTTATGGTGCTGCCAAAATACCCACTTGTTTCATTTTCTCCAAGTTTTGACTACTTGTTGGTAGTCAAGATAGTAAAAGAAGGCAGATTGTTGAGTTCATCTGTGATTCTATGATCTGTAAATCCTTTCGATTCTTATTTTTTATCTATTGTATTCTATCAATTTTAAGAGTATCTTTGTTCTTTATATTTAATACAATTTTAAATTAATGAGTCAATATGTGGCTTAAGAATGTAATTCACCACTGAAATACTGTAAGATAGACATATTTATCAATTTAAAATTATTTTATATTAGAATCTAAAGTCTGTGGCAATCTGTGTGTCTAGATGTGGTGTGGTATATTTCCCAGTATTCTGTAGATCAGGGGTCCCCAACCCCCGGGGCCACGGACAGGTACCGGTCCATGGCCTGTTAGGAACTGGGCTGCACAGCAGGAGGTGAGTGGTGGGCGAGCAAGCGAAGCTTCATGTGCCGCTCGCCTTTGCTCCCCAGCACTCACATTACCCCCTGAACCATCATCCCCCTCCCCCAGTATGTGGAAAAATTGTCTTCCTTGAAACCAGTCCCTGGTGCCAAAAAGGTTGGGGACCGCTGCTATAGATGATGTGCCCCCAAATAGGCGATGTTATCCTTATTTGCACTTGAGTGGATCCATGTTCAGGGGGAAAATGAGTTCCAAGAAAACATTTGAATCTAATTTTCAAGCAATTATGTGTTGCCATTCTGAAATTAATTTACTTTTCTATGATTATTAAGGTAAAATTTGTGGTCAGGGAATTGGAGCTTATAGTTGTTACCCTGAAGAAGCAATTGACTTCTTCAAGTGAGTCAATAAGCAATTTATTATTATCAGGAAGGTTTTAGTCATCATTTTACATTGTATCCATAGCAAATAGGTTATCAAAGAGGGATCACAGAAGGTCACGCAGGAAATCTTCAGTGTTTATGGGCTATTGGGTTAGTAACTATATTTTTCTACATTTCTCTTTTTAATAGTGGAGCCATATATATGTGTGATTTTTGTTGTTGTTGAATCTATGAATTCAAAAAATTTCTGGTTGGACATTTTTGCTGCGCCTCAATGCATTTAGACTGCTGCCTTAACTACATCAAAGACTAAAGCATAAATAAGAATGGGTAATTTCTTCTAGTTGACAAATATTGATACATTGTGTTCGAGAGGAAAAACTATTTCAGTACATGATGGTCTGCCGTGGAAAAATTGTTTCTTACATAATTTAAACACAGTCAAGTTGTGTGGATTTCAAACATAATCAGATTTTCTGAAAACATATCTAATCATAATAAAACTTTGATACTTAAGAATTCCAAATACTACAATCTTTTTTCCATCCAGAATATAGCAAGAATTCTTTGTTTCTTCTATGAACATGTTTATTTAAATGACCAGAAAATGGCAGGGCTTTATATTGAAATAATACCTATTTGAATTATATCTTTAGAAGTTAAAGGAGTATACTACATATTCTATTATTACCCCCAAATCGTTTCATGAATAATTAATATTCTACCAAACTGGTTAGTATCAGAAACTCTTATCTATTTTTTAAAACCAAATCATTCACCTTTGAATATAAAATAATGCTACTTTAAGAAGTAAGTTCAATATATTATTGATATCATTAGGTAAGAAACATTGAACTATGAAAAGTTATACAAACATAACATCTCTTTCCACTTCCCTTATCATCACCACCATGCCATTTCATCTCTCTTCCTCCATTCGGAGAATTAGGAAATTGCCACCACTTTCATTGTCAATAGTAAGGTCACATTCCAGTTATTTTCTAAAAATTCTGTGCATACATGATAGATTCTTATCATTCCAGGAAGAAGCTCTACTTCTGATGTACTAGACACATACAAGTCTCCGTTCTCTCATCAGACCTTTCTTAACAAAGGGCTTAGTAAATCTATGGGATTTCTGTCCATCAGAGACACACAATATGAAGAAGTTTATTTCAAGGACATTTCATCAGATAATAACTCTGGACATGAAGATTCTGAAAATTCTCGCTCCCCTTACCAGTTCAAAACTAGTGGCCCAGAAAAAAAAGCTATCCCTGGCATTGATGTGCTTCCCAAGAAGAAGATTTGGGCTTCATCCATGGACTTGCTTTGCACAGGTGACAGAGACATCTCTTCTGGGGAGACTGACAGACACCAACACTGTCTGCCTGAGGCAGTAACAGTACGGACTTCAACTACTCCTAAGAAAAAGGAGGCAAGATACTCAGATGGAAGCATGGCCTTGGATATCTTTGGCCCTCAGAAAATGGATCCAGTGTTTCACACACGAGAATTGCCCACCTCCTCAGCAATATCAAGTGCTTTGGACCGAATCCGAGAAAGACAGAAGAAACTTCAGGTTCTGAGAGAAGCCATGAATGAAGAAGGTTAGTAATTTCGTGTGTGTTTGAGAGAGAATTGAATTGAAGTATTTAAAATTGTGTTTTGAAATAAAGAAGGGTTAGTAAACCATTCCATAAGTCTTATTTCCACTGCCAAACCTTTGTAGCCAAATTAGGCTCTTTCTTCTCTATCAATTTCTGTTCTTCCTTCTACAAAAACCCTAATCAAAGTACAGTGCTACCACAAAGTCATCCCTACTAAACACACCCAGTCCAGCCACTGTATAAGTCTCTCAATATTTTAGGTAGGCAGGAGCCATGTTTCCTACTTCTTTTTAATCCTCCACAGCACCGGCTATCATGCACTATCTTGTGGGAGGCTTCTGTAAAGGACTGGTTCGTGGAAATGAGATGCAGTTAATCAAAATCAGCAATCCAAGGGAGGCAGCGTAGACTGGTGACAGTGCAGTGGTTCCTAAACCACCAGCTTCAAAAAACACATTTTGGGACACGACTCCTGGAGATTATAATTTCTTTGGTCTGGAATGAAGTTTTAAATCTACATTTTTAAAATCATAGTGTTTAGGTTTATAGATTTAGAGTCAGACAGCCTAGGCTTGAATTATTTACCCAACTCAGTAGCTATGTGATCCTTAGTTCAGCAGCTGGGCTTAATCACTCCGTCTTAAGTTACCCTATGTGTAAAATGGGCTTAACACAAATAAATTAATTGGGTAGTGAATGTAAAGTGATTAATAAGTCAAATTATTACAGTCCTAATATGGGGGCATAAAATAACTTCATAAATTATCAGTTATTATTTACAAGGGAAAGCTCTGTTTCAAAAGTACCTATTCACACACAAAGCACAATATATTGAACAGAATAAAATTATGTTCTAGACATGGACAGAGGCTGTTTTTAGTATAGATAAGTAGAAGAGAGGGCAAAATAAGAGTTTTCAATCTAATCCTCTCCATTTTTTTAAAGATTTATTTATTTATTTTTGGCTGCATCGGGTCTTAGTTGCGGTACGCGGAATCTTCGTTGAGGTGTGCGGCCTCTTCCTTGCGGTGCGCGGGCTTCTCTCTAGTTGTGGTGTGCAGGCTCCGGGGCACGTGGGCTCTGTAGTTGTGGCACGCAGGTTCCAGAGTATGTGGGCTGTGCACACGTGGGCTCTCTAGTAAAGGCACACAAGCTCAGTAGTTGTGGCACGAGGGCTTAGTTGCCCTGTGGCATGTGGGATCCTAGTTCCCTGACCAGGGGTTGAACCTGTGTCCCCTGCATTAGAAGGCGGATTCTTTACCATTGGGCTACCAGGGAAGTCCCTAATCCTCTACATTTTTGAAGATTAAAGTTTTATAACTGCCGCTTCTAGACCCCTGGAACATAAGTGATTAAAGGGAGCTTTAAGGTGCTTCTAGTTCAGTGAGAGTAGTAACATAATCAAGGGTCATATTCATTCTTAAGATCATGTCCTAGTGAATATTTTTGATTCATAGGTTGCCTTTACAGTACTCTGCTAAAGGTTTGGTCTGTTACTTAAGTTTTAAGCATAGTTCTAGGACTGAAAATAGACCCCACATTGTGCTTTACTTCTCATAAATGAAGTTTTGCACTTTTTTTTCAATTCAGGAGTTGCAAATTAGTGGGGAAATTGAAATTATGGAGGAAATTATTGAACACTTAATTACTATTATGGGATTGTATATAATTGCATTTTTAAAAACATTAGCCAGCATTATGAGATGGTCGTATATAACCTAGATCTAAAAACTTTCAAAGCCTTTCCGTCTAAGAAAGTCTTTTTAAGACTTTTATTTTTCAAAGAAAATAAAAACTTAGAAATTTGTTTTATGCATGATTTCACTGTTTAACTCTGATAAGTAAACTTTTGGAGTTGTGACAGCAAACAGCAGTCACTTTGTAGCTTAAAATAAAGTCTCTCCTTTCAGAAGTTGTATTTCATGACTATTTAGTGTTGCACAACAGCTAACATATGAATATAATTTAGCCTGACATTCTTATGAGCATTCCCTCATGGAGACATTTATGTAAAGAAATTCTGCCCATTGTGGGAAAAAAAAAATCCCTCAATGATTCAAATAGATAAAACCATGATTGTCTCAGAATATAAATAGTGAAGATACACACCAGTTTAGATGACTGTTTCTAACATTTAAAAGGTTGACTGGTATATTTTCTTAACATGTAAATATTAAAATATTAATTTCTAATGTTTTCAGGTGTACGTTTCAAAAGATTATCTGACTTACTATTTGGTAAATTAATAGTAGTTTGGATTAGTGAAGTGAGGAAAGTGTTTTTTACCCTTGAACCTTGGTTGAGAGTCAAATAGTAAAACATCAAAACTTTAGTGAAAATATTTTTAATTTGTTAAATTATGCTACAATAAATAGTCTGTTTAACATGTTCTGTTTGAATAGGTGATTTATGGGGATTTCCTATAAAGTGAGTATTAAGTCAAATTATGTCCTAGTTTGCATAGAAGTCTTTTATCTTCTTGGGAAACATGTGCATGCATGTGTGTGTAAGTGTACTATGGAAACTCAAATAGACCAACTTGTTTTCAGATATGCATATATATATCTGCAAAGATGATATATAATCTCTGTAAACTCTTATTTTTTCAAAATGGTAACTTGTTACAAAAAAAAAATTGCCAGATTTAGAAATTTTAGGTTTATTATAAGAGATAAAAGAAAAGGAAAAGATTTCTTTTTAAAAATAAATATGCTTTCAATTATTTGATATAGGACAGTTTCTATCCTGAAATCTTTCTTTGGTATTGAAGAGTTTTCAAAAGCATTTGCTCCCACAAGACCTACCCATTTTCCCCCCAGAGTATATTTTATAACCAAGTTAAGGAAAACAGAACACCTTGAAAATGTTGGTTTATTATGGAAATATAGCACCTTAAATAAACTCCATTATTATATAGTAACTTGCAAGTAGTAATAAATTATATTTGCTTTAGACTAAAAGCATTGTTTGAAAGGAACGTTTGAGGTTTGGAATTCAAAAGCAATAATTTTATTAGTTATTTAGTTGAATAATTTACTGGTTTTATGCTGTGCTGTCTTTTTCTAAAGGTAAGATAATTTATGTTAGACGAGCAAAGTACAGATTGCCAATATGAAGATTTCAGCTAGTATACAAAGAAAAAAGAATGGAAAATAATATAAACCCATTTATCTCATTTAATTCTTATGAATGGTAGACTTCATAGATCCCTTTTCTGTAGACTAAAGCATTTAAAAATATTAATACTCTGGGGGCTTCCCTGGTGGTGCAGTGGTTGAGAGTCCGCCTGCCAATGCAGGGGACACGGGTTCGTGCCCTGGTCCAGGAGGATCCCACATGCTGCGGAGCGGCTGGGCCCGCTGAGCCTCCGCGTCCGGAGCCTGTGCTCCGCAGCGGGAGAGGCCACAATGAGAGGCCCACATACCGCAAAAAAAAAAAAAATTAATACTCTGTACAGTTTTTGTCATCTTTACAATTGGAAGTTGCTACTGGGTATCAGTAATTTTACAATTAGAAGATGTCTTAAAGCACATGTACTTGGGCTTGTGAAGATTTAATAATGTACCCAAGATCACATAACTGGTTAATGATAAAGTTTCCATTGTTATGGGAGATTGTAGATTTCCATGAGAGATTTCAGCATTCCTTCTAAGAATTTCCGACTACATGTTACCTCTTAATTTTTAAAAAAAGGATGTGTTACAGTGTTCACTGGGATAATACAACAGTCAGAAGAAAAGAAATTGCTAAATTGCAGTTTGTTCTTTGGGGCACATGAGGAGATTCATTGAACTAATGGGAAAGACAGTTGTCTCCTTCAACCTCAAATGTATAGCCCTTACCTTAGCCCAGGCCCCATCCTCTTGAAAGGAGCCTGTACCTAAATCACCTCCATAGCATCTCCTCAGCTGACAGCATCAACCAGCCAACTAGCACAGGGGAGATCAGACTTTAAAATCACGGAGTTTGGTATTGGAAGGAATTTGGATATCATTTAAATCAAACATCTCATTTTCAGAGACCCAGAGTAGACTAGTTTGCCAAAGGAAAGACATAATTCATAAATCATAACAGAGCTGAATTTAGAATCCAGGTCTCTGAAGCCCCAGAATAAGATTTTTTCTATTCTGCCATTCTGATTTCAAGCAGAAACCAGAAACATTTCAGATATATTGTTGGGAAAATATTTTACTGCCTGGGAAGTTGGACATTCAACTAACCACCTAAAGAAACCCCTTAGGTCTCTTCCTAGTAAAATTATATAATTTTTAATACAGTAAAACAAGGTATAGAGGCTCATTTGGTTTTTCCTTCAATAAACCACACTGGATATGGGTTAAGATGGAGCTCCATTGTGTCATATCCTCTATTGTGGCAGATAGCGTAATTTTGTTTTGATTTGTTTTGGATAGTGTTTTGATGGGGCTTTACTGCAGTAGGATCTGTAAGATGGTTATCCTGTACCTGATGGCATAAGAGAGTAAACTATCAAAAAGCAGTGGTTAGTATTGAGTGCTCTAATTTCTTTGGGAACAAAATAAAGTTAGGAACAAAAAAGATCCCAAGAAAGAAATTGTAGTTGAAGTTTAAACATTATAAGATTATTATGATGATTATTAATAGTTTTCTACATTCATAAAGCAGTGATGGAGGGGCAGGAAGAAACGTAACAGCTTTCTCTCATGGAAACTAGTTTTAAAATTTGATGTCATTCCCTTTTTTTGCTTTATTTTTTTCATTTCACTCTTTTCACCTCAGCATAGGACTGTACTGTTATACACTTTTCCTTTCTTCCCTGTTCCCAGTATTTTCTTTTCCACCTGTCTCTACTCCATCTCAAGATCTGAGAAATTGTCCGTTTTCTAATGAGAGTATCTGTTGCCCTGTCATTTGTGGTGTAATCACCACACACTCCCTATCCATTGCTCTGTGGGTTGGCAACACATTCCTGATTATGAGAGATTGAGTTGGAACCAGTACTGTGAGTATAGTATGAACAGCACTCCACACCCTGGGTGGGGACTATGAATAGAATTTTGCTTCCAACAGTCAATCTACTTTATGTCTAAATTAAGTATCGTTTCCTTTCTTTCAGTGCTGTGGCCTCTGGTCTAGCCTAGTTTTTGCTGTTCTGTGACTGTTGTGTGAATACAGCTTAAACTCTGTTGTGCAGCTAGAGTATGTAAACACTCAAATATGTGAGCCTGTTCTCATTATTAAGGCACCTTACTGTTTCATTTCCATTCACATTCATTCCATTGAACTTGAAAGTGCATATACTTTTTTTTTTGGCTGTGTTGGGTCTTCGTTTCTGTGCAAGGGATTTCTCTAGTTGCAGCAAGCGGGGGTCACTCACCGTCGCGGCCTCTCTTGTTGCGGACCACAGGCTCCAGACACGCAGGCTCAGTAGTTGTGGCGCACGGGCTTAGTTGCTTCGCAACATGTGGGATCTTCCCAGACCAGGGCTAGAACCTGTGTCCCCTGCATTGGCAGGCAGATTCTCAACCACTGCACCACCAGGGAAGCCTGCATATACTTTTATAGTTACATTTCTGAAGAGTAGGAGGATGGAATCATAAATGTTACAGTTCATCATAGGGGATGCTACTAGTGACATTTTATGGAGAGAGAGAAATATTTTCAAAACTTATCTTTCTTTTCTAACAGCCAAAACTGGTAAAGATGAGCTACTCAGTTTTTATTTTTACCTTATTTCCCTTAGAATAGCAACCCTCCTGCAAAAAAGAAAAAAAAAAAGATTGAGTCATTATTTGGATTACTCCATGAACTTAAATAATTTAAATAATCAGTTTCCACAGAAGTAAATATGAATAAGCAGGGATTTTATGTGATATTGGTCAAGTATCACATGTACTTAAGTATTAATGACTTTATTATTATACTACTAAGATAGAAAATATTTTGTAGCTCTGAAGAGCACACTATTATAGATGGATTCAACATCTTAACCAGAAAGAATCAAGTGCCTACTGTGTTTCCAGGGCTGAAATTTAAAGAGATTTATGTTTTAGACCAGCATTGTCCAATGGAACTTCAATGGAGGAAATGTCCTATATCTACAAAGTCCAGCTCTGTAGTTACAAGCCACATGTGACTGTTGAGCACTTGCATTGTAGCTAGTGCAACTAAGGAACTGAATATTTTATTTAAAATTACCTAGCCATTGAGTGCAGCTTCAAACCATTCTCACACAGTTAGTCCAGTAAAAAAATAACCAAAGATTGGTTTGAAAAGCATTTGAGAAGAAGTATGCAGTAAGTCATTCTTTAGCTTAAAAACAATTGAGCATAGACATTTACTTCTCTTCTTTGATTTATCCAAGTGAAAAAAAATGAAGTTGCATTTTTAAATGCTAAGGAAAGTTACAAGTGAAACCAAAACGAGCTTTCCAGTGTCTGTAATCATAGTAATATAATACTGGTTTTGGAGTCCACAGAAATCAGAGGGTACTTTATCAGAAATTAGGGACCTAATTTAAATCTAACTCATACATAGTTAACATAGACCCAGTTTGGCTTTGATATAGAAACCTTCTGAAAAGCATGGATCGATATGTTTTAAGAAAGATTTTAAATGGATCTTACTAGTAATGAGTATCATCACAAGGTTTAAGACCCAACAGTTTTAGCCTCCAAAATATTTCTTCATTTCATTCCAGTCTCTCAATTCCTTCTGTTGCCCATGGACTATAGAACTAGCTTTCTAAATTGATCTCTCAGCTATAGTTTGTCCTCTGTTTACCTGCCATGCAAATTTGAATACATTTCTTCTCTGCCTTCAGCCATTTAATAACTTTTTATCAGCTGAGCAGGATAAAATTCAGTCTTCTTAGATTATGGTATTTAAGGCTTTCCATTATTGTGTCTCTCCAGTCTCACCCTTTAGCATTTCCCATCTCACAAGTCATTCCAACACCACGTGTATTCACGCGCGCTCTCTCTCTCCTCCCCTCCCACTCCTCTTGCCCTCCCTCACCAACTTCCCTCCCTCCGTACAGGCTATTTTATATTTTCATGCTTTTATTCAGGCAGCTTTCTGCCTTAAAAGACTGTTTAAGCTTTCAGGCATTGCGTAGCTCAGGAAGCTTTCTCTCATCTTCCCACTTCCAGATGTTGGCCTATATTTTTCTTTGAAATTATTTGTTTTGAAGAGCTTTTTTCTCCTCTCGTAGACACCAGAAATTTGCCCTGATCTAATTCATGGCTACATCCTTAGTATCTACGACTATGCCTGGCATATAATAGATAGTCAGTAAGTGTTTGTTAATCTAAACTGAATATTGCAACATGGCTATTAATATTAAATGTTTAGTATATTCAGTGGTGCTATTTCAGATATGGAATACAACAGTATTCTCTGATGAATTATGCTATATAGTGAGGAGAAATCCCACCTCCTTCTTCTCTGTTTTGTTCAACTCTAAGAGAAAATCACATACTTGTCAGTCACAGCCTGACCAACCAACAGCAAATGCAATCACTTTCCTTTAGAACTCTGTACTGTTTGAAAGCTTTAGAAGGGGCAGTTGAAGTCATAACAACAAAGGATCCTGGAGGATGCTAGAAGAGTGGTACAGCTGGCCCAGATTTATGGCTACTGCATTACACAAGACCATCATAGAGGAACTGTTCACTCTTGTTGCATTCCTACTCTGCACAAATTTTACATCTATAAAGTAATTTATATTTCACAGAGTATTTCTCCATATACCTTTCCTCATTTATATATATTCATACTTGCATGTGTTCTGTTGCTCTTGGTTAAAAATTCTATTGATCACATCTAGCTCTCAAAGGATTTTAGAATATATTCTATTCATGTATCATGCAGCATGGTGTAATATAGAATACAGTGGGCTCTAGTGATCATAAACAAGGTACAATCTCTAATCTCCAGATATTAACCCCCTCAAAAGAAAGCATAGAGGAAAACACTTCATACGTGAATACATAATGTTATTACTTTTGTTTCTCTGCTTTATTTGAAGGTTGAAATATTTTATTTGTTAGGACCTATAACTATAAAATGCAGGGTTTTAAATATTTTTTTATAGTTCTGAACTACAAAACCCGTCATTTTAGTGCATTTCTCTTTGAAACGTTTATCTGTAATTTGGGTCATGTATTAAAGGTAAAGAAATGCCAAGCTAAAAGTGGTTATTTAATTCCTGATGTTGCAATTGCCTGAGTCTCAGTTCCTTCGTGTTACGTGTCTGAGCTTGAATATGTGTCACTTGTAAAATGTGTTTTTAGATTACAGTTTGCACTGGCTTAGATACATTTTAATGTGAAGATTGTAGATGTGAACTTTTCATCTAAAATAGCTCTACATAAGCTCAGAATATCATGCAAGTCTTCATAATTCCCTAACCATTAAAAGTATAGTGTTCACGACTACATGCCACAGTTTCATATGTTTAAAGTGTTAAGTGTGTTAAGTGTTGGTGGAAATTATGACTCTCGGTTGTCAAGAATTTATGACAAAACACTAGCCTATTGAAAAGCTGCCTTTTAATGTTGCTATATAAATGTGGAGTCAATACCATATTAGAGTTGCAGTTTAGAGGATCAGGTTACAGTTAAAGGATAATAAAATATTTGTCCGTTTTTTTTTTTTTTTTCTTTTTTTTGGCTGCATTGGGTCTTCATTGCTGCGCCTGGGCTTTCTCTAGCTGTGGCAAGCAGTGCTACTCTTCATTGCAGTGCACGGGCTTCTCATTGAGGTGGCTTCTCTTATTGCAGAGCACGGGCTCTAGGCGCGCAAGCCTCAGTAGTTGTGATGTGGGGGCTCAGTAGTTGTGGCTCGCAGGCTCTAGAGCACAGGCTCATTAGTTGTGGTGCACGGGTGCACAGGCTTAGTTGCTTCGCGACATGTGGGATCTTCCCGGATCAGAGCTCAAACCTGTGTCCCCTGCATTAGCAGGCAGACTCTTAACCACTGCGCCACCAGGGAAGTCCTTTCAGATTTTTATACCTTGTAATCTGACCAAAAAATTAGTACACTCTTAATTATAGTAAAGTAATACTAGAAATTAAAATATATCTTTAATTGTCAGAGTATGTATGATTACAGAATCTCTATAACTCGACTTCTATCCAGATGTTAATTCTTTAAGCTATTATTCTCTAGTCCCTATTCTTCTCATTCTCTCACCACTATTCTACAAAATGTTTTTTGGAGAGACTGTATTCCTATGTGTTTTATGTGTTTTACATACATATATTCACACACTCAATTTGATGTACTGCTTTTTTGGTAACATGTATTCAGGCTAATTTTATTCTCCCATTTTTTCTTTTGCACTCATTATTATTTCTATGCTAAGATTGTTAACTACAACTTTATTTTCCATATCTGAAAACTAAATACATATAGGAAGTCAAAGAGAAGAAAATCATCTAGTGAAATGAGGAATATTCATGATCCTAAATGAACTCTAGTACACTGATTTACACAATTTAGGTTTCATTTAAATATTTACTAGCTGAGAAAAGAAATTTGCAAATTAGATACTGAGTCTAATTTGCAAATTAGATACTGAGTCTAATTTTATCCCACAAAAGGCAAATAAATTCAGTTCTCCAATTGTAATGGTGACAGCTTAAAATTTTGCTATTGCAGTTTTAACATTGCAATGAAAGTAGCCATATGTGTATTTTATAAAATGTGTATTTGAACATTCTTAATAGGTCCATTGCACATGATTCAAAAATTTTGGCATTCAGGAAACTTTGTAATATTCTATAAATACTTAAAAGCATCTCATTGTTTAAAAAAAAAGTCTGACACTTTCTAATTAAAATAACAATCACTAGGTTTTGTTGATGCGGGGAGATGGGTACATATGAGGACTTGTACTCTCTGTTTTTGTGTCTGTTTAGAAGTTTTCATAATAAAAAGTTGTGTGTGTTTTTTTAATCACTCAGTTAATACCACATTCCTGGGATCTGGACCAAATCTAAAGTGCTAATATTATACATTTAAATATAGATAGAAAACATATCTGTTGTCTGGATCCTCCAAAAAAACTCGTCAGTAACGGTAGGACACCTTGTGGAAAATTAGGGATTACCCTTCTTTTGCAGACCAGAACAGAGGAAGAAAGCTACTGCCTATCTAGTTAGTGTCTACTGGGTGCCTTTTGTGTAGGTCATCAGAAAGCCAAGAAGTGTTTCTATCTGTCAGCATGGAAAATATGCCTCTGTTATACACCAGTGCAGATTCTCTTGGTAAAGGACATGTAATTTTCTAGTAATTCCTGAAACTGTTACATTTATTATTTAACTCAGAAATGGAAAGCTTATAAGGGCTAACCTTTCTTGTAAGCAGAACTGAGTAGTAAATTTTGGCTGAGAACTTTAATCTGATTCTAACCTTTTTATAACCATGACTGTGTAGTAAATATTGCCTGGGAACTCGACTCTGGTTATATCTGCCATGCCATTAAGTGAAAGGAACATGGTTAACAACGTTTTTTTTTTTAAGATGCATTCCGGAATACAAGAAGCTCACAAAAGATTCCTACCACTTTAATTAACATAAACACCCCACCCCTACCCCAGCCTTAGAAGGGAAAAGTTCTTCCTGCCCCTTAATTGTCCTGCTAAGCTAGTCATCTAGTTTGTGTTTCCAGAGTGTTTGTGCCCTATTACTCTGAAGCGGTAAAGCATCATAAGGCAATGTCTTCCCTCCCCCCCGGGTGTGGTACTGAGAAAATTTACAGACCAGTAGTTCATCACGGGAAGATGATTTATTGATATATATATTTTTGTGTGTGTAAGTTTATTTATTTGTTTGTTTGTTTAGGCTGTGTTGGGTCTTCATTGCTGCACACAGGCTTTCTCTAGTTGGGGCGAGCGGGGGCTACTCTTCATTGCGGTGCGTGGGCTTCTCATTGCGGGTGGCTTCTCGTGGAGCATGGGCTCTAGGCGTGCGGGCTTCAGTAGTTGTGGCACGTGGGCTCAGTAGTTGTGGCACGTGGGCTCAGTAGTTGTGGCACGTGGGCTCAGTAGTTGTAGCTTGCAGGCTCTAGAGCGCAGGCTCAGTAGTTGCGGCGCACAGGCTTAGTTGCTCCACGGCATGTGGGATCTTCCCAGACCAGGGCTCGAACCCATGTCCCCTGCATTGGCAGGTGGATTCTCAACCACTGTGCCACGAGGGAAGTCCTGGTGTTATATTTTTAAGAAGAGTTTGTCAAAGTTACATTAATTTGTCTTACCGAGGACCTCAAGGATTGAAAAAAGTTTACTAGTGTTGTCAGAGTATAGGAAACAAAACATAGGTGAGCAAAAGACAGGGAATGTGGACGCTGTGAAATAATGTAAGAATAGTTAAAAGCACCACCAAAGAATAGAAATTAAAATTTATTTACTCTCATACAGCCACTTTGCAGAAATAGTTATGAAGCAGTAAATTCAATTAATATGGGGTGTGAAATTGTTATTGCAGGCTTACCATCCAAGTGACTGAAGTTCTCTCCTCTGTCCACTGAATAGGTTTGCTGCAACTTCCTACTTTTCATTGTGAGGTAAAACCATATCGCCTCCATACATTTGGGTCTTTCCCTTGGCCTTGTTGGTTTTACTATCCTGTAGGTTACAATGCCAAGTTTGTCATTTGGTCAGGTTACCTTGGGAAGATTCCTCAAAACTTTAGCATGGAGGCTCTGTACAATAAAACAAAAAGTTCTTTGGTGCCCCTTGAAGATAGCAGTTCTTCTTACATAACCATTTAACTGTGTTCATTACATTTAAATTAGATAAAACTAATAAATAAATTAGATAAAACTGTTGTTTGACATCTTCTACAATCCTTTCAAATCACGTTCATCTTAAACCAGAGGAACTTTTTTTATGCAATTTTTTTTTTTTACTTTTGTTGCTGTGCATAGGCTTTTCTTTAGTCATGGCGAGCGGGGACCACTCTTCGTTTCAGTGCACAGGCTTCTCATTGCGGTGGCTTCTGTTGTTGTGGAGCACGGGCTCTATGCATGTGGGCTTCAGTAGTTGTGGCTCGCGGGCTCTAGAGTGCAGGCTCAGTAGTTGTCGCTCATGGGCTTAGTTGCTCTGGCATGAGGGATCTTCCCAGACCAGGGCTCGAACCTGTGTGCCCTGCATTGGCAGGCAGGTTCTTAACTACTGTACCACCAGGGAAGCCCACATTTTTTTTTTTTTTGGCTACGTCGGGTCTTTGTTGCTGCACTCGAGCTTTTCTCTAGTTGCAGCAAGTGGTGGCTACTCTTCTGTGCAGTGCACAGGCTTCTCATAGCAGTGGCTTCTCTTGTTGCAAAGCACAGGCTCTAGGCACATGGGCTTAGTAGTTGTGGCACGCAGGCCTCAGTAGTTGTGGCGTGCGGGGTCAGTAGTTGTGGCTCACGGGCTGTAGAGAGCAGGCTCGGTAGTTGTGGCACACAGGCTTAGTTGCTCCGTGGCATGTGGGATCTTCCCGGACCAGGGCTCAAACCCGTGTCCCCTGCATTGGCAGACTGCGGCACCAGGGAAGTCCCAGAGAGGAATTTTTTTTTAATCATTTATTTTACCATGAGACTTCCCTGTGGTAGAATGGAATCTTTCTTTTTAAAGTTCTGGTACATACTTGGATTTTCAATTCCAAAGCTCTTTTTATTAATTATAGTATTATTTGATACTTATGTTCACTGTATACAAAACTGGACAAAGTAGGAGTCTTCTATATTGTGCATGCTTCTCCTGGTAAACATTGTTATAAGAACAATACACAACTTCCTCTCCATCAAGTCCATGGCCAGTCATTTATCCTTCAACTCTTCCTAGCATTACTCCTATCCTTTGCCTCAGCATGAGCTACCAATTTTTCCAGCCCATCATTTCCATCCTGGTTTCCAGCCTGGTTTCTGTGGTGCCATTTAACTATTTCATTCACTTATTCATCTCTTTTTCTTTTAACAATCTCTGTTAAACACCTCCTAGCACAAGGGAATAATTCATTTTGTGAAGTACCCGTCCTCCAGTTTGCAAACTAGTAAAAAAGAAACCCTCACATACCTTGATTATCTGCTACCATGAATCCCATATCACTCCTCAGTTCTAGGTATTTCCCATGGTCTGCTTTCTCTAGTGCCTAGAAAAAGCCACAAAACCATTTTGATTGGTTCCAATAAAATTCATGCATTCTAGCCTAATCTAAACTCTGACTGTAACATAAAAGCTTTCATGGGTTTGTTTGTTTGGTTTTTTGCTGACTCAACACTTTCTTCACAGCAGAATTTCTTTACTCTTCTCAGGAAGTGATTTACATTTTCTGTGTGTGTGTGTGTGTGGTATGTGGGCCTCTCACTGTTGTGGCCTCTCCTGTTGCGGAGCACAGGCTCTGGACGCGCTGGCTCAGCGGCCATGGCTCACGGGCCCAGCCGCTGCGCGGCATGTGGGATCCTCCTGAACCGGGGCACGAACCCATGTCCCATGCATCGGCAGGCGGACTCTCAGCCACTGCGCCACCAGGGAGGCCCGTAATTTACTTTTATTACCAGGAGTATGGCAAATTTCTGATGAGTATCTTGGGATTCCCTCTGTATTTTCACTCTTTC
>NW_006792529.1:1037491-1046940 GCF_000442215.2 Lipotes vexillifer
TTTCCTTTGTTCATTATTTCTTTCTCTTAAGAAGGAAAGGTTCTTCCTCCCTGCTAAATTAACCATCCCATGTATGTTGGTTTTTTCCCATCTCCTCCTCCTGGTTCCTTCACATTTTTCTATCAGTTCTCCCCACTATCTTTGCAATCTCCTCCAATCTACAGATTTATTATCCACTGCCTAAAAACATCCTCAGGTATTTCACTCTTCCAAAAAGACCCTAATAACTCATCTAGTCTCATTTAGTTTATTTTTTTTAATCTTTTTTCTTTCTCAAACCCTCAAACTTCTTGAAAGAATAGTGTTACTCATTTTCTCAATTTACTATCATTTAGTCTGATTTCGTCTCTCACCTGTCTGTGCAAGGGAAATAGTCTTCTTAAAGGTCATCAGTGACCTTTGTGTATCACATATATTCATCTTTTCATTCATTCATTCATATTTACTCAGAAAATATTTATGTTGTGCTTGCTATGCATCAGACACTTGCTAGATACTAGAGGTGTATCTGAAAAAGCAATCCTTTTTGTCAGAGTTTATAATTTTGGTAGAGGAAACAAACAAGTAGAGAAAGAACTATCAATATTAGGCAGTGGAAGAGTCACAATTTTTTAAGCATAAGGCAATATGAAAGTACAAGAAGCAATATCTAACTCAGCTTTGAGGTGGTCATGAAAGCTTTTGTGGACATGAAAGATTTTTTTCCTTTAAGGCTTCTCTTAAAGGAAAAAGAAAAAGTATTCAAAAGAAAAGGGGAGGAAAGGCATTTCTAGCAGGGAAAGTATCTTTCAGGAGAGAATCTAAAAGTTTATATGCTTTGGGTTATCTGTAAATTCAGTAACACAAGTGCAAAATTTGGAGAAGTGGATGGTGATGATGCCCTGGAACAAGGGTTCTACCTGGATTGAGTTTTTAAAGTTCTGTTTCAATGTTTGTGTATTTCAGTGTGCTTTGGGAGGGCAGGCAGAGAAGAGAGGTCTATGCTTTTCATCTGATTCTAGCAAGTAAGAACCTATGACTTCAGAATATGAAGAGCCACTGCTATAAATGTAGTCAGGGACCAGCTTATGGAAAGGCTTTGAATACTAAGCTAAGGAGATACTAAACTGTATCTTGAAGACTCTAGTTTGAAGAAGTTTAAGAAATACAGTATTATGCTCAGATTTTCATTTCTGGAAAGTTCACTCTTTGTAATGTGCATTATAATACGAGACAAGCAAGAAAGCAAGACTGCAGAGAGGGGAATCTAGGACACATGAAGTAGTCCAGGCTTGAGCTGAATAGTCATCTATGATAGTGACCATGAGTACAAAGAAGAGGGGTGAGTCAGAAACATTTAGAAGGTAGAATTTAGATTTTAGTGGAGTTCTGCCCCCCTCATCCAGAGCACACACCATACATCCCTACACAGCTCCCCCCACCCCCCACCCCATCCCCACATGTCCCGTCTTACGTATCTTGTACTTCTGCATTTTAAATTATTTGAGCTTGGGACTGTGTCTTTGGATTTTCCATCCTCGTAGCACCTAGTGCAAAGAATGATGTTTCTATAGCATACACGGTATTCTAAAAGCTCTGCATATATTAATTCATTTAATGCTCACAATAACCCTATGAGATGCACACTACTATTATACCCTCTTTTCAGTTGAAGAAGAGTCGCAGGAAGGTTAAATACCTTCCTAAAGTCATGCACCTGGTAAGTACTGGAGCTGAGATTCAAACCCTAGCAAATCTAGCTTCAGAGTCCAGGCTTTTAACCCGTATGCCAAACTGCCTCAAAACTGTAGTCACATTTTTGAATACCACCTATCCTATCCAGCAATTTATACATTGCTTTATTAAATTTAAAGCAATGTATAAAAATTTTCTAGTCTCACAAGAATAAATTTAGTACCTTATTTGATTTGTGTGGAACAGCTAATGAGTTTGCTTTCTAATGTTTATGTTTTAGTCCTTTCAGAACCAATTCGAAGATACAAAACTTACCACAGTGATATCTTTAGTACCTCCAGTGAAAGTCCGTCTGTTGTTTCCTCTGAATCAGATTTCAGAAAAGGTGAGAGGGATCTGAACAAGCAAAATGTTCTTAAGAAACCATGATTGTTCTTCTCTTTCAGTAGTGTTGAGATATAAGGTGTCAAAAGAATAATTCTATATAAAATTTTTTAATTATAAAAAACTTCCAGTTACTCATTTTAACAGTATTATAGGAACTTGATAGCAGTTTCATCAAATAGCAGTGTAGTCATTTTCGTAGTAGAGAAAATAATTGTTTTCAAAATAACATGACTTACCTCTAAAGAGTTTATTGACATTATGTCACTAATTTGGTTACATGAATATGATTTGTAAAAATTATCTTATGTGTCTGCTGAATGCTTGAGTTTTACATAAGATTACTTGATATTTTTATCACTTGTACTATTTCTGTTTCATTCACAATTAGTGAGAAAAAGTGAAGTGTCAAAGAGATTTGAGTCCAACAGTGGTCTCCCAGGGGTAGATGAAACCCCAAGTCAAGGCCAGTCACAGAGACCAAGGTATGTAGTATGAAAAAATGATAATATATTTCCTGTTGCTGGTGTTTTTTTTTCTTTGTTAGAATCAAGGAGAATTTTTAAAAATTATTCTTTTTCCTCTGTTTTCTCCATTTTCCTTTTCCTTTTCCTCCTCTTTAAGTTCTTGCAAATTCATTCAATTATGTAAAAGATGTTACAGTAGTTTGAGTTACTGGAATCTTTTAAAATTAGAATTGGCCCTGATTATTTATAGTTTGTGCTTGATTTTTTAAATTAACATGAATATAAAATAACTTATTAACAGTAAGGAAGTTCTGAAGGCACGGCATTAAACATCTGTGAGAAGATAGTAAACTTTGATTTCTAAGAGAATAATACTTCTTTCGAGGTTGAATGGGCTCAACAAGCAGGCTTTCAGTGAGTATTATTTGTTGAATGAATAATTAATAGGTTACTACTGAATAACCTATTATGTAAAAAGTTAATTTTTCACTACATCTTTCCTGGCTTAAAAGAGGTCATCTTGTATTTTTTAAAGCCCACTTCGGGCTGTTTAGAGTTCATTTTCATACTGAAATACTCAGGTTTCTTATAAGGTGTTGTGTATTATTCTTGTGCTAGGGTTAGAATGGTGGTATTATAGGCATGGATTGATTTACTTTGTTTGAACTGAAAAGTGTCAAATCAGTAGTGAATATATTAATGTGTATCTTTTGCAGGTGTGTACAGGTTCCTTACATGAACAGAAGCATGTTATTAATGTTAAGCATTAATTTGAAATTCATAATGTGATATTAGAGAACAAGAGGTTGCTTCCAAATTTACTCCCAAACGACAGGAATCCTCTTAAATTTGATATCAGTTCATTTAGTTCAAGTGCCATTATACACAAAAGAATCATTTGAAAATTAACAAAAACTTGCCCCTTCGTTGATTAATTCTGGCAGACACTGTTTCATACCTCTAAACTATTAATAGACCAGGTAACCCTAGCCATGTGATTAAAGCAGACAATTTATCCAGGGTTTAGACTCCAAGAAATTACATTGCACTAAAATTATTCCTTAATATTCCAGTTTTTATGAAACTTGTGTGTTTTTCTCTTCCCTCTTGTTCCTTTTAAATTAGTCTATGAGGGACTTCCCTGGCAGTCCAATGGTTAAGACTTCACCTTCCAACACAGCGGGTACAGGTTCAATCCCTGGTTGGGGAGCTAAGATCCCACATGCCTGGAGGCCAGAAAACCTCCATAACATGAACATAAACATAAAATAGAAGCAACATTGTAACAAATTCAATAAAGACTTTAAAAATGGTCCACATCAAAAAAAAATCTTAAAAAAATATAGTCTATGATACTTTCTTTGAGGAAAGCTCTAATAAGTATTCATTTACCTAAAGTGGTATGATCTTTGCATAATAGCATTTTCTATTTTTATGACCCCATTGTGGTAACAGTATTTGTGATTACTATTTTGGTAATTTTGACCAAAGAGGTAAGAGCTAAAGACAGATCTATGCTTGATATTACATAATTTTGTTAAAGAAGCAAAACTGTTTTGGGATGACCAGCCATACGAAGTGAATGTTGAATTGCACTAAGCTCTGTGTTGAATTGAGGAAGTCACTCTTCTCTATATATGTAATTTGGAGAAAACTTATAAATAGTTAATATGATGCCCTTTTAACTTAATCAGAAATAGGAGTAAAGATAACAACTGGAAGAATTGTTGGGATTATGTGTTGATTGATTGATTTTTTTTCTGTTTTTTTCTTTACACTATTGTAAAGAAAACCAACCTTGTTGGTTATCTATTTTAAATATAGCAGTGAGTGCATGTCGATCCCAAACTCCCAATCTGATTGATTGATTTTATAGTCAGTTTGCTAGTTATTTAAAATACATATTCCTCCACACAAAATTGAACCATTTTGTGAGTCTTATTTCAATTTTCTTGATAAGGTACCTAAAAGCGTCAGCATTATAAGAGAATCTTAGTTTTGACTGTTTCCGGTTTAATTTTAGGAAACATTAACATTGAGGCCTTAGCTCATCAAATCGTAATTTAGTGATGAGCTACCTTTTATTTCACAATTTAAGAGGTTAAAAAACACAACATAGTGTTCATAGCATCTGTATTAGATAAAGTTATAGGTGAAAAAAAATATTTCAAGGAGAAGTAGATTGTCAGGTCTGTGTATTTATTACATTTAATGTAAGGTGCTAAACTCTACTTCTTTTAGAGTACCCCCATCTCTTCTTTCTGCACAAGGAAAAACACATTAGCTAAAGTATTGTCTAGATTCCTTATTCAAGTGCAGAGTTTTCTGTATGTGTACAAAGGCTTCTGATAATATCCTTAACATGCTGGTACTTAATCGGGAGGTTCTGTTTGTTCTTTAGGTCACATATTTGTGAGATCTATAAATAGTTCTGTATTTAGACATGTTGCCTGCTTCTTTATAAAATTTCCACTTCTTTAGCTAGAATGAAATGGAAAAACAGATCCAGACAGTGCTATTGATTTGTATCATAGTGGGTGGGGGGGAGATTAACAGGATGTTATGAGTCAGATCCAGAAGAATGAGTAATTTTTGGATTTTGAGCTATCAGAAGTGTCTTTCAGTGACCAAAAAAGATATTCAAAGCTGTTTTCCAAAGAGCAACTCTAAGTTTTTTTTCTGTGTTAACTTTTGAAGTACAATTTATACATAATGCAATTCCCACTGCTTCTGTGCCTATCTGCTTAATGATGTAACCATTTTTTCTGTCTCAAAAGAACCTATTTATTCATTCCTAAATCATCTAACGAACAAAAAATTCAGACAGAATCTGATGATTCTGCAACAAGGAAGTAAATCATTTGTTGCGCAAAGCTAGAAAAAATAAGGAGATTAGATAGAGAGGGTATTGAAAGATAGAAATAGGAAATTTTAGAGGTGGTGCAGTTATTGGTAATAGCCAGCATAACCATGGGTGTAGATTGCTGGCTGAGGTGGAGGAGGCCAGGGTGTTGGAGCACTCTTCAATTTCTGTCACACCACCACGAATGATGACAGCAGTAGTGGTGAAGACCACTGAGTCAGCCACTTAAATCTTTCATGAATAAGGGGGAGTTGACCACAGGACAATGTCTAGAGCAAAGCAGAGCAGTGGATGGTGTGAGTTCATAGCATGTACTTCAGAGAAGCTGGGGGCTCTTGGAGGAGGAGTCAGTAATGATCTCGAAGCTGAAATAAAAATCACGGGGAATCTCTATCGCATGTCCCGGCCCACTGGTGCAAGATTATGAGAATCAAACAGCACCTATCTGAGAGAACTGCAGGGGAAGCAGTTTTCAGAAGATGCTGGGATGTTAAGAGAAGAGGTGAAGGATGTAGATCTGCCTACAAGTGGGACACAATACTATATTAATATATTAAAACTAGGACTGAAATATTACTGCAAGAGTTCTGAAATGAAAAAATAAAATTTGTTTACATTCTTGATACTTTACTTAACATGACTTTTTCTTGATTAGACTTAAAGTAATTGTTTTCTTCCCAACCCTTACTTTTCTCTTCTATATGGCAGACAATATGAAACACCCCTTGAAGGCAACTTAATTAATCAAGAGATTATGCTAAAACGGCAAGAAGAAGAAATGATGCAGCTGCAAGCCAGAATGGCCCTTAGACAGTCTCGACTGAACCTGTATCCAGGAGACACACTCAAAGCTTCCATGCTTGACATCACCAGGGATCCCTTAAGAGAAATGGCCCTAGAAACAGCCATGACCCAAAGAAAACTAAGAGTAAGTTGATTCTCAGGTTACTGCACCTAAACTTGGCCTCACAGGGAAATGTTATACAAAGTACTTTAAAAAATTCTATAGGTATCCTATAGGTTGCCTGTAGTTAAAATTGAAATCTCATATTAGTTTCCATTGGTGTTAATTATCTTGTTGGTTGATACTAAAATAAATATTTAGCTGTTTTCATGATTTCATTTTTAAAAAAACATTAGATGGAGTTAGAGTATCTTAACTGTGTATTTTAAAAATATATTCATGAACCTAAAGTCAACTGGCTTTATTCAGTATTGTGGGGGATTATTTTTTAATATTAAGAAATTTTTTAACCCACAAACCAAGAAAATCAGAGATAGAGAGTTCAGAGGTGGTTCAGAAGCTCAAGAATGCTATCAAGTGCATTCTGTCTTGCTGCTCTGCCATTCTCAGAATTTTGACAGTAATTCTCTTTATAGTTAAAGGATGACTGCATTATCTCCAAGCATCATATCCTAATATTACAATATCCAAAGATAAGAAAGAACAAATCTTGTGTCTGTGGGGAATTTTTCTTTTATGTGTTTAGTTGGTTTATTTTTCTTTCAATATATATCCTCTATATTTTTATAAGCATAAGCTCAAAATGAACATAGTCTTTTCTCATATAAAATATCATGAACATTTTACAACTTTTATAAGGCTATTGTTAAGGGCTGTAAAGTACTCCATTATGTGAACGTACTGTGTACAATAATTTATTTAATCAGTTTCCAGCTATTGGACATTTAAAATGTTTCTAATTTGTAATTGCTATAAAACATCCTTATGTTTTATCCAAATCTTTGCAGATAACTTCCTCCAAGTAGAATAGCCAAGTCAAAGGCAAAATACCTTTTAAGACATTTTATACATATTGTCAAATTGCCCTTTAAAAGTTTCTTCCAATTTATGTTTCTTCTGATCATGTCTGTTTTCACCATATTCTTACCGACTCTGATATTATCATTCTTTTTTTATTATTATCACCAATTTGATAGATGAGGCAGTATCTCATTTGTATCGTTCCTTTACAAATAATTCTTCAAAAGGAAAATAAATGTTAGGAAAGTGATAAAATCTAGAATGATTTTTTTCTTTTTAGTTCTACACTAAGAAAGTATATTATCTTATTCTGCTTTGGGTTTTCTTGCTTATTTCAAAGAATCTTCCTAAAAGCATATTTGTATACCCTGAAATTGATAGAATTCAAATTTTCCTCATAGTCTTCTAAGGAGAAGAAACAGTATTGCATGGTGCTAATTACACTGAACTACAAATTAGAAGACTTGGATTCAGTTTCTAATAATTCAATTTCTAATAATATGTCTTTATGTACATTTTTAAACCACTTTGTGTCTCATTATGCTAATTTTTAAAATGTGGAATTGGGTTGTAATTTATAAGACAGTGTCTAATTTGTTTTTGTTTTTTTTTTTGCGGTACGTGGGCCTCTCACTGTTGTGGCCTCTCCTGTTGCGGAGCACAGGCTCCGGACACGCAGGCTTAGCAGCTCATGGGCCCAGCCGCTCACGGGCCCAGCCGCTCTGCGGCATGTGGGATCTTCCCGGACCGGGGCACGAACCCGTTTCCCCTGCATCGGCAGGCGGACTCTCAACCACTGAGCCACCAGGGAAGCCCAGACAGTGTCTAATTTTAAAGTTATTAGATTCCAATAAAATACAACTGAATTTATTTTAAGCCGAAGGGAAGAAATTCAATAAGCCTTCATCAATTTATCATTATAACCAATACATTTGTCAAAATTAAGCAATAGGCAGGATAGCATGGGCTTCCAATAATTAAAGGCCCACATAAAGCATAAAAGGTACCATATATACACATCTTTTTCTAAAATCATAGTTTCAGAGAGCTAATGCAGAACTTTGGCTCATTAGAGAGTCTTTAGCTTTATAGTATGCCACTGTTACGTGTCATCTCACTAAAAACCTGTGTTTCCTTTCAGTCAGTCAGTGTCTGCTTTCTTCATCAGAGACATGCTATATCAATGACTAAGGAATTTGAACTGTTGGTCATTGAAGGACCACACAGTGTTTTTTCTAAAAAAAAAAAAAAAAAAAAAAAAGGGCAGGAAGGGGGAATTCCCTAGAGGTCCAGTGGTTGGGACTGCGTGCTTCTACTGCAGGGGGCCCAGGTTCGATCCCTAGTGGGGGAAATAAGATCCTGAGAGCCGTGCAGTGCAGCCAAATAAATAAATAAGTAAATAAAATAAAAAGAGTAGGAAGGCTATATTTTTGAGGCTGAAAATAGTACTAGTATTAGGAGGAACAGTTTCACAATTGAACTAATGTTATTTCCCCAAACATAAGTTTTTAGTTCTTCTTTTTTTTTCTGTATTTTTTTTTTTTTTTTTTTTTTTTTTTTTTGTGGTACGCGGGCCTCTCACTGTTGTGGCCTCTCCTGCTGCGGAGCACAGGCTCCAGACGCACAGGCTCAGCAGCCATGGCTCTCGGGCCCAGCCGCTCCACAGCATGTGGGATCCTCCCGGACCGGGGCACGAACCCGTGTCCCCTGCATTGGCAGGCGGACTCTCAATCACTGCGCCACCAGGGAAGCTCTGTATTATTTTTGATGCAGACAAATTTTTAATGTTCATACTCTATTGCCTTATTTGGTCTGTATCAAATTCTGTGTTTTCCATGGCAGACTATTGTCATTTCTTCTACTCTGTTTCTATTCTCATTTAAAATGTGTCCTACTGGTTCGTTGAGTATTAACAAATGCTTACTGTTAAACTTTTACTTAAATGGTACCTGTCACATGTTCCACACCTGGCTGTTGGATAGAATTCCCACATCAAGCAACCAAATGAACTGTGCAGTGAAATGCAAAGAAGAAACCAACAAAAATAAAACTGCAGTAACCCCCCATTAGTTCAAACACATGCATGCACGAAAGCTCGCCCCCCCCGCACACACCACCTGCCTTTGGCCTAAAAATTAGCCCTGCGTTCATTCTACCTTTTGCCCATTTGGACATAATTTTTCCATCTATTCTGAATGCTGCTCCCTCCTGGAGTCTAACTTGTTTTAAGTTATCTCTTCAACCAATTCTCCCCTCTAGGCAGAAAACCCTGGATATCCAAGACATAAAGGGAAAG
>NW_006792529.1:1046950-1111751 GCF_000442215.2 Lipotes vexillifer
ATTGAAAAGAAATAAATGCAGAATGTGGACTCTACTCTCCCCAGCTCCTGAGATATTATTTTCTTACTAGAAGCAGCAATAGGGAGCAGAGACTGTGATACTTATAATATCCCTAGTTGTCACTAATTAGAACAAAAAAATACAGGATTCCAAGAACTTGATTACAGATGGATGTGTCTTTTGTAATATCAAAATAGATGTTGTCTAATAACTAAGACTTGTTTTAGGACAAATTGAATATCATTCTCTGAAATAATGAAATTCTGTTCAATAACTTTACACATTAGCATTATTAAACCAAATCCTTATGTGAACTTGACAACTCTATATTACTTCAATAATTGAGACTGCTATTTTGGGGGGTGGGGGGTAGTTTGAGTCTACCTGGAGTCCAAAAAATGAAAACCTTTATTTATGTAAGACAGTATAAAGCCAGGCTTTATATTTTATGTTGCTGGTAGAAAATGAAGCTGATAAAACTTCTATTCACACTTAGTGTAAAAGGCATATTCCATTCCCGTTCTTGGCAAATTCCACAGTACTTCTTTACTGAAAGTTTTTACATTTGTTTCAGATCACTAGTTCTAATATGGTGGCCTTACATGTAGTTGTTTATTATTATTATTATTATTATTATTATTATTACTATTACTATTACATTATTTTCCTTTCAAGGAAAGAGCTAGAATAAATGATAAAAACTATTGATTCTACTTCTGTGATTCACAGAATTTCTTTGGCCCTGAGTTTGTGAAAATGACGATTGAACCATTTATATCTTTGGATTTGCCACAGTCTATCCTCGTAAGTAATAAAACCACTTTGTGTCACTTTTAGAAAATAATTTTAGTAATGATTTTTTTAAACAGTAAAATTCTTATAATGTTTACATTGATAACTTCCATTCATTTTTTTCAATTGTAGACCAAGAAAGGGAAGAATGAGGATAACCGAAGAAAAGTAAACATAATGCTTCTGAGTGGACAGAAACTGGAACTGACTTGTGATACCAAAACTATATGTAAAGATGTGTTTGATATGCTTGTGGCCCATATTGGCTTAGTGGAACATCATTTGTTCGCTTTAGCTACCCTCAAAGGTACCAAGGCATTTTAAATTCAGGGTATAGTATGGAAACTTGGCAACGACTTCCTATTATCTGTTCTGCCTAACCTTCTTTTGGGAAATATTAACTACATGGATATGTCAGCATTAAGAAGTAGGAGTTAGGAACTCCCTTCCTTTTCCTAACTAGGTACATTGTTTTAATAGCCATGTCTTTTTAGCATCTTCTGCACCTGATCATGAAGATTTTTCTCTGGCATTGGCTATATAAACATAGATTTTAATTGTTATATTTTGAGGACCATAATTTTGCCTACATATGTACTCTAGAAATTAGTATTCTGCTAATATGAGTTTGAATATATAGCAGGACCCTATTTCTGAATCTCCATATCAACTTCTTCAGCTTACTATCCTAGAAACAGTGTCTTCCTAAGTGTTGTCAGTTGATGACGGAAAATAAGTCATTTCACATTTTTTAAGCATTACGTCCACTGACCTGTGACGTTCACAACCATGGTGGTCTCAGAACACAGATTCAGTAGAAACTGCTGCTGTTTATCAATTAGAATTGCCATAGCAATAAGAAATCCCTTGGGGACTTCCCTGGTGGCGCAGAGGTTAAGAATCCGCCTGCCAGTGCAGGGGACATGGGCTTGAGCCCTGGTCTGGGAGATCCCACATGCAGCGGAGCAACTAAGCCCGTGCACCGCAACTACCGAGGCTGTACTCTAGAGCCCGTGCACCACAACTACTGAAGCCCATGCTCCTAGAGCCCATGCTCGGCAACAAGAAAAGCCACCGCAATGAGAGGCCCACACACCGCATCGAAGAGTAGCCCCTGCTTGCCGCAACTAGAGAAAGCCCACACGCAGCAACAAAGACCCAATGCAACCAAAAATAAAAATAAATAAAATATAAATACATTTTTAAAACAAGAATTCGTTTTTTTTTAAAAAAAAAGAAACCCTTTGGAGCTGGTTTAAATAAATATTTCTTTAATATTACTATATTTATAAATTACTCTTCAATATTTCAGATTCCTGTTTACCTCAAAATTTAACTTAAAAAGCTTTGACAGCAAAGTACAATAAATTATAATTGAAGGATCAAATCACCCTGAAACCCTACAAGATCAGGATAACACCATCTTTGTCATACAAGAAATATTTCTTTCAACTTAGTTTATTGAATTCTTGTTCCTTAAACACTAATAATTCATTTTGTAGAGTCATCCAATAAATATTCGATTAGTGCCTGTTGATGTTCTGTCACTTTACTAATTACAGTTTTAGACTAATCATGTAATACTATCTGTATAAAAATATTCAATTAGTCAGAATATCTAATTTTGTATCTAATTTCTTAAACATTCTGGATAAGTCAGATTTTACCTACTAATCTTTTATTTGGAGAGAATCAAGAATTAAATGATGACATTAAAACTAAAAATAAAATGATGATTATTGTTCCTTCTAGGTTTCAGTGGTAGCTCAACTATAACAGATATAGCTAATATTTATTGAATGCTTACCATGTGCCACGTGCTTTAAACTACCAAATATTTTATAACCATTATGTCATTTGACCTCTACAACAACCCTAAAAAGCAGCAATTAGCACTATCCTGATTTTACAGACAAGAAAATTGATGTCTAGATAGGTTACATAATTTATTCAGTATCACACAGGTAGTAAATGATGTGGCTAGGAGTTGAATCCACATCTGTCTGTCTTCAGAGCTCTCATTTATAAAAGACTGAGCCATACTGCCTCCCATCCATATGCAGTGCCTCAGAATTCCCTATCATACTTCTTAACAATCCTGTTTTATTCTGGTGTAAAACTGTTTTGTGTAAGTCTGACCAAAAAATGAAGAAATTAAAAGAAAACATGAAAGTATTTTTATTTTATCTGAATATTTCTCATTCTGTTCTAGATAATGAATATTTCTTTGTTGATCCTGATCTAAAATTAACGAAAGTGGCCCCAGAGGGATGGAAAGAAGAACCAAAGAAAAAGAGCAAAGCCTCTGTTAATTTTACTTTGTTTTTTCGAATTAAATTTTTCATGGATGATGTTAGTCTAATACAGTGAGTACACAAGAGTTTCTATGTTTCTCTTTTTTGGCCCCTGGTGTTTTGACCCTTTAGTTTACTGATTTATTTTATTCTGAATTATTTCAAATAATTATTGAAATAATTATTTTCAATAATTATTTTATTATTGAATTATTGAATTCTGATCAGATATTATTTTATTCTGATCAATGATAAAGTCTTATTTATCATTGCTTATTATTTTATTCTGAATTTTATTCTGCTCAATTATAAAGTCTTCTTTATCATAAAAGAAGTATTTCCTTCAATATAGTTTATTAATTTCTTATGCTTAATCATAAACCATCTTGGCAACTAAACTTATATGCCAATAAAAAAAATCACCCCATGACTCAAGATCAAAAGCCTAAATGTTTTGTGTATGTATTTGTTTTCCCAGACATACTCTGACCTGTCATCAGTATTATCTTCAGCTGCGAAAAGATATCTTGGAGGAGAGGATGCACTGTGATGATGAGACTTCTTTATTACTAGCATCCTTGGCTCTACAAGCTGAATATGGAGATTATCAACCAGAGGTAGGATTTATTTTTTTCTCCAGGACAAGTTTTGCATTGGTGTTCTTATCCTCGGCATGATTAAAGACTAAACATGGTTGAGGTGATTGCTGTTTATATCTGGAGATTTTTGAGGCTAGTTTGGTGCCTTAGAATGACTGAGTTCCCCGTGTATATTGGTTATTTCAAATCATGCAGTGTGGGATTTCTTTCTTTCTTCCTTCCTTTCTTCCTTCCTTCCTTCCTTCCTTCCTTTCTTTCTTTCTTTCTTTCTTCCTTCCTTCCTTCCTTCCTTCCTTCCTTCCTTCCTTTCCTTTCTTTCTTTCCTTTCTTTTCTTTCTTTCTTTCTTTCTTTCTTTCTTTCTTTCTTTCTTTCTTTCTTTCTTTCTTTCTTCTCTTTCTCTCTTTCTCTCTCTTTCTCTCTTTCTCTCCCCCCCATTCCTCCCTTCCTTCCTTCCTTTCTTTTTTTTTCTGTTTAAAAATTATCCTGTTTCAGAGTTTTGGGGTATCTAGCACTTACCCTTCCTTCTCCCTATTTCTAACTAACAGATACTAGACATAAGGGTTACCAGCCAAATATGGATCAAAGGGGTCTTCCATCTTCCACATGGATCCATGCAGTGACAGGCTGAGAACCCAGCAGAGCTCACTTTATGGAGAGCACATGTTCAAGGCCAAATGCACCTGAATACAAGTGGACCTAAGAGGAAGCAGGGAGCAAGAAGAGATTGTGCCACTCAAGCAGCATCCTTCACAACATTAATCCTTAACTGTAGTGACATTTGGCCTTTGATTGTCAGTCTCTCCTCAAGCTTGCTGATAAGTTCAGTCATTCTACTTCACTGAATAAAAGAGAAAGACAGATGAGCTTTCTCTAAAACTCATTCCTCAGAGAGAAGTATAAATAGGAGTACCTTATCTCTTGTTGAGGCAAGAACTTTAAGATAGGAGGAAGATGGCAAACAGAATTTCTTACACAAACACTCTCCTTTTAGGTTCACGGTGTGTCTTATTTTAGACTGGAGCATTATTTACCTCCCAGAGTGATGGAGAAACTTGATTTATCCTATATTAAAGAAGAGTTACCAAAATTGCATAATACATATGTGGGAGCTTCTGAAAAAGAGACAGAGTTAGAATTTTTAAAGGTAAGCATGCAAGATTACAAATGATAAACTTTGTATCTTTTTCAAAGTAAGGAAGAAGTGTTGGAAGACATACATCTAAAAGCTCAGGTGCCAATAACTGATGCTATATGCTTTATCTCAGCTCATTTATTCTTGACTAAAACCATGGTATTTTAATTCTCATTTTGTAAAAGAGGGAACTGAGGCTCAGAGAGGAAATGTAATGTTCCCAAAGTCAGTGGCTGATATGTGGAGCCAAACTATGATTTGAACCCGTATCTATCTGGCTATGGATTAATGCTTTTATCCTATTTCACACTCTCAAAATCAAGATATATTATAAAGAAGAAACAATTGGATTTTGTGACTGTCTGGATAAGAAAGGCAAGTTGAAACTAATTCTAGAGTTGTTTTGCTTTGTTTTTTCTTAAAAAGCTTAAGATTCAATTATATCTTCTAAAAATAGTCTTTCCATTAATGCCAGCCAATTCACACAGGGGAAGGGGGTTAGAAAAATTGATTTATAGTTTCAGTTCTGCCACCATGTTCCTATAAGACCTCAGATGAATAACGGTGCATTTATGTTTAGAAAAGACAGTACTATGCAAACTTCCAGCGTGAACAGCAAATATATGATAATATTCTATTGAGAAGAGAAAATTCAGAATATTCTCCTCTTGGGGGGACTTCCCCAGTGGTCCTGTGGTTAAGACTCCCTGCTTCCACTGCAGGGCGTGCAGGTTCGATTCCGGTCGGGGAACTAAGATCCCATATGCCCTGTGGCATGGCCGACAAAAAAAGAAAAGAAAAGAATATTCTCCTCTTGTAGTTCCCCAGGATGTAACAGCATGCCTTAAATTTGCTGCTCCATAATAAGGGAAGGGAGCCAAGTTTCCCAGCCCTACAAATATCTATAAAGGGGTTTCATTCACAGATTTATACCACCTTTAATCTAGGATTCATGGTAAGAAAGGCAGGGTGGTTTGTTTTAAGTTGACTCTACTTTTAAAGACATTACCTTATGTACCTATTTTTTCCCTCGGTTATTACATGTTTATATTTGTAGGAAGTAAATATCAAGTTATATTTTTATTAATAAAGGTAGAAGACAGATTAACACAGCAGAAAGTATTTGCATGGGGATTTTCAGACAGTCTTGCATTTGAATTCTTGTTTCAACCATCTGGGTAAACTTGGACAATGTACTTTAACCTCTCTGAGCTTCAGTTTTCCCCATATAAGTAGTGTGCTTAATGCATAGTAGGCTGCCCTTCTCCTTCTAATAATGTATCCTGTTACTCCTTTTCTCTTCAGCTTGAGCATCTTTCTTCTAACCTAAGAATTTTTTTTAAATCTCATTAATATACCCTTCCAAGGTTACCCTTCTGCTATATATCATATTGCCTCTGAAAAACTTTTATATCTTTTTGTAAATCTGCTTTATTGAGGTATAATTTACATACAATAAAATTGACTGCTGTTAAATGTTCAATTCAGTGAGTTTTGAAAATATATATACAGTTGAGCAACCATTTCCACAACCATGGTAAAGAACAAGGGTTAGCAAACTGTGGTCTGCCTATTTTATAAGTAAACTTTTATTGGAACTCGGCCATGCTCATTTGTTTCCCTATTGTCTGTATCTGCTTTCACACTACAACAGCAGGGTTAAGTAGTTACAACAGAGATCATATGACGCACAAAGCTGAAAATGTTTCCTATCTAGCCCTTTAAATAAAAAGTTTGCCAAAAATATAACACACTTCCAACACCAAAAATTTCCCTCATGTCCCTTTCCATTCAGTCCCTTCCCCCCATTCCTAACCTCCAGCAAATATTGATCTGCTTTCTATCACCATAATTTTTTCTTTTCCAGAATTTCATTTAAAGAATCATATATTGCATAGTCTTCTGTGTCTGGTTCTTTTCACTTAGAATAATGCTTTTGAGATTCATCCATGTGTGGTGTGTATAGTAGTTTGTTTATTATGGCTGAGTAGTTTTCTGTTGTACAGATATGCAATGATTTGGGTTTTTTTCTTTAGTTGATGGATATAAAGCTGCTTTAAACACTCAAATACACATTTTTGCATGAACATATGATTTTTCTTTTTCTTGAGTAAATACCTACCATTAGATTTGCTGGGATCTATGGTAAGTGTATGTGTTACTTCTGCAGAACTGCCAAATTGTTCTCAAGTGGTTGTACAGTTTTACAGTACTACCAGTAATGTATGGGATTTCCAGTTGCTCTACACCCTTAACAACACTTGGTATGTTTAGTTTTGTTTTCTTTTTTTTTCATTTTAGCTATTGAAATAAGGTAAGCAGTGGTTTATGATTGTGGTTTTAATTTGTATTTCCCTAATTACTGGTATTTTGAGCATCTTTTCATATGTTTATTTGTTGTTCCTAGGTCTTCTTTGTTGATGTGTCTAATAAAATCTTTTGCCCATTTTTGTATCTGGTTATTTTGTATCTAAGAAGTACGTATTCTTTATGTATTCTAGATAAGATTCCTTATCTCCCAGTCTGTGACTTGCCTTTGTTTTTCCTGTCATTGACTTTTGAAGTGCAGAAGTTTCTGATGTTAATGAAGCTTCAGTTTACTAATTTTTCCTTCTGTGGTTCCTGCTTTTTATGTCCCGTCTAAGATATCTTTGTCTAACCCACAGTCAAATATTTTCTAAACTTTCTAGTTTTAGCTCCTGTATTTAAGTCTGTTATCGTTTTTGGGATAATTTTCATATATTGGCTAAAGTAAGGGTCAAGATTTATTTTCTTGGCATATGAATATCCAGTTGTTCCAGCAACATTTGTTTAAGAGACTATCCTTTCCATATTAAACGACATTGGTACAACTTCTGTATCTTTAAGTCACCTTTTCCAAGGTGCATTGTTATGTTATGGTATTGTTCCAACAGGTCTGCCAAAGACTGACAGAATATGGAGTTCATTTTCACCGGGTGCACCCTGAGAAAAAGTCACAAACGGGAATACTGCTTGGAGTCTGTTCTAAAGGTGTCCTTGTGTTTGAGGTTCACAATGGAGTTCGCACATTGGTCCTTCGCTTTCCATGGAGGGAAACCAAGAAGATTTCTTTTTCCGTATGTCCATTTTAACCTCTCTTGATTCTACATTTAAATTGGTGTTGTCGATTTCCAATGTAACGTATTAATTGACTTTTCTTAAGCGAACTTTAAACCCTGGCATTTAGTAGGGCTTATATGTCTTAATACTATTTAACTCTTCTTTCTTAGTTGTGGGAAGTATTATTGAGATTTTGGTTTTCTCAGAAGGTGATTTTTAAAAGAATTCTTAGCTGGTTATATGCTCAATTAACTTTAGTTAAATTACAACCAAGTTGACTTCTCTGTTAATTTAGAACTTATTCTAGGGTACTAATACTTCTCACATGGAGAAAAACTCTCTAATGTATTTAAGACTGATAATTATCTTAACCCCAGTGAACTTTGTCTGGTTTAGTAATAGGTCCCTCACAGAACTGTATTTGAATCTCAGTGGTCCAGAGATTTACTGACTTTTATGAACTAGCCTCAGGACTTTCTACAGTTTTAAGTTTTAGTGTGTAGTCTCTGGAGATAAAGTTAGGAAAGCAATTTTTAGAAAATCATGTTTATGAAAGATAATGAACTATAAAGGCATATTTTGATTTTGGAAGTAGATGGAAAATCTGAACATTGAAGTGTGATTGTCAAACCCCAGAGGTAAATCAAAAATCTGTTCAGGTATTTGTTTTCCTAATGGTATTCAGGGACTACTGACATCTTTAGTTTATATTTGGGCTGAAATATGGTTTCACCAGAACAAACAAAATTTATAAGGTTATAATATCAAAGTCCCAACTGACTGTGGATAATCTTCAACCTAGAGACCTTTGGAATCATTTCTAGACCTGAGGGTTAGTTTGTTGGTTTCCCGTGAAACCCAGAGATACCACTAAGATTACCACATAATGTATTCTCTCAGGAAATCCCAGACCATCCTCATCTTCCCAAGATTGTCAAGATCAGGAAATTACATAGGTTTAACTTACCTTCCCCAATGAAATTGCTGGCAGAGCAAGTGCCTAGAGGAAACCTTGATGAATTAAATACAAATCTAATTTGGACCAGTTTTAAAAGGGCAGCAAATCAAATAATCATCCAGCATTCAGCCGTCATTTACCAGCTATCATATCAGCCCTGCAATAAAAATAGAACTAGCTGTGATTAGCTCATTTTTAAAGATCTCCAGTAATAAAGAATAGCCCACATTTCCCTGCAAACTATTCCTGTCTTTAACAGAACTTGTTTATCCTGTAGTTCTTTCTCTAACACAGAGCTCTCTTTTTTAAACTCTCCTTTTTTCTTCCACTGGCCTCTGGGGAGATGGATAAGTTACCCTTCGCCCTTCTCATCTCTTACAACTGAATTTCCTTAGGCACATTTCTCGTCCAGTCCATCAGTTAACACTTAGGATCAATTATCCTTATGATTTGTTTCAAACCTGTACAGCTTTACGACTGTGGAGTTCAACATCCTTGGGAATTACTTGATAGTGCTTAAATGCACTGTTTGTTAGGAGAAAAATTCCCCAACTATTTGAAGTTACTAGGAATGCTACTGGTAGTCAGGATACTAGTTTGGTGCTACTATAGCTTTAACTCGTCTCTAATACTTGCTGATTTCCTTTTGTAAAGAAAGAGAGAACAGGGTCCCCGAGATTTCATTGGTAACAACATCTGGCAAGAATTTAATAGTCTTATTTTGTTTTTAAGACCAGGAATTATGAAGATGGCACCTGCATGATTGAAGTTTGAGTAATATTCTGTTATCATATATTTTGTGAGTCTACGAAATTTGACTTGTCTGAGCCTATTTCTGCATTTGACAGCAAGACAAGGGACATGATATAGAGGAAATAATTTGTACAGTAGAGAAGCCAAGAGCTACAGTAGAATCTAGCTGGGCTTGAGCAATTCTCCAGAGACATTAGTCTTAGATCCCTGACATGTTGAATTCTAGTCTTTTAAGGCATATGGATCACTGCAAGCCTTACCACATAGATCGCAATATTTCAGGGTGTCCTCTTACATATGAAACATTCGTTTTTAAGAAGCAGGGAGATAAAATTGATTAATGATTCTTTTCCTTTCCCAGAATTTGGCAAGAATCACTGTCTCTAAATATTGATGTGTTTCATCTCTCTGCCCAGCAGTTATGTTATCCGGTGTTTCTGCATTCCAACATTTTCCTTGACTTCCCACATCTTCCATCCCAGCCTTCATGGCACCAAGATTTTTCTTGACTGAATCACAGTGCTTATTATTGCAAATTAATATCAGTTTTTGTTGAACTTCATTTTCTTTATCTAAGGCTGTAGAACATATATTTCTTGTAATTTCTTTTTTAAATAGTTTTGGTGTTTGTAAACATTGCAGTAAACTCAAAATATCAGTAATCTTTAAAGGAAACTGTTTCCCTTGCTGGTGGCTGGTATACAGTCTATACAATCTGATTTAGGCTACAGTTTCTAAAAGTGGCAAATAATATTAATTTCATTTATTTCCTAAATTTCTAATAACACAGAGTTATATTTTCCTATATTTATATTAGATATAGGTCAATGAGTATTCATGCCTAATAATGTGAAGTAAAAATAATATCTGTACTTACTCATTGTTTCTAAAATTTGGTCATGCAATGAAGTGATAGGAAAATATCCTAATTTTAAATACCCTTGATTAATATTGTAGAAAAAGAAAATCACATTGCAGAATACATCAGATGGAATAAAACACGCCTTCCAGACAGACAACAGTAAGATATGCCAGTACCTGCTGCACCTCTGCTCTTCCCAGCATAAGTTCCAGCTGCAAATGAGAGCAAGACAGAGCAACCAAGATGCCCAGGATATTGGTAAGGAGAAGCAAACTGTGTCAGATGACTCCAGGGTAGATGCATGATTTTTGCCACAAATTTTAAAAGAACTTCCACTTTTAGGATGAAAATGACAAGATATGTAGATGTTAAATGACTAAGTCAAGTTCATAAAGGTGTCATAAATGAAGCTGAGATGTCAACTTCGTGTTTATTTTGAAAACAGCACCCCTCATCGGTCAGGGAGTACCTATTGAACTATTTTGTGCTGATGGTTAGGCTAGCTGATGTAAATATTGTAAAAGTTTCAGACACATTCTCTACCCCCAGTAAACTTACACACTGGGAGATAAGACCAACAAACATGAAACAGTAATACACAATAGAGGGTCAAGGTTTCAATAACAGGTTATATTGTACAGTCTCTGATATACACTACAGGAGGAAAAGGAGATCAGAGGATAGAGTATGTGAGTGGTGGCACTTGAATTGGAATTTTCAGGACAAAAATAATTAAGTAGGTTGATGATAAATGGAAGGGCTTTCCAGATAAGGGAAAGAACATGGGAAACAAGGTGGGGGACTCTGCACCCAGAATGGGGAAGTCATGTACCATAACAGTTTTGGGGGTGACAGATTTCAGTTTTACTTGGTCACGTCCCTGTTCTGAGACTGACATGAGTAACCATATTACCAATATAAGTGCTCAGGAGAGCAGTTTCAGTTCCTTTTGAAAAGGAACCAACAGAAGAAACCGATTTAGCTCTGAAGAAAATCTCAATCAGAACTGAAATATTTAAAGCTTACTCTACAAGACCACATGTAGAGATTAAAGTTGTAGAAAGTCTAGTTCTGCATATTAAATTCTTATAGACTTCAGTGAAACACTTTTTTAATCAAGAATTTGATTAAAAAATTAAATGTAATGGCACTGATGACTTTGTGCAGCAGAGCCCTATGAATTCTTTATCCGAAACTTCCCATGTAGGATCAGACTGGGGTGATGGCAACCTATGAATAAATGTTTCTCAGCCTTTCAGAATCAAGATGGTAGGGGCTGTATACTGATTAAAAATGAAGATTCCAGAAACCTGTGTGACACTTAGTGAATCACAGTCTTCGGGCATTGGGTCCCTGGAATCTGCATTTTAACAGGCTTTCCTCAGTAGTGATTTGATGCATGCTACAATATGATAGCTGTTGCTGTAATCTCATTATTCCTTTTCTTTCCCTGCTTTGCTCTGCTAAAAAATTTGTATGCTCTTATATATTTTCAAAGTATAGTGAAATATACAGAATGAAGTAAGTCAGAAAGAGAAAAACAAATACCGTATGCTAACACATATATATGGAATCTAAAATACAAAACAAAAAAATGGTCATGAAGAACCTAGGGGCAAAACGGGAATAAAGACGCAGACCTACTAGAGAACGGACTTGAGGATACGGGGAGGGGGAAGGGTAAGCTGGGACAAAGTGAGAGAGTGGCATGGACATATATACACTACCAAACGTAAAATAGATAGCTAGTGGGAAGCAGCCGCATAGCACAGGGAGATCAGCTCGGTGCTTTGTGACCACCTAGAGGGGTGGGATAGGGAGGATGGGAGGGAGGGAGACGCAAGAGGGAAGAGATATGGGGATATATGTATAGGTATAACTGATTCACTTTGTTATAAAGCAGAAACTAACATACCACTGTAAAGCAATTATACTCCAATGAAGATGTTAAAAAAAAAAAAAAAAAGAGAAGCCACTGCAATGATAAGCCTGCGCACCCCAAGGAAAAGTAGCCCCTGCTCGCTGCAACTAGAGAAAGCCTGTGTGCAGCAACAAAGACCCAACGCAGCCAAAAATAAGTAAATAAAATAAATAAATTTTTGTAAAAAGTATAGTGAAATAAACTTATGAGAGCCATTGGTATGCCTACTTAGATTAATATTCTATTCAAGTCAGAATTGAAAAATTGAAGGTTACATTATTGTAGATGTGGTATAGGGTGCTATAGTGAAGAGTCAGAAGACAAAACTATGAACCAGCTTTCCACCCTCAACATTTCAATGATATATTGTGGTATGTAAGAACATGAACTGTGGGGCAAGACTGCCAGTGTTCAAACCACGCTCTCTTACTTGCAAGCTCTGAAACCGTGGGCAGGTGATTCAAACTCTCTGCCTTAGTTCCCCATCTGGTAAAATGATTATCATAATGATAATACCAACATCATAAGGTTATTGTGAACACGAAATGAATTCATACATGTAAAAGTGCCGGCACAAAATAAGTATTGAATAAATATTCATTATCCTTCTTATCATCATCAACATTGTTTTACCACAACTACCACTAGTTATAGTAGTAGTAGGATGACCTTAGGAAAGGAACTGATGTTTTGAGGTCTCATTTTCTTCACCCATGAAGTGGGAATGTTCTACATATCTCAGTTTTCCCCCTAAAAACACAACTATGTATCCTTAAATTCATATGTAAAAGGACTTTAAAGATGGTATTATCTACATCTATTCCCTGATTTTGTTAAGCCTCGAAAGGAATTATTTTCTGCTTGGAAGCAGCTTAGAAGTAACTACCTGCCTACTTAACTGTCTGTACTAGACAAGTGAAAATAACCAGTGTTATCTATTGGAGATTGATGGGGTCACAAGTGTATGTTGCTTCTTTAGAGTCATAGGATATGGGTGATAGAAAGAACCTTAGAGGCCATTAAGTCCAAAATTTTACTGATGAGGAAACAGGTTCAGAGAAAAGAGTGTCTCACTTAACCTCATAGTTAGAGGTCAAAGGAGACTAGAACCTCATCTCTTAATTCCTAATCCAGTAGTCTTTCTATTTGATAAGTTTCCAAAGAACTAATTTGCATGGAATTAAGTTAAGATTAATAATCATTTACTGAGCACTTGCTACATGCTAGGTGCTGTGGTTACAAAAATAAATGAAGCCTGTCTCCTCAAAAGAGCATACAATTTAGTTGATGATATAAGGAAATACAAAACAAGTACAAGAGACTGAATAATAGCACAGTGTGGATTGCAGACTGAGTGTGGAACTAACAAAGGCTTTGAGTTCAAATTTGAAACATTAGTAATAGGATGTAGGTTCATTCTAATGTCCTTTCCCATCCTGGTGGTCCATGTTGGAGTCCTATCCAGGTGAAATGCAGTAGGACAGTAGATAAGTGGGTGGTTTATTATTCCATCCCATGGATATGTGCAACGCTTTAAGTTCTACCCAGGAATGAGCTATGAATGGATTTCAATAGCATAATCCTTGGTATGTTTACAAAACAGATATAACCTAAGCTGAACTGGTGGTCCCTATGCCTGCCAAAGTTTGGCCTACATTTTCCTTTAGGGTGAAGAAAACTTTTGGGTATAGAGGCATTTCCCAGTAGTTGAATCTGTTTAAGACTCAGTTTTTGCATCTTTGAATAAAGTCTGCTCTCAAAGTAAAAGAAAATAGAATTAATGTTAGCTGCTCTCATAAAAACTCTATTTGAAGCTAAAGATTATACTGGGAATTTTAAAACAAAAGTTTTTTTATTGTTATGTTTTAACTTGGTGTCCACTTCTACTTCAGAGAAAGAATGTTGAATTTTCCTGGTGATGAGACATGTTTATTTTTTTTAATATCTTTATTGGAGTATACTTGCTTTACAGTGTTGTGTTAGTTTCTGCTGTACAGCAAAGTGAATCAGCTACATATATCCCCATATCCCCTCCCACTTGAGCCTCCCTCCTGCCCTCCCTATCCCACCCCTCTAGGTCATCACAAAGCGTTGAACTGATCTCCCTGTGCTATGCAGCAGCTTCCCACCAGCCATCCATTTTACATTTGGTACTGTATATATGTCAATGCTACGCTCTCACTTCTCCCAGCTTCCCCTTCCCTCCCTGTGTCCTCAAGAGACATGTTTATTTAAACTTCATTCCGATGCATGAATATGAAAGAGTTGCATTGTTTTCCTATCTGTTTACACCTGAGATGAAATATTGATTATTAATCTTTCTAGGAATTAGAAGATAAATGAAACATAATCTAATATCTAAATAAGCAACATTTGACATTTCTCTTTTTAAAAAACAAGTTTTCGCAGCTGTTTTACATAGTGGTCAAGCTGTATTGGTACTTTCCATGGGGAGACCAATTGGGGTGCCTTGTGATGTGGATTACTAATGCATGAACAGCCAAACCATTTGAAATTCTATGCTTCTGGTCCTTTATATACATGAAGGATTTTGATGCCAAAATTCTGTGATGCAATGCTTTGTTTATAGCCTCAAATGTTCCAATACTGACATGACATTGGTTCTCACAAAACAAAATAGCCAATCACTTGTTATAAGGTATCTCTAAATTTGACCCCTAAAAGAATATTTTGGATAGGTATCTAGGAGTGAAAGGAATTTAAGCATAAAGAGAACCCCAGCTCCTTAATCATGTTAATTAACATGAAACAAAAAAGAAACAAAAAAGACAAGTAATGTGAGGTTCTCTTGTGGCCCCTGGGCTTCAGTTAAATCAGGAAAAGTCTACAAGGTGGGGAGGTGGCATTGGCCTAGTAATGAAATGACAGAAAATAGGCCATAAAAGGTTTTGTTTCCATTTGGGGGTTTGGTGTTTGGGGGTTTTTGTTTTTGTTTGTTTTTTTGTGGTACGTGGGCCTCTCACTGTTGTGGCCTCTCCCGTTGCGGGGCACAGGCTCTGGACACGCAGGCCCAGAGGCCACAGCTCACGGGCCTAGCCGCTCCGCGGCACATGGGATCTTCCCAGACTGGGGCACAAACCCGTGTCCCCTGCATCAGCAGGTAGACTCTCAACCACTGCACCACCAGGGAAGCCCTGTTTGTTTGTTTTTTAGTAGTAGTTTTATTGAGACCTAATTCACATACCATACAATTTACCCACTTAAAGTGCACAATTCAATGATTTTTAGTATATCCACATGGTTAACAGAGTTGTGCGAACATCACCACAATCTGCCATAAGCTTTTAAAAATATAATAAGAACTTTTTCTCTGGACAGAACTCTCCTCTGCACAGCTCTTTTCAGGCGTGATCTCACTATATTGTCCTATCCAGGTTTTATCTCTTCCTCTCCCCATCCTTGGTTTGCTGGTATTTTAGCAGAGACACTACTAGCGATAACATTTTCTCTGTCAAATGTCATTCTCCTTCCTAACTGAAAACTGTATTGGGGTCAGCAAGCCTGAATGAAACCCAAACATTATTAGATCCAGGAAAATCGCTAGATGAAATAAGGCAATGCTGACCAGGCCCTGGCTGTGAGAAAGCTACAAGGATGGAGAGATGGTATGAAAACCAGAATCTTCCAACCTCCTTTTTAAAATCCTCGATTGCCACTCTTTGAAAGCTACCTACTTCTGATGGCAATCAAAATGATTAAAAATTGCATGCTGTTTTTTATTTATTAAAATAGTTCTTCTCATAAAAGTTTCTATGGTGTTTTCATCATGTAAAGCAATCCTATTTCCTTGTAGAGAAAGCTTCATTTAGGAGCCTGAATCTCCAAGCAGAGTCCGTTAGAGGATTTAATATGGGACGAGCAATCAGCACTGGTAGTCTGGCCAGCAGCACCCTGAACAAACTTGCTGTTCGACCTCTGTCAGTTCAAGCTGAGATTCTGAAGAGGCTATCCTGCTCAGAGCTGTCGCTTTACCAGCCATTGCAAAACAGTGCAAAAGAGAAGAGTGACAAAGCTTCTTGGGAGGAAAAGCCTAGAGGGATGAGTAAATCATACCACGATCTGAGTCAGGCCTCTCTCTATCCTCATCGGAAAAATGTCATTGTTAACATGGAATCCCCACCACAAACCATTGCGGAGTTGGTAGGAAAACCGTTTCACCAGATGGCGAGATCTGATACGGAATCTTTGGCAGGATTCACAAAACTTAATAAGTAAGAACATACTTAACTAACCCAAACTACATATTTGTAAATTCTGCATTTCCTACTTTTGTTTTTGTTTTGACAATTTATTATTTTCATCATACTTTTTTACACTGACACTTCCCCCCCACCTTCCTTTTCCCTCTTTAGTTCAAAGTCTGTTGCAAGTTTAAATAGAAGTCCTGAAAGGAGGAAACAGGAATCAGACTCCTCATCCTTTGAAGACCCTGGTCAAGCATATGTTATAGGTCAGCATAAACAAGCTTACCTTCTTTCTCCCTTACCTCATGCTCATAATGAAGTGAATGAGACAGTGTTAATTACCAGGAAATTATTTTTGGTTGTATGTCCTAATTACCAAAACTTTTTGTGAATATAAAATTTTAGGCTACTTAAAAAGTACCAAGTCAAATCAAAAATTGATTTAACAAGTGATTACCTCATGGCACAGACTGTTAGCTTTCTCTTGGTCACAGTTAAAGGCCATGACATTCTGACCAAGAGAACCCAGGTAGTCTGGTGCCATGGCTTTGGATTGCCTTCCTTTGGATTTTCCTTACAGTCTGTGAGAGTAGACTCCACTGATGCTATATTTTTTTTTAAGAAAAGTTTATTTAGGGTACTTTCAGAGTGGAATTGTGTCTAGAGATAGTTTTATGCAATGTGCTATGGTTGTTAGGTAGAAATTCTTAGTTGATTTAAGTTTTCTCAATTTCTCCCAGCTAGCTGGGGCCTATGAACTATTTAAGTATAGACAGAAGTTGTTTGTGTTTATAGATACACACTACCTTATAAGATAAACAGAAGGATTCCTGTTGTTTTGTGCATCTTAAAAGTGAACTGTATGGGAATCAATCTTTTAGAAAAGTAGATATTTAAGCACAGAGGTCTGAATGACTACTCAGAATAGGAAACAGCTGGGCAGACAAGCGGTCAACAAGGATACCCTTTTCTATGGTTGTTTTACTAAATAATACTAATTAACTCTCCCTTGGAACTAAGTGTGATCATAACTATACAAAGTTAAAAAGTATTTTCTCACCCTGTAATTGGATTGGGGATATGTGGAGTAAATGAAGTCAAAGAGAACTACACTATAATTGATAAATATTTATGGAAGGTCACATTACTTTATTAATATAGGTTTCCACAGCTTTCAGAGATTATATTCTCATCAATTTAAATTGAATTGGTTAAAAAAACTTTAAACAGATGAAAGACAAGACTCCATCTTGTAGGTCACCCTGTGCGTTGAAAATAGCCTAAAAAGACACTGATTTAATCTTTCAGAAAATAATCTTCAAAGTGTATTCATATATAATGGGATCTCTTATAGACTCTAAGCTATTTTCATTAGGAAGGCTTTGTTCTACATAAAAATTCATCACATATCAGATATAGAGTAGTGAATATTCCATAGAAAAACACAAGTAAAGTAAAATTCAACCATAAAAAAATTATTTTCTGCATTTGTTTTTGATTGATTATTCATTCTTATCGAATATTGAACTTTCTTTTAAAATTTGAACAGATACTTTTAAAACTCATTTTAGTTTCATCATTTCATATATGACATCAAAATGTCATTGTCAGAAACAGTACATTTGTGTTTAAATTTATTCTGCAAAACAAGTTGATATGCTTAACTTGGACATTAAAAGTAGTAAAAAAAAAAAAAAAAAGCCCATTGTGGGGAGACAAATTATTTTTCTGAGTGTAAATAAAAGAAATTGTTGCTGTTTTAATGTTTTGTTGATTTTTATGAATTTATCAGAAGAAATTACTTCTGTATATAGTATCTGACCATTTTTAAGCTGTCTAATAATTTAATTTATACCACAGGAATGACTTTGCACAGTTCTGGAAATTCTTCATCCCAAGTACCCTTAAAAGAAAATGGTAGGTTTACAAAATGTTTTTCCCCTCATTTCCATCATAATTTTTCTCTTGTACCTTGTAAGATAGTCATGGGCCTACTGATAAAGAGCTTTCAATTCCATGTCAAGGATTTTAGGCCTTCACTGGAGTCAGAAGAGAGTTGTGGTTTTCAGCATCTCAGTGATGTGATGGGACCTGTAATTTAGACTAATGTTGATGAACTAGAGAAATGACAAATTCGAGATAAGGACACTAATTGGGGAGCTAAGGTAGCTTAGGTGGGAGATAATTTTGATTGAAAAGCGTTTTAACTGAGGGATGCTTCAACTGAATCTTGAAATAAAAGGAGTATTTATTCAGGTAGAATGGTGTGGATAAGTATTCCAGACTAAGGGCATAGTGTGATCAAAGACATGCAGACATGTGAGAAGATAACAGATTCAGAGAGATGTAAGAATCTCAGTATGGAGTTATGCTGGGGCCAGAGTGAAGGTCAAAAACTAAATGGTGACCAGCTTTGAGTCTTATCATAAATCTTTTGGGAAGAATTTGAAGACTTTAAATGTTGAGATTAATAGTTTAGAAAGAATCTAAGAAAATTGTAGGAAAAAAACTTTGTGCAATGACTTGAAGGTCAGTGGGTTCACAATTTTTATAATTTAGGTTACAAAATACTTTCATGTGCATTATTTGATTTTTCTAACAACCTTCATGGGTATAAAGAATATTATTATCACTATGTATATACATCTTTCCTCCAAAAATGTTTAAGTTTTATCCTCAAATTCTTAAAGTTGAAATAATCAGTAGCCTGATGAGAAGGAAGCAAATATGCTGATCACAAGTATTAATATAGTTAAACTTTGATGAAGCTTTAAGTTTAGTTCTCATTTTCCTGAGAGCCAAGGCAAAAATGAAGGCATGCAAATTAGTTGAACCATATGAAACTGTTGTTTTTGTAGGTCAAAACGGTCAGACATCAGTAAGCTATTTTGTATAATTCTCATTCTCTGATAGAAATACACATACCAGTTTTTCAAGAGAGGAACATTTTTCTTGGAAGCAAAATTGTGTCCAAAAGTAAATCTTTACTTTTATAATATCTTAAATACTCATAGCAAATGAAAGATTTTTTCATCTCCTATTTTTTAATGTATTAATCCTTAAAAAATCTGAGGGCATACCATTAAAGAAAAAGTCAGTTTATACTTAGGCCTAAGTTACTAAGACCTTGTTATATAGCTTTTTGATGACCAAATGTCTTACATGGACTGAAGTTAGAATACCTCTGTACCTAAAATAGGTCAGTTATTAACATGTCCATAACGGTTGTACTTATTGACTGACAGTTATTTAGTGCTTACTATGTGCCAAACACTGTTCTAAGCACGTTATGTTTCTCTCAATCCCCACAACAATCCTGTGAGCCAGAACTAATGCTACTTCCTTTTCACAAATGAGAGGCCAAAACACAGAAAGGTAGAGTTGCATAGTAGGTCATGGAGCTGGCAAAAGCTGGGGCCATGATTTGAATGCAGGATGTCTGTTTCCAGAGCCTATGCTCTAATCCACTCTTTAGACTGTCTCCTAGTATAATAATGCCTAATTATTTTTAGGTATTATTTCTCCCAGATAAACTTTTGAAATAAGCTGGATAATAATCTATTCAAGGATGAGAGCCTGAAATGTGTTTTTACCTAGGTTCTAATGGAAAAGAATATGAATTTACATTGGGTACCAAATGAACATCATGTGCAGGGTAGGATCTGTGTTTAAACCTCCAGGCAGTCATCTTCCCACCTGCCCACTACAGAGGGGCCAACCCACCTTCCCATGGAGATGTTCCCCAGTTGGCTTATAGACAAGTTTATATTTTCTTCAAAATTCTCCTTCAGTCTATCCAAGTAGCCCTGAATTAGTGCTCTGTTGAGAATTGAGTTTTGACATAATAGAGCATGGCAAACATGTTTTTCCAAATAAGGTAACTGAAGATTAAAAAGTTAAATTGCTTGCCCGTTGGTCAAATATAGGACTTTTTATTCTAATTTCAGTGTTTTTTGTTGCTGAACAAGATTATTAAGAGAAAATTAGAAATGAGCATTAGTTAATACTGAATTATTTATCACTTAATACAAAGACCAATGAATAAAATTCAGTCTTAACCTTTTAGAACTTTCAGAGACCCATAAAGAGTGTGAAACTTAGAAGATAAAAGAAGAAAGGCAGGAGTCTTCCAATCTCGTGAAACAAATATGGAAAGGATTCCAATCCTTTGATTAATTGTGATTTCCAAAAAGAAAGAAAGGTTTTGCTTAACCTTTCAAAAAATGGCACATGTTATAACAGTTCTTTTTTTTAAATTATAGTTGATTTACAATATTCTATTAGCTTTCAGTGTTGAACATAATGATTCAGTATTTTATACTCCATTAAAAGTTACAGTGGCTATAATTCCCTGTGCTGTACATTATATCCTTGTTGCTTATCTATTTTATACATGGTAGTTTATATCTCTTAATCCCATACCCCTATCTTGACCCTCCCCACTTCCGTCTCCCCACGGAGAGACTAGTGGTTTGTTTTCTGTATTTATGAGTCTGTTTCTGTTTTGCTGTAGACATTTGTTTTTTTGTTTTTTTGTGTGTTTTTTGCGATACGCGGGCCTCTCACTGTTGTGGCCCCTCCCGTTGCGGAGCACAGGCTCCGGACACGCAGGCTCAGCGGCCATGGCTCACGGGCCCAGCCGCTCTGCGGCACGTGGGATCTTCCTGGACCGGGACATGAACCCGTGTCCCCTGCATCGGCAGGCGGACTCTCAACCACTGCGCCACCAGGGAAGCCCTATTTGTTTTATTTTTTAGTTTCCACGTATAACTGACATCATACGGTATTTGTATTTTCTGTCAGACTTATTTCACTAAGCACAATATTCTCTAGGCCCATCCAAGTTGCTGCTAATGGCAGAATTTCATTCTTTTTTTATGGCTGACCAGTACTGCACTGTATATAGATATATATACCACATCTTCTTTATCTGTTCATCTGTTGATGGACAGTTGGGTTGCTTCTGTAACTTAGATACTTGTAAATAGTGTTGCTATGAACCTTGGGGTGCATGTATATTTTTGAATTAGTGGTTTTGTTTTTTCTGGATATATACCCAGTAGTGGAATTGCTGGGTCATATGGTAGTTCTATTTTTAGTTTTTTGAGAAACATCCATACTGTTTTCCATAGTGGCTGCACCATTTTACATTCCCACCAACAGTGTACAAGGATTCCCTTTTTGCCACACTCTCAACAACTATTATTTGTAGACTTTTTGATTGTAGGTAGCCATTCTGACAGACGTGAGGTGATAGCTCATTGTGGTTTTAATTTGCATTTCTGATGATTACTGATTTTAAGCATCTTTGCATGTGCCTATTGACCATTTGTATGTCTTCTTTGGAAAAATGTCTATTTAGATGTTCTGCCTGTGTTTTTTATTTGGTTGGGTTTTTTTAATATTGAATTGTATGTGTTATTTATTTATTTCGGCTATTACCTCTTGTTGGTCATATCATTTGCAAATATTTTCTCCCATTCAGTAGGATGTCTTTTCATTTTGTCAATGGTTTCCTTTGCTTTGCAAAAGTTTTTAAGTTTAATTAGGTCCTATTTGTTTATTTTGGCTTTTATTTCTTTTGCCTTAGGAGACAGATCCAAAAAAATATTGCTACAATTTATGTCAAAGTATGTTCTGCCTATGTTCTCATCTAGGAGTTTTATGGTTTCCAGGTCTTCCATTTAGGTATTTGATCCATTTGGGGTTTATTTTTGTATATGGTATGAGGAAATGTTCTAATCTCATTCTTTTACATGTAGCATTCTAGTTTTTTCAGCAACACTTATTGAAGAGACTTGTCATTTCTCAATTGTATATTCTTGCCTCTTTTGCCATAGAGTAATTAATCATAGGTGCATGGGTTTATTTCTGGGTTCTCTATTCTGTTCCATTGATCTATGTGTCTGCTTTTGTGCCAGTATCATGGTATTTTGATTACTGTAGGTTTGTAGTATAATCTGAAGTCTGGGAAGATGATGTCTCCAGCTTTGTTATTTTTTCTCAAAATTGCTTTGGCAATTCAGGGTCTTTTGTGGTTCCATATAAATTCTAGGATTATTTCTTGTAGTTCCGTGAAAAATGTCATGGGTATTTTGCTACGGATTTCATTAAATCTGTAAAGTGCTTTGGGTAGTATGGCCATTTTAACAATATTAATTCTTCCAATCCAAGAGCACGGGATATCTTTCCATTTCTTTGTATCATCTTCAGTTTCCTTTATCAGTGTTTCATAGTTTTCAGAGTGTAGGTCATTCACCTCCTTGGTTAAGTTTGTTCCTAGTTTATTCTTTTTGATGTGATTTTAAACAGAATTTTTTGTTTGGTTGGTTGGTTTTGGGGTTTTTTTAATTTTAAATTTCTCTTTCTGGGGACTTCCCTGGTGGCGCAGTGGTTGAGAGTCCGCCTGCCGATGCAGGGGACACGGGTTCGTGCCCCGGTCCGAGAAGATCCCACATGCCACGGAGCGGCTGGGCCCGTGAGCCATGGCCGCTGGGCCTGCGCGTCCGGAGCCTGTGCTCCGCAACGGGAGAGGCCACAGCAGTGAGAGGCCCGCGTACTGCAAAAATACATATATATATATATATTAAAAAAAAAAAAAAATTTCTCTTTCTGATAGTTCATTATTAGAGTATAGAAAAACAACCAATTTCTGTATATTAATCTTCTGTCCTGCAGCTTTACTGAATTCATTTATTAATTTTTTGGTGGAGACGTTAGGATTTTCTATTTAAAGTATCATGTCATCTGCAAATAGTGACAGTTTTACTTCTTCCCTTCCAATATATAGATGCCTTTTATTTCTTTTTTCTGATTGTTGTGGCTAGGACTTCATTGCTATGTTCAATAGAAGTGGCAAGAGTGGTCATCCTTGTCTTGTTCCTGAATTTACAGGAAAGGCTTTCAGTTTTTCACTGTTGAGTATGATGTTAGCTGTGAGTTTGTCATAACTGACTTTTATTATGTTGAGATATGTTCCCTCTATACCAAATTTGATGAGAGTTTTTATCATGAAAGGATGTCGAATTTTGTCAAATGCTTTTTCTGTGTCTATTGAGATGGTCATGTGAATTTTATCCTTCCTTCTGCTAATGTGATGTGTCACATTGATTGATTCGTGAAAGGTGAACAATCCCTGTGTCCCTGGAATAAATCCAACTTGATCATGATGCACAGTCCTTTTTATATATTGTTGCATTTGGTTTGCTAATATTTTGTTGAGAATTTTTACATCTGTGTTAGATACAAATGGTATAATGGATGGTGGCATCATAGAATAAATTTGGGAGTGTTCTGTCCTCTTCAACTTTGGGGAGTAGTATAGGTATAAGTTCTTCTTTATATGTATGGTAGAATTTCCCTGTGAACTGTCCAGTCCTGAACTTTTGTTTGCTGGGAGGTATTTTGTTGTTGTTGTTGTCATTGTTTTAATTATAAATTCAGTTTTACTACTAGTGATCAATGTGTTCAATTTATCCACTTCTTGACTCAGTCTTGGCAGGCTGTATGTTTCTAGAAGTTTGTCCATTTCTTCTAGGTTGTCCAGTTTGTTGGCATGTACCTATAATATTCTCTTATGATTTTTTTCTATCTCTGTGATATTGGTTGTAATTTCTCCTCTTTCATTTCTTATTTTATTTATTGGTTCTTCTCTCTTTTCTTCTTGGTTAGTCTGGCTAAAGGTTTTTTTTTTTTTTTTTTTTGTAACATCTTTACTGGAGTATAATTGCTTTACAATGTTGTGTTACTTTCTGCTGTATAACAAATTGAACTAGCTATATGTATACATATATCCCCATATCACCTCCCTCTTGTGAATCCCTCCCACCCTCCCTATCCCACCCCTCCTGGTGGTCACAGAACACCGAGCTGATCTCCCTGTGCTATGCAGCTGCTTCCCACTAGCTATCTATTTTACATTTGGTAGTGTGTGTATGTGCATGCTACTCTCACACTTCATCCCAGCTTACCCTTCCCCCTCCCCGTGTTCTCAAGTGCATTCTCTACGTCTATGTCTTTATTCCTGTCCTGCCCCTAGGTTCATCAGAACCTTTTTTTTTAAGATTCCATATATATGTGTTAGCATATGGTATTTGTTTTTCTCTTTCTGACTTATTTCACTCTGTATGAGAGACTCTAGGTCCATCCACCTCACTACAATTAGTTCAAATTCATTTCATTTATGGCTGAGTAATATTCCATTGTATATATATGCCACAACTTCTTTATCCATTCATCTGTCGATGGACACTTCAGTTGCTTCAGTGTCCTGGCTATTGTAAATAGTGCTGCAATGAACATTGTGGTACATGACTCTTTTTTTCTTTCTTTCTTTCTTTTCTTTTTCTTCTTTTTATTGGCTGCGTTGGGTCGTCGTTGCTGCACACAGGTTTTCTCTAGTTGCAGAGAGCAGGGGCTACGCTTTGTGGCAGTGCGCGGGCTTCTCATTGCAGTGGCTTGTCTTTGTTTTGGGGCACGGGCTCTAGCACACAGGCTTCAGTAGTTGTGGTGCATGGGTTCAGTAGTTGTGGGTCATGGGCTCTAGAGTGTACACTCAGTAGTTGTGGCACACGGGCTTAGTTGCTCCATGGTATGTGGGATCTTCCTGGACCAGGCCTCAAACCTGTATCCCCTGCATTGGCAGGCAGATTCTTAACCACTTTGCCACCAGAGAAGTCCCAACATGACTATTTTTGAATTATGGTTTTCTCAGGGTATATGCCCAGTAGTGGGATTGCTGGGTCATATGGTAGTTCTATTTTTGGTTTTTTAAGGAACCTCCATACTGTTCTCCATAGTCATTGTATCGATTTATATTCCTACCAGCAGTGCAAGAGTGTTCCCTTTTCTCCACACCCTCTCCAGCATTTGTTGTTTGTAGATTTTTTGATAATGGCCATTCTGACCGGTGTGAGGTGATATCTCATTGTAGTTTTGATTTGCATTTCTCTAATGATTAGTGATGTTGAGCATTCTTTCATGTGTTTGTTGGCAATCTGTATATCTGCTTTGGAGAAATGTCTGTTTAGGTCTTCTGCCCAGTTTTGGATTGGGATGTTTGTTTTTTGATATTGAGCTGCATGAGCTGCTTGTATATTGGAGATTAAGCCTTTGTCAGTTGCTTTGTTTGCAAATATTTTCTCCTATTCTGTGGGTTGTCTTTTCGTCTAGTTTATGGTCTCCTTTGCTGTGCAAAAGCTTTGAAGTTTCATTAGGTTCCATTTGTTTATTTTTGTTTTTATTTCCCTTACTCTAGGAGGTGGGCCAAAAAGGATCTTGCTGTGATTCATGTCATAGAGTGTTCTGCCTATGTTTTCCTCTGAGAGTTTTATAGTGTCAGGCCTTACATTTAGGTCCTTAATCCATTTTGAGTTTATTTTTGTATATGGTGTTAGGGAGTGTTCTAATTTCATTCCTTTACATGTAGCTGTCCAGTTTTCCCAGCACCACTTATTGAAGAGGTTGTCTTTTTTCCACTGTATATTCTTGCCTCCTTTATCAAAGATAAGGTGACCATATGTGCGTGCGTTTATCTCTGGGCTTTCTATCCTGTTCCATTGATCTGTATTTCTCTTTTTGTGCCAGAACCGTACTGTCTTGACTACTGTAGCTTCGTACTATAGTCTGAAGTCAGGGAGCCTGATTCCTCCAGCTCCATTTTTCTTTCTGAAGGTTGCTTTGGCTACTTGTGGTCTTTTGTGTTTCCATACAAATTGTGAAATTTTTTCTTCGGGTTCTCTGAAAAATGTCATTGGTAGTTTGATAATGATTGCATTGACTGTAGATTGCTTTGGGTAGTATAGTCATTTTCACAATATTGATTCTTCCAATCCAAGAACATGGTATATCTCTCCATCTGTTTGTATCATCTTTAATTTCTTTCATCAGTGTCATAGTTTTCTACATACAGGTCTTTTGTCTCCTTAGGTTAGTTTATTCCTAGGTATTTTATCCTTTTTGTTGCAGTGGTAAATGGGAGTGTTCCCTTAATTTCTCTTTCAGATTTTTCATCATTAGTGTATAGGAATTCATGAGATTTCTATGAAGTAATTTTGTATCCCGCTACTTTACCAAATTCATTGATTAGCTCTAGTGGTTTTCTGGTAGCATCCTTAGGATTCTCTATGTATAGTATCATGTCATCTGCAAACAGTGACAGTTTTACTTCTTCTTTTCCAATTTGTATTCCTTTTATTTCTTTTTCTTCTCTGATTGCTGTGGCTAGAAGTTCCAAAACTATGTTGAATAATAGCGGTAAGAGTGAGCAACCTTGTCTTGTTCCTGATCTTAGAGGAAAAGGTTTTGGTTTTTCACCATTGACAACGATGTTGGTGGTGGGTTTTTCATCTATGGCCTTTATTATGTTGAGGTAAGTTCCCTCTATGCCTACTTTCTGGAGAGTTTTTATCAGAAATGGGTGTTGAATTTTGTCAATAGCTTTTTCTGCATCTGTTGAGATGATCATATGGTTTTTATTCTTCGGTTTGTTAATATGGTTTATCACATTGATTGATTTGCGTATATTGAAGAGTCCTTGCATTCCTGGGATAAACCCCACTTGATCATGGTGTGTGATCCTTTTAATGAGCTGTTGGATTCTGTTTGCTAGTATTTTGTTGAGGATTTTTGTATCTATGTTCATCAGTGATACTGGCCTGTAGTTTTCTTTTTTTGTGACATCTTTGTCTGGTTTTGGTATCAGGGTGATGGTGGCCTTGTAGAATGAGTTTCACAGTGTTCCTCCCTCTGCTATATTTTGGAAGAGTTTGAGTAGGATACGTGTTAGCTCTTCTCTAAATGTTTGATAGAATTCGCCTGTGAAGCCATCTGGTCCTGGGCTTTTGTTTGTTGGAAGATTTTTAATCACAGTTTCAATTTCATTGCTTGTCATTGGTCTGTTTATATTTTCTATTTCTTCATGGTTCAGTCTCGGAAGCTTGTGCTTTTCTAAGAATGTCCATTTCTTCCATGTTGTCTATTTTATTGGCCTATAGTTGCTTGTAGGAATGTCTCATGATCCTTTGTATTTCTGCAGTGTCAGTTGTTACTTCTCCTTTTTCATTTCTAATTCTTTTGACTTGTATTCTCCCTTTTTTTCGTGATGAGTCTGGCTAGCAGTTTATCAATTTTATCTTCTCAAAGAACCAGCTTTTAGTTTTATTGATCTTTGCTGTCATTTCCATCATTTCTTTTTCATTTATTTCTGATTGATTTTTATGATTCCTTCTGCTAACTTTGGGTTTTTCTGTTTTTTCTCTAATTGCTTTAGGTGTAAGGTTACGTTGTTTATTTGAGATGTTTCTTGTTTCTTGAGATAGTCTTGTATTTGCTGTAGACTTCCCTCTTAGAACTGCTTTTGCTGCATCCCATAGGGTTTGGGTCATAGTATTTTCATTGTCATTTGTTTCTAGGTATTTTTTGATTTCCTCTTTGATTTCTTCAGTGATCTCTTTGTTATTGAGTAGTGTATTGTTTAGCTTCCCTGTGTTTGTAGTTTTTACACTTTTTTTCCTGTAATTGATATCTAGTCTCATAGCATTGTGGTTGGAAAAGATACATTATGCAATTTCAATTTTCTTAAATTTACCAAGGCTTAATTTGTGACCCAAGATATGGTCTCTCCTGGAGAATGTTCCATGAGCGCTTGAGAAGAAAGTGTATTGTGTTGTTTTTGGATGGAATGTCCTATAAATATCAATTAATTCCATCTTGTTTAATGTGTCATTTAAAGCTTGTGTTTCCTTTTTTATTTTCATTTTGGGTGATCTGTCCATTGGTGAAAGTGGGGGTAAAAGTCCCCTACTCTTATTGTATTACTGTCAATTTCCCCTCTATGGCTGTTAATATTTGCCTTATGTATTGAGGTGCTCCTATGTTGGGTGCATAAATATTTACAATTGTTATATCTTCTTCTTGGATTGATTCCTTAATTATTATGTAGTGTTCTTCTTTGTCTCTTGTAATAGTCTTTATTTTAAAGTCTATTTTGTCTGATACAAGGATTACTACTCCAGCTTTCTTTTGATTTCCATTTGCATGGAATATCTTTTTCTATCCCCTCACTTTCAGTCTGTATGTGTCCCTCGGTCTGAAGTGTGTCTCTTGTAGACAGCATATATACAGGTCTTGTTTTTGTATCCATTCAGTGAGCCTGTGTCTTTTGGTTGGAGCATTTAATCCATTTACATTTAAGGTAATTATCAATATGTATGTTCCTATTACCATTTTCTTAATTGTTTTGGGTTTGTTTTTGTAGCTCCTTTTCTTTTTTGTTTCCTGTCTAGAGAAGTTCCTTTAGCATTTGTTGTAAAGCTGGTTTAGTGGTGCTGAATTCTCTTAGCTTTTGCTTGTCTGTAAAGGTTTTAATTTCTGTGTTGAATCTGAATGAGATCCTTGCTGGGTAGAGTAATCTTGGTTGTAGGTTTTTCCCGTTCATCACGTTAAGTATGTCCTGCCATTCACTTCTGGCTTGCAGAGTTTCTGGTGAAAGATCAACTGTTAACCTTATGAGGATTCCCTTGTATGTTATTTGTTGCTTTTCCCTTGATGCTTTTAATATTTTTTCTTTGTATTTAATTTTTGATACTTTGATTAATATGTATCTTGGCGTGTTTCTCCTTGGATTTATCCTGAATGGGACTCTGTGTCCTTCCTGGACTTGATTGACTGTGTCCTTTGCCATGTTAGGGAAGTTTTCAACTATAATCTCTTCAAATATTTTCTCACACCCTTTCTTTTTCTCTTCTTCTCTAGGACCCCTATAATTCTAATGTTGATGTGTTTAATGTTGTCCCAGAGGTCTCTGAGACTGTCCTTAATTCTTTTCATTCTTTTTTCTTTATTCTGCTCTGCAGTAGTTATTTCCACTATTTTATCTTCTAGGTCACTTATCTGTTCTTCTGCCTCAGTTATTCTGCTATTGATTCCTTCTAGAGAATTTTTCATTTCATTTATTGTGTCGTACATCATTGTTTGTTTGCTCTTTAGTTCTTCTAGGTCCTTGTTAAACATTTCTTGTAGTTTCTCTATTCTATTTCCAAGATTTTGGATCGTCTTTACTGTCATTACTCTGAATTGTTTTTCAGGTAGACTGCCTATTTTCTCTTCATTTGTTTGGTCTGGTGGGTTTTTACCTTGCTCTTTCATCTGCTGCATATTTCTCTGTCTTCTCATTTTGTTTAACTCACTGTGTTTGGGGTCTCCTTTTCACAGGCTGCACGTTCGTAGTTCCCATTTTTTTTGGTGTCTGCCCCCAGTGGGTGAGGTTGGTTCAGTGGCTTGTGTAGGCTTCCTTGTGGAGGGTAGTGGTGTCTGTGTCCTGGTGGGTGGAGCTGGATCTTGTCTTTCTGGTGGGCAGGGCTATGTCCGGTGGTGTGTTTGGGGTGTCTGTGAACTTAGTATGATTTTAGGCAGCCTCTCTGCTAATGGGTGGGGTTGTGTTCCTGTCTTGCTAGTTGATTGGCATGGGGCATCCAGCACTGGAGCTTGCTAGCCATTGAGTGGAGCTGTGTCTTACTGTTACACGGGAGATCTCTGGGAGAGCTCTCACCAATTGATATCATGTGGGGCTGGGAGGTCTCTGGTGGTCGAGTGTCCTGAAGTCAGATCTCCCACCTCAGAGGCTCAGGTCTGAACCAGGCCACAGCACCAAGACCCAGTCAGCCACACAGCTCAGAAGAAAAGGGAAAATAAAAGAAAGAAAAATAATAAATTTTTAAAAATTTTTTAATTAGAAAACAATAATGTTAAAAAAAGAAGAGAGCAACCAAACCAATAAATAAATCCACCAATGATAACAAGCGCTAAAAACTATTGTAAGATAAACCTAAAAATCAGAAACAAATCAGTTGCAGACAGCAAACCCCAAGTTTACAGTTGCTCCCAAAGTCCACTGTCTCAATTTTGGGATGACTCATTGTTTATTCAGGTATTCCACAGGTGCAGGGTACATCAAGTTGATTGTGAGGATTTAATCCGCTGCTCCTGAGGCTGCATGGAGAAATTTCCCTTTCTCTTCTTTGTTCGCACAGCTCCTGGGATTCACCTTTGGTTTTGGGCCCACCTCTGCATGTAGGTTGCCCTCAGGCATCTGTTCCCACCCAGACAGGACAGGGTTAAAGCATTGGCCGATTAGGGAGCTCTGACTTACTCATGCCCAGGGGAGGGAGGGGTATGGTAGTTATAATTGGAATGCTGGCCGAACCTGCAGCAGCAGAAGCCAACATGACATCGCAACAGCCTGAGGTGCACCGTGTGTTCTCCCAGCCAGCTTGTCCCTGGATCACAGGACCCTGGCCGTGGCATGTTGCACACGCTCCCAGGGCTGTGTGGATAGTGACCTGTGCTTGCACACAGGATTCTTGGTGGCTGCAGCAGCAGCGTTAGTGTTTCATGCCTGCCTCTGGGATCTGAGCTGATAGCCATGGCCCATGCCCATCTCTGGAGCTTGTTTAGGCAGCTTGTGGGCAGACAGGGAAGGAATCCCCTCCAGTCGCGCACCCTGAAAACAATGGTCTCTTGCCTCTTTGGCAGCTCCAGCCTTTTTCCCAGACTCCTTCCCAGCTAGCTGTGGTGCACTAGCCCCCTTCAGGCTGTGTTCACACAGCCAACCACAGTCCTCTCCCCAGGATCTGACCTCTGACGCCTGAGCCTCAGCTCCCAGCCGCCACCTGCTCTGGTGGGTGAGTAGACAAGCCTCTCAGGCTGGTGAGTGCTGGTCAGCACTGATCTGTGTGGGAGTCTCTCCACTTTGCCCTCCGCACCCCTGTTGCTGTGCTCTCCTCCGTGGCTCCGAAGCTTCCCAGCCCCGTCTCCACCAGTGAAGGGGCTTCCTAGTGTGTGGAAACTTTTCCTCCTTCACAGCTCCCTCCCAGAGGTGCAGGTCCTGTCCCTATTCTTTTGTCTCTGTTTTGTCTTTTTTCTTTTGCCCTACCCAGGTATGTGGGGAGTTTCTTGCCTTTTGGGCAGTCTCAGGTCTTCTGCCAGCATTCAGTAGGCGTTCTGTAGGAGTTGTTCCACATGTTGATGTATTTTTGATGTATATGTGGGGAGAAAGGTGATCTCCGCGTCTTACTCCACCACCATCCTGAAGGTCCTCCTGATGTTGGCTAAATGTTTATCAATTTTGTTTATCTTTCAAAAAACTAGCTCTTGGTTTCATTGATCTTTTCTGTTGTTTTTTTTGGTCTCTTTTTTTTTTTAATTTCCTCTCTGATCTTTATTATTTCCTTTCTTCAGCTGACTTTGGGCTTTGTTCTTTTTCCCTTTCCTTTAGTTGGTAGGTTAGGTTGCTTATTTGATATTTTTCTTGTTCTTGAGGAAGGCCTGTATGACTATAAACTTCCCTCATAGAACTGCTTTTGCTACATCTCATAATTTTGGAGAATTGTGTTTCCATTTTCATTTGTCTTAAAGTATTTTCTGGTTTCCTCTTTGATTTCTTCATTGACCCATTGGTTTTTTCAGTAGCATGTTGTTTAGTCTCCACATGTTTATTCTTTTCCCATTTTTCTTTCTGTAATTGATTTCTGGTTTCATACCATTTTGGTAGGTCTAAATGCTTGACATAATTTCTGTCGTCTTAAATTTGTTGGGACTTGTTTTGTTGAGACTTTATCATGGAGAATGTTCCATGTGTACTTGAAAAGCATATGTATTTTGCTGTTTGGGATGGAATTTCCTGTAGATATCTGTTAAATCCAACTGGCCTGTTGTATCATGTAAGGCTACTGTTGGCTTATTGATTTCCTGTCTGGATGATCTGTCCATTGATGTCAGTGGGGTATTAAAGTCCTCCAACCATCCAAGGGGCCTCATGTCCACTTTGCATGACCCCAGGACTAGAGTGCCCAGTCTGCGGCTCTCACCACTTACTCCCCAAAGCTGGTCTCTGCCCATGTATTTTCCCTTTTCCTCTGAGTCCTCTTCCAGGGGCACAGGTCCTGACCTGATAATTTTTGTTTCCTTCCTACCTGACTACGTGTGAATCTTTCTTACAGCCTTGGTTGTACAGGAGTCTTTCTGCCAGTTTCTAGTGAGAATTGTTCCACACGTAGACTTATTTTGATGTATTCGTTGGGGTGGGGATGAGTTCCATGTCTTCTTATTCCACCATTGTGATCAACCCCTCTAATATTCAGTATTAAGAGAGTCAAAAAGTAAAAGCATTTTAAAAATGTGTAGAACTTATGCAAGGCTTGTGTAAAATTGGTTTGCAGTTTTTCTTGTTTTATTATAATTCAGGATTACTGTACAATTGAAAAGTAACTTTTAGCTGGATTTGTCACCTTCCTTCCTGTTCAAACCACAAAATGGGGTCAAACACCAAACTCTTAACAAAAACAAAATGCAAAAAGCAAAAAAACTCATGTGAAAAAGCTTTTTCTGGTGCAAAGTAACTTGTACTGACAGTTAAGTAAACTTTTTCCCCAGTATTTACAACTGATTATTGTCTTTATGAACATTTTTTTGTTTTGTTTTGTTTTGTGGTACACGGGCCTCTCACTGTTGTGGCCTCTCCCATTGCGGAGCACAGGCTCCGGACACATGGGCTCAGCGGCCATGGCTCACAGGCCCAGCCGCTCCGCGGCATGTGGGATCTTCCCGGACCGGGGCGCAAACCTGCATCCCCTGCATCGGCAGGCGGACTTCCAACCACTGCGCCACCAGGGAAACCCATTATGAACATTCTTAATTCCTAGTAATAAAATGTTGTACAGAAGATTAGTTTTTAGTCAGATGTCAAGGACCAATGTAACTTTAAATGCTAGGGGTTTTTTTTTTTCACCTAAAGTTTAATTAGACTACATACAAAGTTGAAAATTATAATAAAAAATAAAAGTCCAAAGTGCTCACAAAGGATTCAACAGATAGGAGAACTAACCAGAAACAAAAGATAGAGTCAAATAAATTGAGAACTGAAAGGAACTAAAAAGTTTATCTAAACGAAACCTTTCCATTCTATGAATGAGTTAAATGAGTCCTAGAAATGTTATATGGCTCACGTTCTCTCAGCTAATTCATGCTAGCACAGAAATAAAACACCAAAATTTCCATTATGATCCTCCTTACCTACCGCCGGAGCAGTTAGTGTATTAAGTAATATAACAATGGAAAATACCTCTCTTTGTTTTTATACCAATGTGGTGTTACTGACCCATCATCCCCGAGTTTGAATTGGGTCTTTTTCCCTTGAGTGAGCAATGAATTTATCCAGAGCCTCCTCTACCTATACAGTCCAGTTCCGCTTAGAATCAGTGGCATGGAGCTGCTTGATAGTTGACAAGGGTCTATATCTATAAGCAAGAAAATGAATTTTTCTTGCAAAAAGATTGTTGACTCACTTAAATTGATTATATGACTTTGCCCTTATCAGAAACATGCTTTTACTGGGAAATTCAAATAGTTTACTCGTAGATGTATCTATCATTAGTATCCACAGTTATTCTAGTTGGGGACTGAATATGTCCACATGAACCTTGTGAGAGATGAGAAAGGCAACATTGGAACAACAATCTCAAATGCAGAGAGGGTGTACATTTAATTTCTAAATTACACATTTATCGATTATTCTTAAGATATTTCCCAGGTAAACATTGGGAATGACACCAACATGTATTAATTAAAGAAATGGAAATTTCTATTTGAGCCTCTTTTACACGTTAAAATATCTGCAGAATTTGCTGTGGTCATAAAGTATATTAATGGGAAAAGAAAATTCTTTTAAACATGTAAAAATATGTATTCCTTGAATATTAATGCTTATTTCCATACAGTAATTAAAATAACTCAGAAATATCTTGGTACTTGAAATATCTAGCTCCTCACTTTCAATGATTCATAAATTCTACTTAATCCTCATTGAATTCTATAACTTTAAATTTAGTTGGGTTCTTACGTACTATATCCTCAGATACTTCCTTCTCTTTTTTTTTATTTTTAGCCAATGGGAAAGTATTTTGAATATCTATGTGAATATAATACCAGATAAATAGAAACTCAACATGTGCACAGTAGTGTCTAGTAACATGTAGGTCTACACCAACATCCTTCCTTCCTCTATCCCCACATTAATGTCACTTTATATCATGGCAGCAGAAGGGAGGGTTCCCTATTAAAAAGAGTAGGTTAGCAAAGCTTCCCTTTCCAAAATAATATTCAGCTCCACCCGACTCAAACCTTGTACTCCAGCCAAGCTGATCTGTGACATTTTTGCAGAAAGTTTTCTGCCTTTTTTCCATCTCAGCTTTTGTTAATGCCTTACTTGTTGTGTATAACCATCTCCCTAATCCACTTATTAAAACTCTACCTCATGTCCTTGAAGTCGTCTTTATTTCTGGCAAGAAGAAACCTCTCCTCTCTTACAGCTCTGACTCATGCCTTCATAATACAACTATTTCTCTGAAGTCTTAACATTCTATTTATCAGTCAGACTAAATCTTTGTTCTTCTAGCCTGATCTGATTGCGCTTACATTTATCATGCTAGCAGCTTTCATATTATCTCTTTTTATTTTCCCCAATTGCCTAATGTGGGACTTTCACAGGAAAATTATTCAGCAAACATCTGAAAGGTGAAAGTGTAATTGAATGAATTAATATTCATATCTCACTGATGAGTCCTTGAAAACAGAGAGCCTAATCTATTACTTCTAGTTAGGGAAATAAATAACATAAAAACATTGCACATTTTGTGTGTGTATGGGTCTATACACATATTCCAATATTGTTTACCTGGGAAATGTTTTAATATGCATACACACACCCACACATGTACATTTATTAGCCAAATAAGTAACATAAATAACCAATCTTGTTAGTACATATGTTGGAAATGAAAAGAAATGGCATTTTTATTCTTTGAATCAATACCTTTGACTTGTAACAGATACTCCTTAGGAACATTCAGAATATTGATCACTTTTGTAATTGCAGGCAGAAACACTCTGTCTAAAGCAAATGGACTCTGTCTTCAGAATGGTGATAAAAGTTTACATTTAATACCTAGCATGACCTCATCCCTTATTTGTTTTATGGGTTCATTCTGTCATATTTTTTATTTGGTTCTAGCTGAAAATTAGACCTAATTGTCTATTTTAGGCTAAAAGTATCTTGGATACCTAGATAATATTAAGTTAGGCAATAACTAATTCATGAACTTTATGCTTGTTTGTATAAACCAAATACATAAGGCTCTTCACACCATTGTCCAGTGAGCTTTTTTTTTGGAATCTCGTTAATTAATTAGAAATACTGAACTATTACCACTCCTATTGATGATAACTAAGTTTATAACTAAGTTTTGGTCAAAAAGAAACAACAGAATAGGGACGTGTATACTACAGGGAGCTAGCAAACTTGCACTAGTACTTGGTGTTTAAGGGACAAGGTTAATTGACTCCAGAGAGCAAATGGTTGTTATTGTTTTCTGAAATTAATGGAGTTTATTTCTAGAATATGAAGTATCACATTTTCATCATTTAAGCATTAATATATGTTGTGTAACAAAGTTACTATTTATAACATATTAATACAATTTTAAATCCATGGGTAGTCATATGTTGGCAGATAATCTCTAGTTTTCAAAAAGCTTCAATATGCTTAAGAACTATGTAGAGGTGAATTTTCAGATTTAGTTTAAACAAATATCTTTCTGAGTGTGTTGAACTCATTTACCACCACCTCACACACAGACCAGTGTAAACTATTAAATTACAGTTGATGTTAAGAAGTGTATTAATTTGCTAGAACTGCCATAACAAGATCCCACAGATTGGGTGCCTTAAACAACATAAATGTATGTTCTCACAGTTCTGGAGGCTAGAAGTCTGAGATCAAGGTGTCAGCAGCATTGATTTCTTCTGAGACCTCTCTCCTTGGCTTTGTCGGTGGAGCTATTCCTCTTTCTTCACATGGTCTTCCCTCTGTGCACACACACGTCTGTATCCAAATTCCCTCTTATACGGATATCAGTCATATTGGATTAGGCCACCCTAAAGACCTCATTTTAACTTATCTTTTTAAAAACCTGTCTCCAAATATGGTTAACTTCTGAGGTACTAGGAGTTAGGGTTTCAACATATTTATTTGGAGGAAAGGGAGGAGCAACACATTTCAGCCCATAGCAAGAAGGGTGTGTGTGTGTGTGTGGGTGTTTTCACATGCTCTGATTATTAAGTAAATGAAGTAATTTTATTAAGATGACAATTAAGTGGTATATTTATTGGTTTAATTTAGGAGATATTTGTGAATGATCAGCTTACTTTAAAAAAAAACCCAAGTAGAAATAAGAAAAAGTAAATTTTTTTTCTGATGCCAACATTCACTCAATGTATTTAGCTAGCATTTATTAAGTACTTAAGGCATTTTGCTGGCCAGTGATACTAGCTGATAATGTTGAGCAAGTCATGAACTATTATTCCTCATCTGCAAAACAATGATTAGAAATCTCTTTGCTTACCTCATGAGATTGTTCCACAAATAAAATAAGAAACGGAAATCCTTTGAGAATGTGCCAGCCAAGTCATTATTAATGGGATTTAAAAGAATAAATCCTGTTTCTTCGTGTTGCTCTTTTACCCTAGAACTTACATGAATGTTTTACACATTATAAGTAGAAATGCCAACCACTTATTAGTGGGAAATTCTTAACATATTGAGCATTATCAAATTCAGGAAGTCAACTTTCATATAACAGAAAGACATGAAGTCTGACAGCCTAAGTTTAAGGTTCACCTCTTGCCTGTACTAGCTGAGTAAACCTCAAATCATTTAACCTCTTGAGATCTATTTATGCATTTGTAACTGAAATATATCAATACCTATTTCACAGGGAACCATTTATAAGGAATAAATGTAATAACATAATCATTTGGTAAACTATAACTCACTATCAACATATAAGATAATGGCATATTATTTAAAATATGATTTTATAGTGACCGAGCAATCTGTTAGTGAGCTCTATTTAAATTAGAACAAGCAGTCTAATGCCCAAGCATGTTATGTTTATTTTATCTTAAAATTGTGCATTTCCAATAGATGTGCTGCACAAAAGATGGAGCATAGTATCTTCACCAGAAAGGGAGATCACCCTGGTTAACCTGAAAAAAGATACAAAGTATGGCTTAGGTAAGTCACTGAGTTTCTTAAAGGTCTGTGAAGTTCAAAGAGAAAAAGTCAGTTGCATAGCATTGGCATAGAGGCCCCAGCCCACTTCTGCCTACCTGCATCCCCTTTACCCAACCTGCCCAATCAGGAAATGTCAAAGATGAAATGCTTACAAGCAATATTTCCACCAAATTTAAGTCCCATCTCACATGTGTTACCTATTAAATCATATTTGATATGAGACTCTACACTTCTGTGTGTCACGCAGGCTAAACATTAGTCCTTGAAAGCACCAGTATCATGAAGATCCTTTTATTTTTATTTCTACTTATTTTTTATTGAGATATAGTTGATTTATAATATCATATAAGTTTCAGGTGTACAACTTAGTGATTCACAATTTTTAAAGGTTATACTCCATTTATAGTTATTATAAAATATTGGCTATATCCCTGTGCTATATAATATATTTTTGTAGCTTATTTATTTTATACATAGTAGTTTGTACCTCTTAATCCCCTACCCCTATCTTGCCCCTCCCCATGAAGATCTTTTTAAAATGTGCTATTTCACAGGATTTCAAATTATTGGTGGAGAAAAGATGGGAAGACTGGATCTAGGTATATTTATTAGTTCAATTACCCCTGGAGGACCAGCTGACTTGGATGGATGCTTAAAGCCAGGTATTTATTTTTAGGTAATTTAGGTAATTTCCTAAGTACTTAACTGACAGGCATGAATTTGCACAGATGGCAAAAGTAGAACTTGGGCAAAACAAAACTAATGAGGGGCAGGTAGCATTTCTAAGATTTAGCATGAATTTCTCTTTGATATAGAAAATATTGGATTGTCTATTTTTACAGGAGACCGTTTGATATCTGTGAATAGTGTGAGTCTGGAGGGGGTCAGCCACCATGCTGCAATTGAAATTTTGCAAAATGCCCCTGAAGACGTGACACTTGTTATCTCTCAGCCAAAAGAAAAGATATCCAAAGGTAATGTTGTGAATGTCTCTTAGCTGTGTGTTCTGTTTCACTTTCCACAAAAATTTCAATACGTGGAACAATAAATTAGATTTAAACTTATTTCCTTTCTGGAAATTTAATATTTGTAGTTCTGACTGCTTTAACTTTATGCATCAGTATAACTTTTTCATTCATCACTTCTAAGATTTTCTGTCTTATTCCTCTTTAGTAATACATGCATAAAAATGGATTTGTTGTGCAAAATTAATATCAATTAAATTCTGAGTACTCGGTGTGTTCCATCACTTCTTAGGCCAAATCAGAAATAAAATTCTTAATAATTGCCTAATTAATATAGTTATATAACAGTTACCTATGAAGTCCTGTCGTGAACCTGATTATAAAAGGAAAAGGATGCCAACACACCAGAAATGTAGAAGCAAGACCGTATCATTTTGTCTCATAATCCCTGCCATTAGCATGTTGTGACAAAAAAGGCACTTGACAAAGATCAGATGACTTGAGTTCAAGCCATACCTGAGCCACTTATTAGCTGTGTGACTTAAGTCCTCTTGAGCTATGGTTGTTTTTCTTTCTTTAAAGAGGATACAGTGACCTGGCCCTGCCTTGTCTGTCTTGCACAGAGTTGTCACGAGGATCAAGTGGTGGGGCAGTGTTAGAAAGCAGCACACACAGCACGTGCAGTGAGCAGTGGGAAAGGCTCAGAGTCCAGGGGCAGATTCTCTCTCACTGCTTAACACTCTATACTTCTTACTGACTTTTAGGAATTCTTTGTATATTATTTAAGTTTTCCTTGATTTCGCTTGCCATGTAAGACTCTTCATTTCTAATAAACTTGCATCTGTAATTCTTTTACGCATGTCACCTGTGGATTGTGTCTTAGGAAAGCTTTCATAAGTGGCTTTTTGAAAGAACTATGTATGTAAGGAATTTGGAGTTGCCTTCCTTGATAATTACTTGGAGTCCAAAAAATGCAGTCTGATAGGGCAATATAAAACAAGTAAATATATAACCATTAAATAAGGATCAAGGATTTTTGGAGATTCAAGTTATCTCTAGATAGGGAATTGAGAAAGTCTTCACAGGGGAGACTCACTAGAAATAGGTCTTGGAGAATGGAAATGAGGAGTTAAGGCAAAGGGGGTCCACATTTCCATAGAAGCTGCAGAAAGAAAGAACCAAAGAGGAAGCAAAGGAAACAGAAAACATCTGCTACATTTGTTGAGTCCTTGTCATGGTTCCAAGCCCTGGTTCATGTGTCGTACGTGTGTTATCCTGTGTAAAATCCTCCCAAAAATCACCAGGGAACATTGTGCATGTATGTAAGCACAAACATGTGTCACTAACCTGTTATCCTCATTGACGGATTTTGACTTTTCAGTGCCTTCTGCTCCTGTGCACATTGGCATTGGCATGAAAAACTACATGAAGAAAGCTTCCTACGTGCAAGACAGTGCTGTAAATTCTTCTGAGGATCACTGCTGGCCACGTGGCACCCCAAGGCACATCTCAGATAGCTCATTTGGGCTGTCTGGGGGCCTGCGGGAGGGAAGCCTGAGTTCTCAAGATTCCAGGACTGAGAGTGCCAGCTTGTCCCAGAGCCAAGTCAATGGTTTCTTTGTCAGCCATGTAGGTGACCGAAGCTGGCAGGAATCACAGCACGGCAGCCCTTCCCCATCTGTGATATCCAAAGCCACTGAGAAAAAGGGGACTTCTACTGACAGTAACCAAAGCAAAGATAAAAAAGCAGGCATTTATGATGCAACAGATTACTCTGACCGTGGAGATTCAGACATGGATGAAGCCACTTATTCCAGCAGTCAGGATCATCAAACACAAAAAAAGGCATTGTTTAATTTGAATCTTTGTTTTTTTCACTTAACAAAGCAAACAACAGCAAATATATTACAGAGCAGAATAATCTGCTATAAACTGAGTACATTGTTCTGGAAAGAAATAATTTATATATTATGCTACTAACTGCTACTGCATTTGATGCTAACTTTCAGAGAAATTAGCAGCTTTGAATACTAACTCCAAAATGGCTGTCATTCTGGGAACTTGCTACATGATTACATAAAGGAATGAATAATCAGAATATGATTGTTTTCTATAAATTGTTTATCTCTTGATATTTATATTAATAAGAAAATTTAATATCTGAAAAAATAGTTCCTAAATAGCTCATATAATGGACAGTTGACTTTACTATTGATAGCCTAAATTATTCTGAAGTTCTGAATGTATGATAATAAGAGCAACAAAATAGAAAATTGTTCATTTCCTAGAAATTTTAGAAATTATATAAATTTATACGCATATTCACAAGCGGGTTCAGAAAAGAACCTTAAGCCCTTTGTTCACTGAAAAACATTCCTCGTAAGAGAGTTATGTCCTTATAAACTGGGCTTAGCTGTTGTGTCTGTGTTTATAGTGGATTTGTAAACATTAGCAAAGTAAACATGAGGCCTGCTCATCTTAAAGGCCCAAGTTAAAAGCTACTGCTTGATATGTATTGTTTTTTAAATGAAATGGAAATATTTTCTAAATTTGAGTGTATAAAAAGCATTGGATAAGGATTATGTAAAAGCCAGGTTTGAACTGGGTTCTGGGCTTCCCTCTGCCATATCTGTTTGACCTAAAGAAAGCCCTTTAATCTCTAGACCTCAATTTCCTCAACCATAAACTATGAAGGCATTGGATTAGATGATCCCTAAGATCTCTTCCAAACTTCATGATCTTCAGATCTACTCTGTCCCTTAATGTCTTACTTTTTCTTAATTTTTTAAAAAAACACATATTGATCTTCCATTAATAATTCAGTTTGACTCTAACAAGAAATCCTTTTGTTTGTTTTTCTTTGTTAAGGAATCTTCCTCCTCAATGAATACATCCAACAAAATGAATTTTAAAACTTTTCCTTCATCACCTCCTAAACCTGGAGATATCTTTGAGGTTGAACTGGCTAAAAATGAAAACAGCTTGGGGATAAGTGTCACGGTACTGTTTGACAAGGTTTTCAAATGTTTTCTTCTCCATTTCCAGCAGCCTATTGTATGTCAATTTATTAATTGAATTATTTTGCTTCAAAAGGGAAACTTGTCAAATATTTCCAAAATTAAAAATTGAATTATATCTTAAGACTTCTTTTAAAAAACTTGAGTGTGCTACTCACTTTTTCCTGTGGTTTAAAAGAAATTAGACAAATGCTGTTTTCCCCCATAGATCTCATACTTGCTTAATCTGAATACAAGACTTGAAAAGTATAAAATTATATTCTGTTAATAAGTAACAAACTTATTATCAAATAAGTATGTTTTGTATACATTTGACGTCTTCTGCATTAGCGTGGAATAATACATTTTAACCTACATTATAAATAATTAAAGTCTAATAAATGTTTATATGGCCTTTCACTTCATAATACATCTTAACATGTAAATATGATTAGTATCTTAATATTAGAAGTTCCCAAGAATATATGTAGTACTTTTAAAGTAGTTAAAATATGAGCATAGGATATTTGATGAAATTACTTTAGAATTCTATTAATGAATTCACTGTACCCTAAGTGTAACATTATCATTTATGACATTTGAAGGATATTGTTATGAAAAGCCATTTAGAAGTAAGGTAGAAATAGCACTCTTAACATATAGAGATCAAAAAGCAAACCTACTTTTCTTTCAGTTTTAATAATACTGTAACCCTTTCCCCCTTGTTTGTAACTTCTTTGGAATTTTATTATCTTCCTATTGTGAAGGGAAATAAAAGCTGAATATCCACAAGAGATGGAGAATCTACTCATTAGATCTCATCTACACTGTAACAAAACTTCTATACCAGCATCTTTTAAAATGAAAAGAAAATTTTCCCTTGACTCATGAGATTTGCTTTCAGATTAGCAAATATGATCTGAAGTATATTATTCCATATGCTGTTTTTTCTGACAGTTATATTCTCACACTAATATTGCATGGATGGATTTTTGCTTGCTGCTTGTGTGTAATGCATGGTATAGACTTATAAAAGGAAGAGCAACTCCTCATACAGTCAAGATCTGGCATGTTATTTTCTGAATAAAGAATTTTTCTAAAAAAGTAACTGCTTTAACATTTGGAAAACTTACTAGAAATATTCTTGGGTATTGAAATAATTGCATGTGCTGATGTGATGCTGCTGCTTTGGCTGATGAATTGAATGCTTTCTATGTCTCAGATTTGAAAGATAGAGTGGGAAATTTTTCATATTACAAAATGCTATTTTATTTGTCTTTTTCCGCTTAGGGAGGTGTGAATACCAGTGTCAGACATGGTGGCATTTATGTGAAAGCTGTTATTCCCAAGGGAGCAGCAGAGTCCGATGGCAGAATTCACAAAGGTAGACTGTGTGTATGGGAATTACATATAGGATTATCACTTCAACAAATAAAGAAGAAATTGGAAAGTTGATACAGATGTTCAAATTATTCATAATATGAAATAACATATCAATTATTTTAAGACTACAGCATTAAAAAACTCCTTGATATAATTCCAAAAAAAAATTGTTTTTTGGAGTATAATTGCTTTACAATGTTGTGTTAGTTTCTGCTGTAGAACAAAGTGAATCAGCTACATGTATACATACATCCCCTCCCTCTTGAGCATCCCTCCCACCACCAACCCCTACCCCCACCCGTATCCCACCCCTCTAGGTCATCACAGAGCACTGAGCTGAGCTCCCTGTGCTATACGGAGCTGTAGCAGCAGCTTCGCACTAGCTATCTGTTTTACACATGGTAGTGTATATATGTCAGTGCTACTCTCTCAATTCGTCCCACCCTCCCCTCCCCGCGCTGTGTCCACAAGTCTGTTCTCTACATCTGCGTCTCTTTTCCTGCCCTGCAAATAGGTTCATCAGTACCATTTTTCTAGATTCCATATATGTGTGTTAATATATGATATTTGTTTTTCTCTTTCTGACTTACTTCACTCTGTATGACAGACTGACTCTAGGTCCATCCACATCACTTCAAATAACCCAGTTTCGTTCCTTTTTATGGCTGAGTAATACTCCATTGGATATATGTACCACATCTTCTTTATCCATTCATCCGTCGATGGACATTTAGCTTGCTTCCATGTCCTGGCTATTGTAAATAGTGCTGCAGTGAACACTGGGGTACATGTATCTTTTTGAATTATGTTTTTCTCAGGGTATATGCCCAGTAGTGGGATTGCTGGGTCATATAGTAGTTCTATTTTTAGTTTTTGTTTTTTGTTGGTTTGTTTTTTTAACACCTTTATAGGAGTATAATTGCTTTACAGTGGTGTGTTAGTTTTTGTGGTATAACAAAGTGAATCAGCTATACGTATACATATATCCCCATATCCCCTCCCTCTTGAATCTCCCTCCCACTCTTCCTATCCCACCCCTCTAGATGGTCACAAAGCACCGAGCTGATCTCCCTGTGCTATGCGGCTGCTTCCCACTAGCTATCTGTTTTACATTTGGTAGTGTATATGTGTCCATGCCGCTCTCTCACTTTGTCCCAGCTTACCCTTCCCCCTCCCCATGTTCTCAAGTCCATTCTCTACGTCTGCGTCTTTATTCCTGTCCTGTCCCTAGGTTCTTCAGAAACTTTTTTTTTTTTTTAGATTCCATATATAGGTCCATCCACCTCACTACTAATAACTCAATTTTGTTTCTTTTTATAGCTGAGTAATATTCCACTGTATATATGTGCCATGTCTTCTTTACCCCTTCATCTGTTGATGGACACTTAGGTTGCTTCCATGTCCTGGCTATTGTAAATAGAGCTGCAGTGAACATTGTGGTACATGACTTTTTGCATTATGGTTTTCTCAGGGTATATGCCCATTAGTGGGATTGCTGGGTCGTATGGTAGTTCTATTTTTGTTTTTTAAGGAATCTCCATACTGTTCTCCAAAGCAGCTGTACCAATGACATTCTCACCGACAGTACAAGAGGGTTCCCTTTTCTCCACACCCTCTCCAGCATTTATTGCTTGTAGATTTTTTGTTGATGGCTATTCTGACCATTGTAAGGTGATACCTCATTGTGGTTTTGATTCTCATTTCTCTAATAATAGTGATGTTGACCATCTTTTCATGTGTTTGTTGGCAATCTGTGTCTTCTTTGGAGAAATGTCTGTTTAGGTCTTCTGCCCATTTTTGGATTGGGTTGTTTGTTTTTTTGATGTTGAGCTACATGAGCTGCTTGTATATTCTGGAGCTTAATCCTTTGTCAGTTGGTTTGTTTGCAAATATTTTCTCCCATTCTGAGGGTTGTCTTTTGGTCTTGTTTATGGTTTCCTTTGCTATGCAAAAGCTTTTAAGTTTAATTAGGTCCCATTTATTTATTTTTGTTTTTATTTTCGTTACTCTAGGAGGTGGGCCAAAAACTCTTATTTTAAGCTTATTCTCTTGTATCAGAAAATATCTTGACAGTGTTTTAGTTCATGTTTTGTATTGATACTTTCTAAGAAGCAAATTGCCAGAGATTGCAAAAGGGATAGTGCCCTTGCAAAAACACTGACATCTGCATTTCTAATAAGAACTAAATAGGTTTGTTCTCTCCAGTCTCTCTACATTTGTAGTTCAGTTTATCTTTTTTCCCTAATTTAAACTGATTTTATAATATATACAATATCCTGTTCTAAAATGATTAGCCATAGAATTGAGAAAGGAATTAAGTACATGTTAAAGAAACTCTGTGACACAGTTTTGTCCAGAATTTGTCTGAGTCTCTCCTCAAGCAAAGTAGTACAAAACGAGACCATAAGGTATTAAAGAACATGTAGAATCTTTATTTTATGATTTGCTTCTTTCAACATTACTGCCTAATTTGTAGGTGATCGTGTCCTAGCTGTCAATGGAGTTAGTCTGGAAGGAGCTACTCATAAGCAAGCTGTGGAGACACTGAGAAATACAGGACAGGTAATAGATCATTATACCAACCTTTTCTAGATACCATAAAACATAATAATGTGTGAATAATACCAATTTCACTGAGATCTCCAAATTTATTAGTCAAGAAACAAAGCCTGATTCATGTAAACATGCTTGTATTTTCCCCTCCAAACTGGGAAGCAAGTATTCTGATGAGGATTTTTATTTAGGAAGCTGGCTTTCTCTGTCACATTTAGCCATTATATTATCAGAGATCTGACAGGAGGAAGGAAGCAGATCGCATTAAAATTTTTTTCATAAACATGTACAAATATCTAGTGATTTTCACTTCTAGTTATTTCAGCCCAGAGGCTAAATTCACATTGGTCTAATACATTTTGAGTCAAGGAGTTTACCAAATTATTTATAAAGATCTTTATATTATTAGGTTAGTGGTGATTTTATTTTAATACCTGAATTTTCTATAACATGTTTATATTATTTTTATAATAGAATTTTTTTCTTTCTAATAGTTTATCTTTTTATACAGTTTTCAAAACCTTGATTTTGAATTTTTCAGTCCCTTGCTTTTTCCCTCTATTTTTTTCTCCCTCTACTTGTATTTTGGTAGACCAGGTAGTTACTTTAAATGATTTTATACCATCAACTATACGAAGTCCTGAAAACTCACCTACTTTCTTATAAAGCTTTCTTCTAAGTTAATGAAGTACTGTTCTATTTGTCCAGGTGGTTCATCTGTTGTTAGAAAAGGGACAGTCTCCAGCATCCAAAGAACATGTCCCTGTAACCCCACAGTGTACCCTCTCAGATCCAGGTGCCCAAAGTCAAGCCCCAGAAAAAATGATGAAGAAAATGACTCATGTCAAAGACTACAGCTTTGTTACTGAAGGTCAGACCTTGGGAGACTGTCACATTAAACTTATTCCTGGATTATTTAAAATGTGATTTTTACATGTTGGTTCACAATTCATACCTGGGTCTCTTTATTTATTCTTGTCAAGTGTAAATAGTAATCTGATGCAGCACTATACTAAATTAAAAAAAAAAAAAACAGACACGTTTGTAGCTGTTGAAGTCTGACAGGCTTTGGATAATGAAATCATGCACAAAGCAAATTATGGTCATTTAATAGTGCCTTAAATAGTTGTCAAATTCAAAATAAAATTTGTACAGGAAGAAGATAAATATAAATAATTGCTGAGAATGGCTTCAAACCCATATGAAACCTTGACTCTTACATTTTTTATATTTCTGTTTAATTATATGGACTTGTGAAGCTAAGCCTGGGCAGAAATTCACTAACAGTTCCCAGATACTTGTTTTTCTTACAAACTTTGCTAGCCTTTGGACATACCACTAATTGGAAGTAAAATAAGGAAATTAAGACTGATGTGGTAGTGAGTTTTACATAAGGCTAATGTGTTCATAATACGGAAGTGCCCTCTGAGTCCATCTATCTTCCTTTTGAGGTTATAAATGTCCTTTACTTTATAAATGGTGGTGGTGGTATATAGTCATTGTTTTGTCTTTATTTTAAATTTTTCTTTGATTATACAAATGTTAGCAACTCTGAATTATTCTCCAAAATAAAAAGAAAATATCAGCCCAACCTATATTATTTTTCCTGATTATGAAAATAAAATTAGTGTATCCACTTAATCTCACTGGCTTACATTCTTTATTTCTTCCATTACTCTTTCTCTAAATATGTTTTTCATGCTTTCTGGGTTATTGTTCTTTTAATTTCTTTTGTTGGTGAGAATTTTATCACAATGCTTTGCAGTTTTCTGGAATAAATTGTACCTCACCTAAATATTAGGTCACCTCACTTGCCCTTAACCCTTCTCTATCATCTGTTTTGCTCTTCTTACCATCTCTTTCCCATTGTATACCTGAATTTCTCTTATTCTTCTCCTTTCTTGTTTTTTTCCCTCTTTTTCTCTGTCATTGTATAGTTTTATAAAACATATGGAATTAAAACATAGTTTCATTTTCAGAATCCTTATTTCAGAACCCACTTTTCTGTTCAAACAGCATATTAGTTCATGCAGCTTTAGTTTTCTTAATAATAGAGAGTGTGAAATAGGATTTAAATATAGAATAAGCATATAATAATTGCATATAAAGCTGTAAATATGGTGGAAATGGGCTTTTTAAAATGTATCTAAAAGTATATATGTTTATATGTTCATATGTATACACAGCCTGTTAAGAATATTTACTTTCTGTATTTTTTTTTTTCTCCAGAGAATACATTTGAGGTGAAATTGTTTAAAAATAGCTCAGGCCTAGGGTTCAGTTTTTCTCGAGAAGATAATCTTATACCCGAGCAAATGAACATCAGCATAGTAAGGGTTAAAAAGCTCTTTCCGGGACAGCCAGCAGCAGAAAGTGGACAAATTGATGTGGGAGATGTTATCTTGAAAGTGAATGGAGCCTCTTTGAAAGGACTGTCTCAGCAGGTGAGCCCCCAGCATGTGGAGTGCAGCATTTTTAATGAGTTGGATTGGCTTTTCAGAATGATTTCATAATGCTGGTTTAACTGTATCTTTATTTCTCATTCATGGTACCCACAGGAAGTCATATCCACTCTCAGGGGAACATCTCCAGAAGTATCCTTGCTTCTCTGTAGACCACCACCTGGTGTGCTACCAGAAATTGACCCTGCTCCTTTGGTGAGACTTAGGAAAAGTAATTTCTATATTTACAGAGTATCAATTGAATGATGAATTCAGTTATAGTGGTTTCATCCTAGTTACTTTTTTAGCTAGGAGTATTATCTTGTGTGGGTCACATAATCTCTGAGTGTAATCTATGTAATATAAAGTAATTTAGTTCACTTTCTCTTCCCTCCCTTGCAATTCTAAGATTGTAGGATTGTAGGATTTTAGGAATTTATTTTCCAAACATAAATAGAAAAAGACATAAAACAATGGTTACAAAAACCTTTTGTCCATTTCTTCATTGAACCAAATTTGGAAATGTAATCCTCATTCTGAGCTAGTTTAGATGAAAATGAGAATTATTTAAGATTTTTTGCCTTAACTTTTAATACTAGAAATCACATAGGGAGTATGTTTGTCCATTTCCTTTCTTATGTTAAGGAATAGCTAAAGGATCCAAAGTCTATTTTGATGGTTATTTATACATTGCATACTGATAGGTGGGAATCCATACATAGATGAATAATAATCTAATTGAAAGACAGCCTCTGGCCTGGCTACTTAAAATAGTGCTCCGTTACCAATGAACATGATACCTGTGTATGAAAGGCAGGAGTGTCTGGCCCCAGAAACTTTAACCCTTATATCTGGGAGAAGGAGGGAGTATTATAAGGACATTAACAGGAAAGTAACATTTCTGTAAGGTGCATTATAAATAGCATTTTAAGAGACTACTTGATTTTGGGAACCAGATAGGAAGAACTGAGTGGAAATTTCTTGAGTATGTAAATTGATACAATCTTTCTGGAAAGCAATCTGGAAATATTTAGCAAGGCCTTTAAAAACATCTTACGTGCTGAATATAGAAAATTCTATTTCTGTTACAGGAAATTACAAAGAAATAATGAGAAACTCAGGTGAAAATCTACATACAAAGAAGTTCTAGATTTCTATTTATAGTGAAAAGCTAGAAACAACTCTGTATCCAATAAAAGAATTCTGAAATAAATTAAAGCTATAGCCATCTGTAAGATTATTATACGGTTTATGCAGTTGTTTTCAAAGCATATTTAAGGATCTCAGAAGATACTCATGGTAGAAACCTAAATTTTGAAAGCAGTGTACAAAGTATGATATTAATATATACTGTAACTCTAATTATGAATGAAAGTATAAGCTGTACAGTATTAACAGCTGTTAATTTTATATATGATTTTTTCTCTAATGAGAGAAAAAATAACATTTTTTGTTATCAAAAAAGTGAATTGAATATTTTAATAGGAAGTGCTTATGTTTAACATGTTCATTTTCAACCAAATGAAAATATAAGTTAATATAAGTTGTCACACTCTGATCTCTTTTAAATGTGTTCATTACAGACCCCACTGCAATCTCCAGCACAAGTACCTCCAAACAACAGTAAAGACCCTCTTCAGACAGCATGTGTGGAGCAAGGCACCAGCTCAGATGAAAATGAAATGTCTGACAAAAGCAAGAAACCATGCACGTCTCCATCCAGGAGAGACAGTTATAGTGACAGTAGTGGGAGTGGAGAAGACGACTTAGTGAAAGCTCCAGCAAAGATACCAAATATGAGCTGGAGTTCAGCTTTGCATCAGACTCTAAGCAACATGGTGTCACAGGCACAAAGTCAACACGACACACTCATGAGTCAAGAAAATACCATTTGTACCATGTTTTACTATCCTCAGAAAACACCTAATAAACCAGAACTTGAGGACAGGTATTGTCAATATTATGTGTAGCCCTCAAAGCAGCTGGTTGGTGTTAGTAACAAGAGCAGCCACCTCCATTTCTCTAAGAATGAAATGTGTCTATCTGTGAACCTCACAATTGTTAGGCAGAAGGTGACTCTATTGGATATCTAGCTATTGTATCTGACAGTTTTAGTTAGCACACTCTCTACCCATTTGACCTGAGCCTTGCTGCTCTTTTGAGCATATTAACTAGTAATTAAAGTTTTTTGTATTTCACCATCATTCATATTACTTATCAGAAGAAGAACAGACCTATTTCGATAGTGATGGGATAGAAGAATAAGGAGTAGACACATAAAGGGAAGCGGTAGGGAGGAAGTGGGTAGAGAGTTTGCAAAAGGTAGGACATAAAAGAGTACTGAAGAGGGGGACAGAAGAAATGATCAAAAGCATAGAGGAATACAGAGGGACAGACTACATCTATACCTATGAGAGTTATTCAGACATTTTATGGTTTAGTTACAACTTTGGGTATATTCAGGTCCAACTATCTATATGTTCAAGTTTTTTTTGTTGTTTTTTTCCTATTGTGTCATCCAAAATAACTACAAGAATAAGACTTACTCTTTTCTTATTTCTTCCTTTTTCTTATGTTGAAACACACATTAGGCTTCTGATAACATTAGCTTCAGCCTTGAATTAACAACGAGGAGTCAAAAGTATACCTATTTAGGGCTTCCCTGGTGGCGCAGTGGTTGAGAATCCACCTGCCGATGCAGGGGACACGGGTTCGTGCCCCGGTCCGGGAAGATCCCACATGCCACGGAGCGTCTGGGCCCGTGAGCCATGGCCACTGAGCCTGCGCGTCCGGAGCCTGTGCTCTGCAAGGGGAGAGGCCACAACAGTGAGAGGCCCGCATACTGCAAGCAACAACAACAACAACAACAAAAGTATACCTATTTAACTTTTCATACTGACTTATGCAGCTTAAAGAGGTAGACAGAGAATAAGAATCAGTAATGTTAGCATAGGACAGATGTGAAATAAATTCATAGTCCAGAATCAGACAAAAAGTAGCCTAGGATCTTAATAAAAAGCAAACATAAATATTTGTTGAGCATTTTCTGTTTGTGGCACAAACTTACTATATTGACATTGCAATGTGTTTGAAAATAGTCTTACTTTGTCTCTGTAGTAATCCTTCCCCTCGACCACCTAATGTAACTCCTGGGCAGAGTTGTCAATCTCAGTCGGAATCTGCTTCCACTAATGCAATGGATAAATATCATAAATGTCACACTTCTGAGCCAACTAGACAGGAAGGCTTGACGTCTTTGAAAAATGACTTGGGAAACCACCTTGAAGACTTTGAACTGGTGAGTTATTTCCTTTGTATGAAGAAAATTCCATATTTTCTCAAGTAAAATGTAGTCCTCTACAGTTTCCCTTTAGGGAAAAGGCCGTCTTTTAGATTAGCCTCATATCTATGTCCAGTAAATAGATAACATATCTGGCTGGTATGTTTCTTTGCTGAGAATTAGGGCAAAAGGCAAAAAGACTTGGGTATAAATCCTGACTCTACCACTGACTTGCTGCAGTTTGACAGGTGCCTATGGACAAATTACTTAATCCTCTGAGTCTTAGTAGTTTTAGCTCTAAAATGAGACTAGTAACCTCATAGTATTGTGGTGAGGATTAAATGAAATAACATATGTAGAGCACCTAGCACAGTACCTGTTATTTCCCAAATTCTGATGAGTTACCTGTTTAATTTTTAATCAAGTTTGAATGTAATTTTATTCTCCTCCACACTGTTTTATGGGTGCCTAAATGGAATCCTTTTCTTTACTAATAGCCCTAGAACTTCTAAAGCTACAAATTCAGTTTGGAAGCCAGCCAAATTTCCAAGAATAATATGCTTAACACTGATTTGAAATCACCCTTTTTCAATACTGTTTCTTTTTTGTTACCTAAGTAATAAATATTTATTATAGGAAAATTAGAAAACAAAGATTAAAACCACCTATAATCTCACCACTCAACAACCATAAACATTTTGGAGTTAATGTTTCCAGATACTTCATTTTCCTATAATTGCGTGTGTGTGTGTGTGTGTGTGTGTGTGTGTGTGTGTATGTAGCATCTACATCTTCAATTTCATTCTCAGCAACAGAGTGAATATAATCTTTGAACAGTTTCCTTAGAAGTCTGTCATCATGCCTGTAAGCTGTAACCAACCTTGTCTCAATTGAAATCTTAAAAAAAAAAAAAAAAAAAATTTACAACCAAATACCTCAAGTTGTGATATTTAGTCACCCAGACTTCATGTATTTACTCCCCAAAAAACTTTCTTTTGTTGCTCTTGGCATGGGTGTTTGTCTCTGTTTGTTCTGAAAATACAAGAATTGAAGCATGAGTAAGTTCTGTCTCAGCTATCTCTAGACAAGCACATAATGTTGAATTTAAACTCAACTCTTACATGGGCAGGGAGGCATTTTCTAGAATTGGACATACGTGTCTTCTTCACTTGGGCAAGTTAAGTACCTTTTAAGGTGTAGTGTCCTCCTGTGTTAATCAATGGAAATAATATTTGTCTTTCTCTTTGCCTTTACAGCAAAATAGACAACCTAAAAGAATCACTGTTTTCTTCCCTTAGGAGATGATAGAACTCCACATTACCCTAATTAAGTCGGAAAAAGGAAGCCTGGGTTTTACAGTAACCAAAGGCAATCAGAGTATTGGTTGTTATGTTCATGATGTCATTCAGGATCCAGCCAAAAGTGATGGAAGGCTAAGACCTGGGGACCGGCTCATAAAGGTGAGACATTTAAGCAGACTCTATTTGTGCAAATGTGGCCAAAGATCAATCCAGGGCTGAAGAAGGAAAAGCAAGAAGGTTGAGTTAATATAATACTCTATTTCACTGCTTGGTTTATGTTTTCCTTCTCCACCTCTTAAAAGTAAAGGCCTAAAGTTGTTAAAAAATAAAAAAAAAAAAAAAATGTTATTTTGAGCAAAAAAAAAAATTAATAAATAAATACATTTGTATACTAGGGGAAAAAAAAAAGTAAAGGCCTTTATATAGTAATAATTTGGAAAATGCTTAATCTCAGTTAAGGCATTAAACAAGCTATCTTGAGTCTCAGGAAGAGAAAGTTTCTTAAATTGCTATAAGAATAAATTTTCTGTATTAGCAAAGTAATGACATTTGTTAGGTATTTTACATTATTATTTCATTTATAATTACTTGGTCATTGTGTTCATCATTTCCACAGTAGAGGGGATTACCAATAAACTAGAGACAGTTCTTTATTGTGAATCTCCTACTGGCTAAAATAAATTGTATAAAAAGTTAGGGAAATTACTGTATTCTGTTTGCAACTTCTGTGTTCCAGTAATTGTAATCCTACTTTGCCCCATTCTCATTTTTATAGGTTAATGATACAGATGTTACAAAAATGACTCACACAGATGCAGTGAATCTACTCCGAGCTGCGCCCAAGACAGTCAGATTAGTTCTTGGCCGAGTTCTAGAATTACCCAGGATGCTAATGCTGCCTGATTTGCTACCTGATATTACATTTACATGCAACAAAGAGGAGCTGGGTAATGCAAATTCAAGCTTTGTGCAGTGTGAGTTTTCTTGGCTAGATTAAGAGTAAGTACTGTTAAGACTAAGGAAAAAAATATTTTTCTGTTTCCTGAAGGTTTTTCCTTATCTGGAGGTCACGACAGCCTTCATCAAGTGGTATATGTTAGTGATATCAATCCGAGGTCAGTTGCAGCCACTGAGGGTAATCTCCAGCTCTTAGACATCATCCACTATGTGAACGGAGTCAGCACACAAGGAATGACTTTGGAAGAAGCTAAGAGAGCATTAGACATGTCACTGCCTTCAGTGGTGCTGAAAGCAACAAGGTACTCTGCAGTTATTCACGGATTTTGTTTGTGTGTGCACATGCATTTCAGGCCATTAAAAGATACTAGGTTTTCTTAAAGATATTCCTGAATTAGTAATTCACAGACTAAGTGAATGAGCGTTAGTAATTTATGTGTTTCCTTCATAGTAGTCAAATGTCTGTGCCAGTTTTCATGCCTCGCACCTGCATCCCACACTATCCAGAGCAATCCTCAAACAAGTCTCACCAATCACTGTAGTAAAGCAAGGGCTGTGTGCTGATTGCCTTAGACCTAAATTAAGACCAGCCCTGATGAAAAGGGATAAGAATATATTGACTGGCCAGGCCAGTCCTGGCCGATTCCCACAGCTGGGACACAGTCAGTCCTACCTGAACGTCATGTCTACAACCAATGGGGCATAGACCATCACATTCACTATACCTCATGACAATTTCATGTTATAAAAAATGCTAATAGCAACTTTTCTTTCACTTAATAATGGAAATAAATTGAAAAAAGTATGTATTAGTTTCTCTTTTTTTAATGTTTTTATTTATTTGGCTGCATCGGGTCTTCATTGCGGCATGTGGGATCTTTTTGTTGCAGCACTCGTTGAGGTGCTCATTGCAGTGCGTGGGCTCTTTGTTGCGGCGCCCAGGCTTCTCTAGTTGTTGCATGCGGGTTTTCTCCTCTCTAGTTGTGGTGCAGGCTCCAGGGTGTGTGGGCTCTGTAGTTTGCAGCAGGTGGGCTCTCTAGCTGAGGTGTGCGAGCTCGGTAGTTGTGGCACAGGGGCTTAGTTGCTCCGCGGCATGTGGGATCTTAGTTCCCCAACCAGTGATCGAACCCATGTCACCTGCACTGGAAGGTGGATTCTTTACCACTGGACCACCAGGGAAGTCCCTATGTATTAGTTTCTTACTACTATTAAATTACTACAAATTCTTTGTCCTAAAATCAAGGTGTTGGCAAGCTCCCTTCCATAGGCTGCAGGAGAAAATCCATTTCCTTGCTTTTCCAACTTTTAGACATTGCCCATATTCCTTGGTTCATAGCCCTTTGCCATGTTCAAAGCCAGCAATCACAGCACTCTTTGCTTTGGTCGTCACATCTTTCTGACTCTGACATTCCTACCTCTCTGTTTAACTTATAAGGACCCCTGTGATTACATTGGGCCCAGCCAGATAATCCAGAATAATCTCCTCATCTCTAGATCCTTAATTTACTCACATCTGCAAAATTCCTTTTGCCATGCAAGGTAACATATTCAAAGGTTCTGGGGATTATAATGCATACATCTTTGGGGGGCCATTACTCTGCCTGCCACACGTACATGAACCCAGGCTTTCTAGATTACGGTCTTATGTTACATAAGAGAAAACTTCACATTTGTATCTGCGATACATGGTGAGTTTTATATAGTATGTCTTCCAAAATATAGAAACTGTTAATTAAATCATTTGATCATAAACCCATTTTTCCTTCTGAACCTTTAAGTTAGATGGTATACTTTTTCCCTTGAACATAACCCCTGACAGGTTTTCTTCAATATTTCTAAAAATTAGATTGGCATACAGTTATTTTCATAGGTGTACCTGAATGTTAATTAGTGGAGGAGGAAAGTGTTCAAACAACCTGGAAAATGTTTTTATGAAAACATTTCTGCTAACCATAGATCTAGATGAATTTTTTGCCTCCAAATCACTAGAGCACCCCTTACCCTGGGTCTAAAATCAGTTTCTTTTCTCTTTCTACTTTCATCTTTGCTGAAGTCACTAAAGATACAGTAGTAGCAGTCATAGTTACCTTACCCTTCATTCTTCTTCCAGCTCTCTCTCCTCTGTTGTTTTATTTCTGCCCTCTTTTAAGTCCATAGCGGGGCTTTCCTGGTGGCACAGCGGTTAAGAATCTGCCTGCCAACGCAGGGGACACGGGTTCAAGCCCTGGCCTGGGAAGGTCCCACATGCCGCGGATCAACTGAGCCCACGAGCCACAACTACTGAGCCTGTGCTCTAGAGCCCACAGGCCACAACTGCTGAGCCCATGTGCCACATCTACCGAAGGCTGCGTGCCTAGAGCCCGTGCTCCACAACGAGAGAAGGCACTGCAATGAGAAGCCCACGCACCGCAAGGAAGAGTAGCCCCCACTTGCCGCAATTAGAGAAAGCCCGCGCGCAGCAACAAAGACCTAATGCAGCCAAAAATAAAATAAATAAATTTATTTAAAAATTAAAGAAATAATAAAATAAAGTCTACAGGGTAACAGTAATGGAGGGTTGTATACTTGTGGTAATTATTTGTCAAGAGCTGTAAAGTGTCTGTAATTTTACCCTATTTGCAAACTAATAAACTAACCAGTTATTGTTTTATGAATGCTGGTAGAAGATATGAAACTCCTGTATCAGAAACAAAAGACCTTATTACTAAAGGCACAGCAAGCAGCATGAGCATGGTATTGGTGTCGGTTCCCATGTCCTCCAAGTCCCATGGAGATGACATATGTGGGCCTAGTGGGTTTCTGTACATGCAGTGGGTTATAGTACAGGAGAAGAGTACTGTAAGAGGAGCCAGGGAACCCACCACTTTATGGCAGCCTGTAAGAAAGCTTGCATTTTGTTTGGGGAGAGAGATTACGTAATTCCTCAAGCTTGCTCACCCTGAACATAGCCTTGAGAATTGGCCCAGATAAAAAGTGGTTAGAGCCTTTGCATTTCTGAGGTACCCAGCAAGAACATACAGGGATGCTTAGGACCCATGGCTGATTGCCTCTCCCAACACTGTATACCTTAGGCAACCTCCCTTTTCTTTCAAGTATTAGCAACAATAAAATCACATTCTAATCCTCTTCCAAGGTGCTGTCTCTTGACTGTTTTTCATGTTGGGTGGTACTATTCTTTAATGCTTTGAATATATGTATTTTGTCTAGATTTTCACTTTAAATAATTCCAAAGAAAAACATGTATCAGGGGCTTTAGATAGGCAAAACTTAGTTCACTGTCACTCAGGTGATAGTTCAAAGATAACTACACTCAGAAGTCACAGATGACTAAGTTATTAGATCATGAATATTACCAGTGTTTTAAATGAGAGGGAAAATATGGTGATGTATTGAACTGAAACCCAAGAAAGATTATGTAAAGAAGTGATTCTTAATCTTTTTTTCAGTCAAGAATGTCTCCCTCAAGCATGTATAGATGAACCCTGATAAAATTTTGTCTGCAGCTTCAGGAAGTACCTAGACCCCCTGAAGCCCATCTAAAATAAAGCTCCTGAGGCTAAATAGTTAACAGATGGCTTGAAGGATATTTAAACAAACATCTTAAATAATTTGCAATTGCGTTTTGTTTTGTTTTGTTTTTTGTAAACAACACAGAGATGGTCATCCAGTGGTTCCCAGTTCTAAGACGTCTGCTGTTTCAGCTCCAAAGTCAGCCAAAGCCAATGGTAAGGATATAATCATTTTATGACAGCAAGTAGTTATAGAGAGGTAACTATTTTTTTCCCCAAAAGCAAGTTTGGATACTATCACCAAAATGTTTTTATTGCCCTTCCAGACTGTTTTGCAGGATCTGAGTGAAAAAATTATACTTAAATAAAAGCATCTCTAATATTCTGTGCATAATAGGAAAGAGTAGAGCAGCATGGCATTTAAAGCCAGATAGAACTGAGTTTAAAAGTCCTGTGTAACCTTAGCAAGTTACCTGATCTGTATCTAAGCCTCTATTTTCTACCAGTAAAATAAGAACATTAATAGTATCTACCTGTTAAGGTTATAATGAGACATAAATACAATAATATACTTACCACAATTATTGTCACATAATAATTTCTTCAGACAGTTACTAAATTTCTTCTCTAGGCCAGGCAGTGTTCTGGGCATTGTGAATATAGCAATGAGTAAACAAAGTATCTGTCTTATATTCTAGCATAGTAATAGAAATTGTAATCTTAATAGTTGTGGCAGCAAACATTAATTTAATGCTTTTTCTGGACTAAGCATTCCCCTGGGTGCTTAAATCCTCACAGCAACCCTGTGAGACTAGTATTACTATTATCCTCCTTTTATAGAAGGGGAAACCAAGGCACAGAAAAGTTTGATAACTTGCCCAAGCTACAGGGTTAATAAATAGTCAAGCCAGAATTTAAACCTAGGATCTCTGACTCCATGCTCTCATTTACATAATCAGGCTCAGTAAATGTAGCTTTTATTGATAGTATTCATATAAGAATGTTAGATACAGGGGAATGTGGTTGAACTTAAAGAGTATTTGAAATGTAAATCCAGAACTTCTTAGTACTTATATAGCTAAACTTTTAGGTTATCAGGCAGTAGTATCTAAATACCAAAATAGCTAAAAGAAATCTGCCAATTGCAGTTGTAGTTTGATTATCTTTGTTCTCTGTTGTTATCTGAATGCCTTAGGGGTCCTTCTTGCTGCTTTCTAATAGTTGTGGTTCACATTAGAGTCAAACTACCTCACAGAACAGTCAGGAGAGCATTTTTCTAGTGACCTCTGAGAAGACTCCTGTTTGTAACTTTCAAGGCAGAGGAGGGTAGCTGTGCCCTGCCCCCTTGTAGAAACTGCCTAGTAATCTGTCTTTATGGGATTCTCAGGCCTAATTTCTTTATGAATTCTGAAAATCACATAGTATCAGTAATAGGAACTCTCTTGTAGTGATGAAAATGTAAAATGGTACAACCATTTTGGAAAACAATTTGCCAGTTTCTTAAAAATTTAAACATATGCCCACCATATGATCCAGCCGTTCCACTCCTGTTTGTTTACTAAAGAGAAAACAAAGCATATATTCATACACAAAAACTTGTACAGGAATTTTTTAGCAGCTTTCTTTGTAATATCCAAAATCTGAAACCACTCAAATGTCTAAAATCTGTTGAATGAATAATCATTTGTAATATATCCAAGCAACAGAATACTACTCAGCAATAAAAATGAATAGATTGTTGATACATGCAACAACATAATTAAAATAAAATAGGTATGCTGAATGAAAGAAACCAGACCAAAAAAAGAATCCATATTGTATTATTTCAATTTATACAAGACTGTACAAAAGTGCAAATTAATCTATAGTGACAAAGGAGATCAGTGGTTGCCTGGGGACAGAGGGGGAGAGAGGAACGGGGAACAGGTGGGAGAGATTACAAATAATAAACTATTGTGCTTTATACTATTCCAGTATGATTCTTTTGAACCAGTGGTTCAGTTTTGGTATACTTTTTAATTATTTTTCCTGGTAGTTTAATAAGGTATCTCCTGGAAATAATGAATCTAATTTTTAACTGTAGGGGAAACAATATCATTTTTAATATATGTATTGATTTTTTTGTGCTGATATCTAAGAGTTAAAATCCACATTTGGTTTATAAATATACTAAAAGTCCTTTCCAGTTGTATCCATACTTATTTTTCTGTGTTAAATTGATAGTCTTTGTGAAATGAGATAAAGGACCTGCTATTTTTCCAGTGACTATATAGTTCAGCACCTGTAATGTCTCTTCCATTTAGTTGGGAAAATCTATATTTAGTATCTCACACTAGAAACATTTAGCCCAAACTGAGCTTTTATGCAAACTATTTTCTGTTAAGAAATTGACTTTGTCCTTGGAATAAATCCTTCTCTAATATTTGATTCCATTTAGTTGATTTTAAGTCACTTTGTGATATGACCTCTCTTAGTGTATTAATAAAAATAAGAACATGCACAGAAATATGGGTTTTCTTTCACTGTTTTGTTGTCCCTAATCTGGTTCTGAGTGGCTCATCCTTTTCTTTCTGTTCTCCCTTCAGGTCATCACATTGTGGAGCCTTGTGGCAAACCGGCACTCACACCTAATTACTCATTCTCCAAGGTAAGTGAAAAGCCACCTTCTCTGTGTCCTACTTCCTTATCTAAATAAGTAGCTTGTTTGTATTTTGAACCAAACTGATTTCATATTTAAATATTTGCCTTTTTTAGACACATGTATTGATTTTTAGATACGTGTACTTAGTGAACTAATAGGACTTACTAAGTAACACACAATGAAAGGCCCCCACACAAGTAACCCTACATCGTTGGGCACACATTGAGCTCTTAAATAGGCTGATTACTTATATAGATAGCTTTAGTGCTGGGATTTTTTATTAATATGCACAATTCTTTTGGTTGTCTCTTAGATACCCAGAAGAGAAAAATGTAATTAAGAGTGGGTTAACATTGACCAGCAGTGACTCTCAAATGACAGATCTCTGCTACTAGTGAGGCAAAACTGTAGTGGCAAAAGAAATAGGCTTACTTGCTTTTTTAAAGACATAGAAAATGCTTTGCTACATAATAAAATGAAAGAACCTAAATCATTTAAGATTATCACAGGGAAATCTGGAGGTGTTTTAACAAAAATATTTTAATACGTAACTAAATTCCACTTTCAAGCCCTTTATTTAAGGCTACATTTATACCCATTTGTTTGGCTAACATTTCTTTTTACTTTCTGGCATGTAATATACACAGCTTCCAGCTGGATCTTCATTTCATGGAACTGTTTTATCTCACAAGTATCTCATGCAATCTATTCTGAACCTCACTACTCAAATATCTTTCCATGTAAAATCCAGAGCTGAGGCATTTCCCTCCTAGTAATCTGAAAATCTTACCAGCTCAGCAAGATTTCTGGAATTAGAACTTTTGTTATTCGTGATTGTAAACATTTTTTGTTGGAGTTAAAATCTTCCAGGAAGTCTCCCAAACGATATTCTGTCCTTGAATACTAATGTCTGTACTATGAATTTCTCATGAAGAGTGGAATTTTACAATCCAGTGAAATTTTTTGACATTATGTAACCATTATTTATGAAGAGATAATTTCATTGCATCTACTATCTCTACCTTTTATCTTTTTCTTTCTTAACATCTTTATTGGAGTATAACTGCTTTACAATGGTGTGTTAGTTTCTGCTTTATAACAAAGTGAATCAGTTATACATATACATATATCCCTATATCTCTTCCCTCTTGCATCTCCCTCCCTCCCACCCTCCCTATCCCACCCCTCTAGGCGGTCACAAAGCACCAAGCTGATCTCCCTGTGCTATGCGGCTGCTTCCCACTACCTAGCTATTTTACGTTTGGTAGTGTATATACGTCCATGCCACTCTCTCACTTGGTCCCATCTTACCCTTCCCCCTCAAGTCCATTATCTAGTAGGTCTGCATCTTTATTCCCATCTTGCCCCTAGGTTCTTCATGACCTTTTTTGTTGTTGTTTTTTAGATTCCATATATATGTGTTGGCATACGGTATTTGTTTTTCTCTTTCTGACTTACTTCACTCTGTATGACAGACTCTAGGTCTACCTTTTATCTTAATAAAAAAAAGTAAAACCTTTTTTAGCAAACCACGCTTTATTTGTATAAAATTATTTTAATTTATTCTAATCATTTAATATTGAATTTTGCCCTAATCATCTTTCTTTTAATAGGCTACGTGCCATGAAGTGCTTCACAATTAACCACTGAATTTAAAAGTTACATTCCATTTAATTATTACTTTATAGTTATGAATCCATTGCTATTTTCCTTAAATTGAGATGAGGTTTAGACTAGATTTGAAAATCTTTATAGCCAACAGTTGATCAGATTGCTAAACTGAAGACTATGTCCATGTAACAACTTCACAAATACTTAAAAGATTGACTTTTTTTCATTTCCCTGAACTTCTAAGTTTAGTAGGTCTATTTAACTTTTCGAAAAAGTTCTATGGAAGATAGATCCCATAGAATATGCCTTAAAAAGAGATTTCTGCAGTCAAATAAATTTAGGAAATACTACATAATACATTTCTCTTTTGACAACTCAAAATTTATATTAGTAAGCATTGTGAGAATTCTTAGAATAAAAATATTGATTTAATGTTGCTTAGTCTAGTGTTTCCAGGCATATCTGATGATGGAAAGTCCCATACCCTTTGCATATTTCATTGCACTGGTATCCAAGGTGGGGGGATATAAAAAGGATTTTGTACCAAGAAAGAAGGGGAGAAGGACGTGGAGGGACAGTGTGCAGTCCCTCCCTAATCCTGGATGTTAGTAAAATAGTAAACTAATGATTTGCTTTGGTTTTATACTTTAGGTTAATGGGGAAGAAATAATTGAAATTTTGTACCCTGAAGGAAAATGTTCTACCTATCAGATGAAGGAATCAGCAGACCTGATTCTATCCAAAGGTAGTTTCCCAAATTGAGTCATCCAGTTACTCTAAGTACCCTAATAATTCAAGTAATAAAGAAATGTTGGCAGCCTTTCTTATTTGCCTTACATGTTCCTGTAGCTTTAAAAGGAAAGATTATTGTTCAGAGAAATAAAAGAACAGCATAAAATTAATATTAGCTGCACTACTGTACAAATGTCCAGTATTCATTCTCATCTTTAAGATTAAAATGATTTTTAAATGATTGAAGAGATAGCAGTTTTGTTTGATAATTGTTTCTTGTATTTTTTGAAGCAGCAATTCACTGGCTACCTAATAACTGAGACATTTTTTCTTGGGGTTGTTTTGGCTGCCCTATTATATCCTTAATCTTTGTTAACATAACTTCTTTGGTTGAAATTTCTTTAGTTTCTTTTATAAATTAACAATTTGGGATTAAGTTAGGGAAATAAACATTAAATTATTAATGTCATTTGAAAAGGTGTATCACAGGGATTGATTTTGGTTTATTCAGTTGCATTTGTGTGGTCTTTTGTCATAACAGCCAAAGTAGTTCTAGAACTAAAAATGCCTGGGTCCCATTAATGTAAACCACTTTTCCTGTCATGGCTGCTTTTTCAAAGTGGATGCTTAAAATTTGAAAGACCTGGCATATTATATTTGAAACATTGTCTCTTTCTCATATCAGTATTTTTTAAAGTAAAATCCCATGTAAATTACTGTTTTTCAAGAATCTGTTGTACAAGAAGATGATATTTATGATGATCCTCAAGAAGCTGAAGTTATCCAGTCTCTGCTGGATGTTGTGGATGAGGAAGCTCAGAATCTTTTAAACCAAAATAATGCAGCACAAGATGCCTGTGCTCCAGGTAGAAGAACCAGAATGAGTAAGTTGGTACACAGAAGGAGTACAGAAAGGCCTCTACAGAGCATTTTAATTCCTCTTGGCCTATTTCTTTCTTTCCCAGGTGCATTGAAAACCAGTGGGAAGTTATGTGAAGAGAGAGCAGAAGATACAGACTATGATGGTTCACCTTTACCTGAAGAGTTTACGGAGGTAAGGATAATACCTAGGTAAACACTCTGTGATGCTATATCTTGTTAGAATTCTCTGATGAGGCCTTACCTCTCCCTACCTAACGGTTTCCCTTCTGAGTATTAAAGATAATATCCTGATGGCTGGTTAGTAACCTCAGTAAGAATTAGAACTGATGTCATTTACTCATTTTGGAGAAAGAACTTGCCTTTAAATCATTTAACCTCTTTTGGTGAAGGTTTCCATTCAGGAAAATAGTGCCCGAAAACCTTTTTTTTTTTTCTTTTTTTGCATCTTCATTATTATTACCCCAAATAAAAGTTGGTAATTCCAAGATCCCATTCCAGTTAATACCTAACCTAGGTAGAAAACTTGATTTTTATCCTTGAGTGCTTGTTGTCTTCTGCCCCTCATGGATCCTTGGTCTTAATTATCATGGAAACATCTCATTCTTTCATTTATTCCATGGCTTTTGCTCTGATTGCTCTGCAATTTCAGTTGAGACATGTTTTAAAAGATTTAGAAAACTGACATTCATAATACATTAAACTAGTTGAATGCAAACTAGTAAAAATAAGCTGTACAGGAATTAGTGCTTAATATATAGTATATACGTTTGTTAAAATCTTAAAAAAAATAAAACCCCAAAGTTGGAATCATCTGAGATTAATTTTATTTTTTGCATTTAAGAGTCATCCTATGCCAGGGAAAGAATTACTATTCAAGTTTCCCCAAGCCAAAAAAAAAAAAGAAGAAGAAGGAAGAGAAAGAAACAATTAATTTTCAAAAATGTAATCATAGACTTATTTAAGACTAAGACTTCAGATCTTCTGGGACATTGAGCTGACTAAGAAAAGAGCATGAAATAGTAGATAAATAATATGTAAGCCTGCTCAAACTAGGCATCACCCTATTTATATGAATCTGATCTTGCCCATTGTTCTAGGATAATTTCCCTCACAAGTCTTCTGATTCTTCCTATTGAACATCTTCAAAATTGTCAAAACTAAGCTGGTCTGGATTCTTACCACGCATGTACCCACACACAATCTCATATACACGTGATTATTTTCATTAAATACTTATATATAATTAATGTGTATAAATACAAGGAAGCTTATATCTGTTTTATTATGTATTTCCTAATCTAAAAAAATGATTACACAAATATTGAATAGCTCACAATGGATCATGCTGTAGTGTTTTTAAGTTATTGTTCTTTTGTACTATCTAAATATTAATAATTATAACAATAAGCTCTTTGAAAAAGGTTTTCTGAACATTTTAAATCATACTATAATCATATTTTTATTAATACTATTTAAAATACCCCTTAAAATGTATGTTCTGAAGTCTCTTAACTAAGACAGTAAATAAAAATCTTTAATTTCCATTTCAAAATCCAATGCCTTTTCTTTAAAAAAAAACAAAAAGCTTAACATAATATAGATTCTCTTTTACACTGAGCTATTATAACAAAAGTTTAGAGCAGAAAACTACATTCAGGTTGCTTTTTTTATTTTGATAACGAAGACATTACATCCTCATTGTAAAAAAAATATTTTAAACAGAATCATTTAAAAATGCAAGCTCCTGGGGCTTCCCTGCTGGCACAGTGGTTGAGAGTCCGCCTGCCGATGCAGGGGACACAGGTTCGTGCCCTGGTCCGGGAAG
>NW_006792529.1:1111870-1112061 GCF_000442215.2 Lipotes vexillifer
AAAAAAAAAAAAAAAAAAAAAAAAAAGCAAGCTCCTTTTTTTACCCATTCCTCATCTTCATCTGAGATACCTATTGTTAAAATATTGGGTTTTACCCTTCTATTATGCTATGAAAACATGTAATTTAATATAATTTTTGTCACGTGATTCTAAATTTGGTTCTCAGTTAAAATTGATCATTGCACTCTTTC
>NW_006792529.1:1112071-1157694 GCF_000442215.2 Lipotes vexillifer
TTTCCACTAATATGTAAAAATCTGCCTCATATTTTATTTTTCTTTTTGAAACTTAAAAATATTTATTAATTCATTTATAATAACAATAATCAACCTATTACGTGTCAGCATAAATCACGTTTTTAAACAGAAAATATCTATATTTTCCAAAACAAGAGAAAATATGTGAGAAGAGTGGCATTGTTTTACATTAAGTTCTTTTTACATAAATTTACATCACACTTTTTTTATTCAAAGTCACAAAAATTATAATCATCCTCATCAGTTCACTCAGTCCCATGTAATTAATTTTTTTTCATCTTGATCTTTTGTTAGCACTTTTATGAATTCATCAGTTTTCCATTAGAGTTCTGAAAATGCTTATTCATTCAGTTCAGCAGTATAGTCAGTTACCAGAAACCTGTACTTGTCACAGTCTTTTCAGTGAATTCCTTGAAGATGAAACCCTTTTATAGGAACAGCTTTGCAAAAGCATCAGAGTACACCCAGACCTGTAAATGATAAAAGACTTAAAAATGACCACAGTTTAAGATGTGATGAAAGTTCATAATAATGCAATTGACAAGCAAATTTAGTTACTTCTGAAATATATATTTTAAAGTAAACTAGAATTATGACTTATAACATTATACCAGAACCTATAAGATTTTTAGGAATTTCATGTAATGTCTGAAACATTTATATTAACATATTTCCATACAAATAACCCAAAGAGAGTTTACTATTTGTTTGTTTTTTCTAATTTTTGAATTTTATTTTTTTATACAGCAGCTTCTTATTAGTCATCAGTTTTATACACATCAGTGTATACATGTCAATCCCAATGGCCCAATTCAGCACACCACCATTTCCACGCCCCCCCATGGCTTTCCCCCCTTGGTGTCCATACATTTGTTCTCTATATCTGTCTCAACTTTTGCCCTGCAAACCCGTTCATCTGTACCATTTTTCTAGGTTCCACATACATGCATTAATATACCATATTTGTTTTTCTCTTTCTGACTTACTTCACTCTGTATGTCAGTCTCTAGATCCACCCATGTCTCAACAAATGACTCAATTTCATTCCATTTTATGGCTGAGTAATATTCCATTGTATATATGTACCACATCTTCTTTATCCCTTCATCTGTCAATAGGTGTGTAGGTTGCTTCCATGACCTGGCTATTGTAAATAGTGCTGCAGTGAACATTGGGGTGCATGTGTCTTTTTGAATTATGGTTTTCTCTGGGTATACGCCCAGTAGTGGGATTGCTGGATCATGTGGTAATTCTATTTTTAGTTTTTTAAGGAACCTCCATACTGTTCTCCATAGTGGATGTATCAATTTACATTCCCACCAACAGTGCAAGAGGGTTCCCATTTCTCCACACGCTCTCCAGTATTTGTTGTTTGTAGATTTTCTGATGATGCCCATTCTAACTGGTGTGAGGTGATACCTCATTGTAGTTTTGATTTGCATTTCTCTAATAATTAGTGATGTTGAGCAGCTTTTCATGCGCTTCTTGGCCATCTGTATGTCTTCTTTGGAGAAATGTCTATTTAGGTCTTCTGCCCATTTGTGGATTGGGTTGTTTGTTTCTTCAATATTGAGCTGCATGAGCTGTTTATATATTTTGGAGATTAATCCTTTGTCCGTTGATTCGTTTGCAAATATTTTCTCCCATTCTGATGGTTGTCTTTTCGTCTTGTTTATGGTTTCCTTTGCTGTACAAAAGCTTTGAAGTTTCATTAGGTCCCATTTGTTTATTTTTGTTTTTATTTCCATTACTCTAGGAGGGGGATCAAAAAAGATCTTGCTGTGATTTATGTCAAAGAGTGTTCTTCCCATGTTTTCCTCTAAGAGTTTTATAGTGTCCAGTCTTACATTTAGAGGAAATGCTTTCAGTTTTTCACCATTGAGAATGATGTTTGCTGTGGGTTTGTCATATATGGCCTTTATTATGTTGAGGTAGGTTCCTTCTGTGCCCACTTTCTGGAGAGTTTTTATCATAAATGGGTCTTCAATTTTGTCAAAAGCTTTTTCTGCATCTATTGAGATGATCATATGGTTTTTATCTTCAATTTGTTAATATGGTGTATCACATTGATTGATTTGCATATATTGACAAATCCTTGCGTCCCTGGGATAAATCCCAGTTGATCATGGTGTATGATCCTTTTAATGTGTTGCTAGATTCTGTTTGCTAGTATTTTGTTGAAGATTTTTGGATCTATATTCATCAGTGATATTGGTCTGTAATTTTCTTTTTTTTTAGTATCTTTGTCTGGTTTTGGTATCAGGGTGATGGTGGCCTCATAGAATGCATTTGTGAGTGTTCCTTCCTCTGCAGTTTTTTGGAAGAGTTTGAGAAGGATGGGTGTTAGCTCTTCTCTGAATGTTTGATAGAATTCACCTGTGAATCCATCTGGTCCTGGACTTCCGTTTGTTGAAAGATTTTTAATCACAGTTTCAATTTCATTACTTGTGATTGGTCTGTTCATATTTTCTATTTCTTTCTGGTTTCAGTCTTGGAAGGTTATACCTTTCTAAGAATTTGTCCATTTCTTCCAGGTTGTCCATTTTGATGGCATAGAGTTGCTTGTAGTAGTTTCTTAGGATGCTTTGTGTTTCTGCAGTGTCTGTTGTAACTTCTTCTTTTACATTTCTAATTTTATTGACTTGAGTCCTGTCCCTCTTTTTCTTGATGAGTCTGGCTAATGGTTTATCAATTTTGTTTATCTTGTCAGAGAACCAGCTTTTAGTTTTATTGATCTTTGCTATTGTTTACTTTGTTTCTATTTCATTTACTTCTGCTCTGATCTTTATGGTTTCTTTCCTTCTGCTAACTTTGGGTTTTGTTTGTTCTTCTTTCTCCAGTTCCTTTATGTGTAAGGTTAGATTGTTTATTTGAGATTTTTCTTGTTTCTTGAGGTAGGCTTGTATAGCTATAAACTTCCCTCTTAGAACTGCTTTTGCTGCATCCCATAGGTTTTGGATCGTCGTGTTTTCATCATCCATTGTCTCTAGGTATTTTTTGATTTCCTCTTTGATTTCTTCAGTGATCTGTTGGTTTTTTAGTAACATATTGTTTAGCCTCCATGTGTTTGTGTTTTTTACATTCATTTCTAATCTCATAGCGTTGTGGTCAGAAAAGATGCTTGATATGATTTCAATTTTCTTAAATTTACTGAGGCTTGATTTGTGACCCAGGGTGTGATCTATCCTGGAGAATGTTCCATGCACACTTGAGAAGAAAGTGTAATCTGCTGTTTTTGGATGTAATGTCCTGTAATATCAATTAAATCTGTCTGGTCTATTGTGTCATTTAAAGCTTCTGTTTCCTTATTAATTTTCATTTTGGATGATCTGTCCATTGGTGTGAGGTGTTAACATCTCCCACTATTATTGTGTTACTGTCGGTTTCCTCTTTTATAGCTGTTAGCAGTTGCCTTATGTATTGAGGTGCTCCTCTGTTGGGTGCATATATATTTATTATTGTTATATCTTCTTGGATTTATCCCTTGATCATTATGTAGTGCCCTTCCTTGTCTCTTGTAACAGTCTTTTTTTTAAAGTCTATTTTATCTGATATGAGTATTGCTACTCCAGCTTTCTTTTGATTTCCATTTGCATGGAATATCTTTTTCCATCCCCCCACTTTCAGTCTGTATGTGTCCCTAGGTCTGAAGTGGGTCTCTTGTAGACAGCATATATATGGGTCTTGTTTTTGGGGCCTCTCACTGTTGTGGCCTCTCCCGTTGTGGAGCGCAGGCTCAGCGGCCATGGCTCATGGGCCTAGCCGCTCTGCGGCATGTGGGATCCTCCCGGACCGAGGCGCAAATCTGTGTCCCCTGCATCGGCAGGTGGACTCACAACCACTGCGCCACCAGGGAAGCCCATGGGTCTTATTTTTTTATCCATTCAGGAAGCCTGTGTCTTTTGATTGGAGCATTTAGTCCATTCACATTTGAGGTAATTATTGATATGTATGTTCCTATGACCATTTTCTTAATTGTTTTGGGTTTGTTTTTGTAGGTCCTTTTCTTCTCTTGTGTTTCCCACTTAGAGAAGTTCCTTTAGCATTTGTTGTAGAGCTGGTTTGGTGGTGCTGAATTCTCTTAGCTTTTGCTTGTCTCTAAAGCTTTTGATTTCTCCATCGAATCTGAATGAGATCCTTGCCAGGTAGAGTAATCTTGGTTGTAGTTTCTTCCCTTTCATCACTTTAAGTGTATCATGCCACTCCCTTCTGGCTTGTAGAGTTTCTGCTGAGAAATCAGCTGTTAACCTTATGGGGGTTCCCTTGTATGTTATTTGTCATTTTTCCCTTGCTGCTTTCAATGAATTGTCTTTAATTTTTGCCAGTCTGATTACTATGTGTCTCGGCATGTTTCTCCTTGGGTTTATCCTGTATGGGACTCGCTGGGCTTCCTGGACTTGGGTGGCTATTTCCTTTCCCATGTCAGGGAAGTTTTGACTATAATCTATTTTCTCTGCTCCTTTCTCTCTCTCTTCTCCTTCTGGGACACCTATTATGCGAATGTTGTTGTATTTAATGTTGTCCCAGAGGTCTGTTAGGCTGTCTTCATTTCTTTTCATTCTTTTTTCTTCTGTTCTGCAGCAGTGAATTCCACCATTCTGTCTTCCAGGTCACTTATCCGTTCTTCTGCCTCAGTTATTCTGCTATTGATTCCTTCTAGTGTAGTTTTCATTTCAGTTATTGCATTGTTCATCTCTGTTTGTTTGTTCTTTAATTCTTCTAGGTCTTTGTTAAACATTTCTTGCATCTTCTCAATCTTTGCCTCCATTCTTTTTCCGAGGTCCTGGATCATCTTCACTATCATTATTATGAATTCTTTTTATGGAAGGTTGCCTATCTCCACTTCATTTAGTTGTTTTTCTGGGGGTTTATCTTGTTCCTTCATCTGGTACATAGCCCTCTGCCTTTTCATCTTGTCTATCTTTCTGTGAATGTGGTTTTTGTTCCACAGGCTGCAGGATTGTAGTTCTTTGTTCTGTTTGCCCTCTCTGTCTCATACTTTCTAATGCTTCCCTCTTATTCTCTTGCATAGATATACCATAATTTATTAAATTGACTATATATTATCAGTATTAAATTTATTATAAATAGTAATGCAGCAAAGATTCCTATTTCTTTATAATGTAAATTCTAGGTCTCACATGACAGAATTATGCCCTCAACCCCAGCGTTTCAAAGGTTTATATTATTTTTCTGATTCCTGCAGGCATTTGAGTTTGTAGTCTGTTCTGGTTTGCTTGGGCTGCCATAACAAAACACCACAACCTGAGTGGCTTAAAAAAAGAGAGAGAAATTTTATCTTTTCACAGTTTTGGAGGCTGGACGTCTACAATCAAGGTGTTAGAAGGTTTGGTTTCTGGCAAGACCTCTCTCCTTGGCTTGCAGGCAGCTCTCTTCTAGCTGTGTCCTCACATGGTCTTTCCTTTGTGTGCACACACTCCTGGTGTCTCTTCCTCTTCTTATAAGGACACCAATCCTATTGGATTAGAGCCCCATCCTCATGATGTCATTTAGCCTCAGTTATCTCCATAAAGACCCTATTTCCAAATACAGTCCCATTGGGGGTTAGGGCTTCAACCTGTGAACTTTGGCAGGACACAGGTCAGTTCATAACACAGTCTTTGTCTTAGCCACTTATAAAATATAATCAGGGGCTTCCTGGGTGGCACAGTGGTTGAGAATCCGCCTGCCAATGCAGGGAACACAGGTTCGATCCCTGGTCTGGAAGGATGCCACATGCCGTGGAGCAACTGAGCCCGTGCGCCACAACTACTGAGCCTGCGTGCCACAGCTACTGAAGCCCACACGCCTAGAGCCTCTGCTCTGCAAAAAGGGAAGCCACCGCAACGAGAAGCCCGCGCACAACAAAGAGTAGCCCCTGCTTGCCACAACTAAAGAAAGTCCATGCGCAGCAATGAAGACCCAATGCAGCCAAAAATAAATAAATAAAATAAATAAATTTTTTTAAAGAAGAAAAAAGAACACTCATGTGCACGTCTTTGTGTGGATATGCAAAATTTAATTATATATGTATAATCAAATAAAATTTTATTCACAGTAGTTACAAAACAAGAGCTCTAGGCATAAATTCAACCAAGAATGTACATATTTATATTATGAATACTTTAAAACTCTACAGAGAAGCACAAAAGAAGTATTAAAGAAGAACATTCCTTGTTCTTTGATAGAAAAAAATCTAAAATTTAAGTTCTCCCTAGATTCACCCCTAAATTAAATATGGTCCCATAAAATATTTTGAGGTTTCCGTTTTGTTTCATTGTTTGTTTTAATGAGAGGCAGGGTGGCTTTGTGAAATGATTCTGAAGTTTACATAGTAGAATTAGGATGTAAAACTATCCAGAACAAATCTAAAAATTAAGGTTCGTGGAGGGAGAATATTCCTACCAGTTATTAGGAAATATTATGTGAATGATACATAAGTTGTCCTGCCACCGAAGTATAGATAGAGCCCACAAATTTGTGTCTTGAGAATTTAAGATGTTTAAGACCAAGTATTTCGGGCCAGTCGATCCTGAAAAACAAATTAGCACTTGAATAGATGAGACTTCTGCTTTAGAAGAGATTTTGACTAATGGTAAGCAAAACAAAGAAAGCAAAAAACAAATTTAGGAAAAGAGGACACAAGGTACTGAAATAAAAACATGAAAAAGTTTCATGTGTTTCAAAATCTAAATGTGTTAGTCACAATGTTAATTACATTCATAAGGAGGCACATTCAAAAGACAGATATGACTAATCATCACTGAAAGAAAGACTGAACCAGTATTCTAGAAAAGTTTTGTTTCATCTTAACATTTCTCGAATATTACCTACATTTGAGTAGTTTTAAGAGTTCCTTAGAGTTTTTTTTAATATTCAGAAATTTGTAAGTGTGCCACGTTGGGAGTCACTGTAAACAAATGATTATTTACTGAATTGGTTCTTAATAGTATATTTTGCAACCCTGAAAGTTTTATCATGTGCCAAAAGTTAAGGTGCTATCCACTGGTATTATAAAAAGTAGAGGAATGTCCTTTTTAAAAAGAAAGATTTTCCCTCTGATAGCTACTTGTGTAAGTCTTTGCATTTGTCCCTCTGCTGCAATTAATTGTCTCTATACTTGACTATGGTAGCCCCCGGCCCCCCATCTACAGTTTCACTTTCGGGGGTTTCAGTTACTTACGGTCAACCACAGTTGGAAAATGTTAAGTGGAAATTCCAGAAATAAACAATTCATAAGTTTTAAATGGTGTGCCATTCTAAGCAGTGAGACGAAATCTTGCTCCGTCTCACTCCGTCCCACCCAGGACATACATCATCCCTTTGTCCAATGTATCTTGCCCATTAGTCACTTAGTAGCCATCTTGGTTATCGGAGCTGTCATTGCAGCATCGAAGTGTTTGTGTTCATGTAACTCTTATTCAGTGATGGCCCTGCAGTACAAGAGTAGTGATGCTGGCAATCTGGATGTTGCCAAAGAGAAGCCATAAGTGCTTCCTTTAAGTGAAAAGGTGAAAGTTCTCTACTTCATAAGGAAAGAGAAAAATCGTATGCTGAGGTTAGTTGCTAAGATCTACGGTAAGAACAAATCTATCTGCGAAATTGTGAAGAAGGAAAAAGAAATTTATGCTGGTTTTGCTATTGCACCTGAAACTGCAAAAGTTAAGGCCACAGTGCATGAAAAATGCTTAGTTAAGATGGAAGAGGCATTCAATTTCTGAGTGGAAGACATGAACAGAAGACAGAGTTCAGCACTTGCCGTGGTATCAGGCATTCACTGGGTGTCTTGGAATGTATCATCCCTCACATAAAGGGGTACTACTATACCTCTTCGTGAAGTACTTCAGGCCAATATCTGTGTGTTATTTGTGAATGAATGCTAGTCATACACATTACTGTCAATTACTACCGAAAGTTTCAAAAGTCTTCAGCTGTTGCTGAACTTGTTTATTTTGGGGATAACAGGGTAAGAAGGGACATCAGGGTGTCCTAAATTTGCTTGTGCAATCTAGCAGTCAATTTGGGAGATGTACACATGCAAATAAGTAAATTTTCTTCCTCCATGGAAGCTCTGATTTCCCACAAATAAATTGAAATTAATATCAGAATAACTTAATTTTACTTTCAACTCTACAAAAAGCTATAGGAAAAAAAAAATCCTGCTTTTTTATGGAGTGTCTATGTGGAGTTCAGAGAGGATTATAAAGAATTAGGGAATATAGGGGCTATACAGGAGTATGTGGGTATGGTTATTAAAGCCTCCTAGAGAATTAGCATTTTAAAGATTTTGATAGGTCAGATAAAATGGGAAAGAGCATTCCATACCGAGGAGCTTCTCAGCAAAGGTACAAAGGATCAACATGGAAAATTCAGGGCACTAAATCATTGCTATTAGGGTATCACATGGTGTCTTGAAAGCTAAGGCTTAAGAGATAGGGATGGGTTCATGAAATGACTTACATGCCATGCCAGAGAAAGAGCCCATATTTTCATCTGGCACTGGGCACTACAAATTACGTAGCTGGTCCTAGATCCAGCAGATACCTCCTCTGCTCTTCACGTTGCTGGATCTGGATACTTTAAGCAGTAGGATTACAAACTAACCTTCAAACAGGCTGGCCATGATAAAAACCTTCAATCTTTTCCTTGAGGCAGTACTACAGCCTCCTCCTCTTCCAAAAAGCCTACAATCCAGAATGAGAAGAGAGACTGACCCACCCCCAAACCACACATAAGTAAACTTTGCAAAAATAGTGAAAAATTGGTTAATACAAGTATTGCTATAGTGTATTTCCAATTGGGCTTTATCTCATTATTTTAATGTTAATAACACTTTTTTCATAAATTTATTTATTTTTGGCTGCATTGGGTCTTCGTTGCTGCGCGCGGGCTTTCTCTTTGTTGTGGTCCACGGGCTTCTCATTGTGGTGGCTTCTCTTGTTGCAGAGCACGGGCTCTAGGTGCGTGGGCTTCAGTAGTTGTGGCTCACAGGCTCTAGAGCGCAGGCTTAGTAGTTGTGGCGCACGGCCTTAGTTGCTCCGTGGCATGTGGGATCTTCCAGGCCCAGGGCTCGAACCTGTGCCACCTGCATTGGCAGGCAGATTCTTAACCACTGTGCCACCAGGGAAGCCCAGTAACACTTTTATAAAAGGCTGTATACTTTGCAAAATGATTGCACACGTGGTGATTCCTAGATCAGGATTATGATGGGGAATAAGAAATCCAAATGACTTGACTTGGAAAAAAGTTTTAACCCAGACTAAAATTATCAACTTATAAAAACAGATAAGGGGGGGCTTCCCTGGTGGCACAGTGGTTAAGAATCCGCCTGCCATGGGCTTCCCTGGTGGCGCAGTGGTTGAGACTCCGCCTGCCGATGCAGGGGACGCGGGTTCGTGCCCCGGTCCGGGAAGATCCCACATGCCGCGGAGTGGCTGCGCCCATGGGCCATGGCCGCTGAGCCTGCGTGTCCGGAGCCTGTTGCTCCACAACGGTGAGAGGCCCGCATACCGCAAAAAAAAAAAAAAAAAAAAGAATCCGCCTGCCAATGCAGGGGAAATGGGTTCAAGCCCTGGTCTAGGAAGATCCCACATGCTGCAAAGCAACTAAGCCCACGTGCCGCAACTGCTGAAACCCGTGCACCTAGAGCCCATGCTCCGCAACAAGAGAAGCCACCACAATGAGAAGCCTGTGCACTGCAACGAAGAGCAGCCCCTACTCCCTGCAACTAAAGAAAGCCCGCACGCAGCAACAAAGACCCAACACAGCGAAAAACAAATTTATTTTTTTTTTAAATGGATAAGATCCAAGAAGCTTTTCTTTCAGTTGTCAGTGGATAAAAACAATCTACTTTATTTCTTCCACCATAGAAGTTCTGTTTCCCTCAGATAAACTGAAATTGATATCAGAGTAACTTAATTATAGATACTTTTTAACTTTACAGAGTCTGTACCTAAAAGATCAAATAAATACGCAATTACAAGTTGTGATAAGGTCTGTGAAATTTAAAAACACTATGAAAGAGAATACCAAGGAGACCCATTTTTAGACTGGGTGGTTAGGAAACATCCTCAGAAGGTAAAGACACTTAGATTAAACAAGGAAAAAGTGAAAAAAGAGCGATTTTGAAGAGCTAAAAGAAAGGCCCATCAGTTTGAAGCTTAGTTAGTGAAGAGGAGAGTAAAACCAGGTGGATTGTAGAGGTAGACAGAGGCCAGATAATGCAGGATCTTGAAATGGAATTTCCCATTTAAGATAATTTGTCCTAATGAAGATTTAAATGTAAGATTAACCGTGTAAGAATGCAACTTGGCATCTCCTTCTGATTGTAGCAAACTGCTTCTGCAGGACTTGGGTCTCTGTGACACCGTACTCAGTTAAAGTACGACCTGATTGATCTCACTTTCCTAGGGAGATACCCCTCGCTTTAAAAAATAAAAGGGCAAATCTGATAGCCCTTATATATGGAATCTAAAATATGATACAGGCCCTGGAGGTGGCTGGCTGCTGGGATGGCAGATGAAGAAGAAGACCCCACCTTTGAGGAAGAAAATGAAGAAATTGGAGGAGGTGCAGAAGGTGGACAGGGTAAAAGGAAGAGACTTTTTCCTAAAGAATTACGGTGTATGATGTATGGGTTTGGGGATGACCAGAATCCTTATACTGAGTCAGTAGATATTCTTGAAGACCTTGTCATAGAGTTCGTCACCGAAATGACTCACAAGGCAATGTCAATTAAGTTGAAGATATCAAGACTTGATTCAAAAGGACCCAAGAAAGTTTGCTAGGGTTAAAGACTTGCTTACTGTGAATGAAGAATTGAAACGAGCTAGAAAAGCATTTGATGAAGCAAACTATGGATCTTGACACTTTTTGAACTTTCTGAAGCTTCATTATTTTCTGGGGAAACCATATTTAATAACTATATTTTCCATAGTAAGGTTCTGATATCTAGCCATGTGAATGAAAGAGAACCACAACGTTTTCAGTCTTTATTTTCATGGCTTCAATTTTAGAGTGATATTTGAGCCTTTAATTGCCTGCCATTATATTACCATACTTTGAGTTAATTACTGGATTTTAATGACCACATGTAAGTCGAAGTACCTTGCAAACCATTCAGTTCTTTCTGACTTTTGACCATCTAAATGATGAATTAATATTTATGTATTAGGTGTACTTGTGCCATTGTAGGCTGTACTGTAGCTGTTTATTATGTGAAATCTAAATGGTACCTTTGATAGCGAAGACATGTGTTTCATGTATTCTAAAGTTTTTAGATTACAGTAGTCTTAAGTTATTAAAAGACTTTTAAGGAGAAAATGATAGAAAATACAACCTTTTTTAGGAGTGTTTATTTGTCTTAAGATAATTTGTTTTAATACTCTTTTCTTTAGATAATAAGAGTGATTTTTTTCATTTTAATTTTTTATTTTTTGAGAAACTAAAACTTTCCTATGAATGCTTCTGTGTTGGAAGACTTATTTGATTTAAAATCTTCAGGGCTTATACTATTTGTCAGTTTTTAAGAGAACTCATTTTCCCAGGTCAAAGCTTCTAAAAATAAGTGCTTTCGGTAGCAAGATAAGCATTTGGGGTAGTGTTTATTAAATTATTTGATAGTATTTGTTCATTGTGGAAATGTGTACTTGACTAAGACCATGTGTGGCTATGGAAACCACTTTTGTAGTTCAGCATATACAGGTTTTGTGCATATGTAGCTTATTGTATTATTCTTGCACTTAGCTTAAAGTAAGACTTAAAATTGCATTTAAGGGGATCATTGGATATTACTGTTTGTGAAACTGAATGTTTTGTGTCCCGCTTATAAACATTATCTATGAATTAGTACTTAGGAAAATTTTACTTTCTTAACCTATCAGTATAAGGAATAAAGTATGAAAAATTAAAAAGAAAAAAATATGATACAAATGAACTTATTTACAAAACAGAAACAGACTCACAGATATAGAAAACTTGATGGTTACCAAAGGGGAAAAGGGGTGGGAGAGGGATAAATTAGGAGTTTGGTATCAGCATATACAAACTACTATATATAAAACAGATAAACAACAAGGTCCTACTGTATAGCACAGGGAACTATATTCAATATTCTGTAATAAACCATAATGGAAAAGAACATGAAAAAGAATATTCATGTGTGTGTATATATATATATATGTGTGTGTGTGTATGTGAATCACTTTGCTGTACACCAGAAACTAACAGAACATTGTAAATCAACTATACTTTAATTAAAATTTTTAAAAATAAAATAAATGGGCAAGATAATAACACATTGGAAATTTTAGATTTTAAAATTGAAGTAGTGTAAAAACATATGCCATGTATGCACATCTAAATAATTGTTACTTTAGATTTTCCTTTTTCTTTTTCCTTACCTCTATACATTCATATCCCTTATATAAGAAATGAAAGGGACTTCCCTGGTGGCGCAGTGGTTAAGAATCCGCCTGCCGATGCAGGGGATGCAGGTTTGAGCCCTGGTCTGGGAAGATCCCACATGCCACGGAGCAGCTGGGCCCGTGAGCCATGGCCGCTGAGCCTGCACTCTAGAGCCCACGAGCCACAACTACTGAAGTCCACGCGCCTAGAGCCCGTGCTCTGCAACAGGAGAAGCCTGTGCACCGCAAGGAAGAGTAGCCCCCACTCGCCACAACTAGAGAAAGCCTGCGCGCAGCAATGAAGACCCAATGCAGCCAAAAATAAATAAATAAAATAAATTTATATATAAAAAAAAGAAATTTATGAAAAGCCAAGATGAGTGTGAGGTGAATAAGTGGAGCCAGCCAAAACTCTTGTGCCACTGCAGATGCCTTAGCCACAGTTTGGCATGCCTTAATTGAATGTCATGTGTCTTTGTAACATGATGATGAATAATAACAGTAAATATAGGAAATAAAATTGAACATTATATAGGATTGTTTTGGTTTGTTTGTTTTTTTGGTACAATGGGCTAACTTGATTTTGGTTTCTCTTTGTTGTAGTCTACCAAAATGAATGGCTGTGAAGAATATTGTGAAGAAAAAGTAAAAACTGAAAGGTAAAAAAACTATTTTTCAAATATTTATAACACTTTCTCTTTTTAGAAGTGCTCTCAATATTTCCATTTAGATGTTGATTTTCAAATTAATGTGTCTTTTCCAGTCAAATGAGCCTTATTGAATAGATTATGGAACTATGGTTGAATATTAAAAATGTTTCTGAATGTTGTTACAAGGTGGTTCTAGTGACATGTGACAATGTGTTTGTTATGACATTGCTCAAAAAAAGCAATGTATTCTCTTGACCATCAGAAAAAATGCAAGAAAAGTCTAAAAGGAAATGTGCCAACAATGATAATAGTACCTTCTCCTGGTGTGAGTATAGGTAACCTATTTTTCTGTTTCTCTAAATTTTTCTATACTTCACAAATTTCATTCTTTAATAAGAAAATAAAACCAAAGAAGGTAAGAAACATTTTTAAACCCCCACAAATGTTTTTCTTTTCGAAAATGGTTTCTAATATAAAATAAGATTTTTTTGTAACACTAAATGATATCTCAGGAAGAGTTTATATATATTGTTGGCCAACAAACTGGTTGTACATAAATTTTGCTTCATATTAAATGATAACCAAACAGTCAAAGGGAGCTATTTCCATTTTCCTAGAAAAGCAAATTGACAGTGAATTTTTCACTAAGTTAGACAGGGGGTACATATTGTTAACATAGAAATGCATAGTCTTATATTTAAAAGATCAGCAAATATCTGGGCCAGCCACCAACAGTAATAAGATACAGGCTCTTCCCTGTCAACAGGGGAAGGGAGGAAGAATAAATTAGTATAAATTCTTTGGGTGGCAAATTGAAAACACTCTTAACATACAGATTTTATTAACATGTTACTGATTCTTGGAAACACTTTTTAAAAATTTTAACGTCTCATGAAGGATCATAAAATTATGGTCTGATATTATTTCTTAATGTAAGCAAAGTAATAGCCTATCTTTTTTATTATTATTATTATCCAGATATTTATTGAGCACCTAATATAAGCCAGACAGTGTGCTTGAAATACACTATTAACAAGACAAAGAAGCTCCTTAACCCAAGGAACTCACAGTCTAGCATAAAGGCAAATATTAATCAAATAATCCCACAAATAAATCATCATAGACCATGAAAAATGCTGTTTATTGTAAAAAGTCATGACAAACTGTGAGAGGATATCACCTGGGGGCTTGATGTTCTCAGACAGTAAGTAGTAGGTGAGGTTTCTCCATGAAGAGACATTTACGTTCTGAAGCATGAACAGGAGTCGCCTAGGACAGGGGTAGGGGTATGGGAAAGACGGCATGGAGCTGTCCAAGCAGAGGAACAGCGTGTGCAAAGACCCCAGGGCGGGAGAGGGCACAGAGCACCTGAGGGCCTGAACTAGACCAGAGTGACTGACAGCAGAGCAAACAGGAGAGGGGCCCGAGATGAGAAGGGAGCAGGGTAAGGACCTTGGCCTTTATCCCAAGAGAAATGGGGGCCATGGAGTTTTTTAAGCAGGGGACTGACATGATAAGGTGTGTACTGTGGAGAATGAACTGGAGAGGGCCAGGGGGAAGTGCAGAGGCCAACATGGGAGATAAGTAGAAGGAAAAGAGAGAAAATGAGAGGGTGAGAGCAACCCCATGTCAGTTGGGAGGCAAACTGGTAGAGATTAAGAACATGGGCTTGGAATCAAGCTGCCCAGTTTGTGTCCTGGCTTTGTCACTTACTCTGTGATCTTGAGCAAATTATCTGAGCTCATCTCTAAAACAGGAATAGTATCTGTCTACCTCCTAGATTGTGTGAGGATTAAATGACCAATACACCTCAAGAATTTAGAGTGGTATCTGGCACACAGGAACGTGCTGTGGCCCAAGGCCACACAGCTACTACCTAGAAACAGACAAATACTGGACTGCTCTGATTAAAGCTGGGGGTGGGTGGGCCGGGCCCCGAGTCTCGTCCACTTGTCCACCCCTAACCACCACCTTGCCCTAGTCCTACCCACGCAGCCCTAAATGCCTGGGACTTCACAGACTCCCTCTCTGCCAAAGAAGGTTGGCCTCAGAGTGGCCTGTTGGGAGCCTGTCTCCCGGGCATTGTGTGAAAAAATGGGGTGACGGCAGCTGACCTGTTTAAGAGTTCCAGCACGCAGGGCCACGCTCAACTTTATAACATAACTAGACTAGAACCTCAGAAGGCTTTTGCTTCCCATACTTCATCTGCCAAAAAGAAAAGAAGTCTGAACACTCTTCTGCTTGCTGACGTATATATAAACTATTTTATTTTTTAAATAATGAAGGGAAAAAAGGCCACAAAACAGACAAAAACAGCCTCGAAGGAACTCGAAGGACATGTAGATCTCAGAAGGGTACGGGTAACAGAAATGCCTTTGAAGGAACTCCTGCGAAGTTTATGGTGGCCCTCACTACCTGCCTGCTTTGTTATTCACTCTGTCTCCCCTCTCTGCCCCTCCTAAGCCATGGTTGTGACCCGGTTTCAAGCACTTAGTCAACTCTGGGTTCTAACCTCCTAGAGATTTGCTTGGGGACAAGGAAGTCCATGTATCAACCACAGGCCCCACTGCAGGAATGGCCCCGTGAGACCTCACGACCTGTGGCTGGTCAGGGTCACTGAGGGGTGAAGACAGAGTCTATGAACCCACAACCCAGCCAGCTGTTCCAGGTGTTTGGCACATAGGTAGTCCAAGTATCTCTCATTGTGACCTAATTCAGAAGAGTGTATCTTACAATGATACGTGTCATAGGTTCAAAGAACTGTAGTACATTCCCTTCAACCTAGCGATTTTATTTCTAAGAACCGATCCTACTACCATATGTATGCAGATGTTTCTATAAGAATATTTATTGCAACATTGTTCATAGTAGTAAAAAACCCTAATAGATACAAAATAAATTAGGATGTACTCATACAATGAAATACTAAGCAGCTGTTCAAAAGAATGAGAAAGAAGGGAGGATCCTTATGGGAGGATCTCCAAAACATATCCTTCCAAACGAAGCATACTTGCTAGAAGACCAAGAAGACCTCATGGATGCAGAACTTGCAAATTACATGTTAACTGTGATGTACAATTAGTTGGAGCAGAGGAAAGCATCCATCATAAAAGGAGCATAATTGCTGTCCTGTTACAATGTTTTGGGACCATTAGTGCATGTCCTGCCTTAATGGTGTGTAATAATGTCATCAGACAAAATGTACTCTGCTCTGTTCCCCTAAGTATCAGAAAGTTTAAAATGTATTCAGGCCTTTGCATTATCCTTTTTCATCTCATCTGATCACTAAATGTTATTCTTCTACCCAGTTTCTCTTTTCTAGCCACCCACCTTACCCGAGAGATGGCATCGGCTGTGCACCCCTAGAATAATGAGAACTTGTACTGAGTTTTATTACATTAAGTGAGTGCCCAGATACCAGAGTGTCCTTTTCACCCCCAATTGTAGTGAAAGACTGATGTCCATCAGTAGGGACTTCTGTAATTAAATGAAGAATCATTCATACAGTACAATAGTAGACAGCTGTTAAAAAAAACAAAAGAGAGCTCTACTTACACAGTTGTAATCATGCATCCAAGTGAAAGGGTGGAAACAAACCACCACTTTCTCCATCCTCAAGATGACTCCTTCAACCTAAGGTTCAAAGACTTGGGATTTGTTTGAGGACAAAATTTAAACTATATTAAAATCTTCTGTACCTCAGTTTAATTTATATCTACCAATAAATTTTAGGAATTGTGGATTTAAGGTTTTTTTAATCAGATAATCTATTTTTAAATACCATAATAATTGTAGTGGAAATATGTAGTTCAAGGACATAATATTTCAATTTATTTTGGACACAGAACTGAAGAAAATATAAATGTGTTTTGTTGTCATAGCTTAATTCACAAGTCAGCAGAAAAGAAGACTGATGATGATGATGAAATGACATGGGGAAGTGATGAATTGCCAATAGAAGTGACAAACCACGAAGATTCCAATAAAGGCAAGAGATTTATTAGCAACTTTTTAAATCAAAAACTATAGGTAGAAAAAAATAAGTGTTTGAAAATTACAGTTTTCAGAATATATGGATATGTTATTTCACCATATGTCTACATTATTAAGTTCTATACATAAAGTTAAATCACATAGACAAACATCAACATTCATTTATTGACCAGATATTTGCACAGTTATTAGGCTAAAATTCTCAGTGGCTTGGAGTAAAACATGTAAATAGATGTGTAAATACTTTAAATGGAAACAAGAATAAGAAATCTAGGAGCACATTTTATTTATAGTAAAGTAGGAAGAATAGCTCAAAGATAGGAAAATTTTTAAGAGCAAGAGTCAGTTGGTCTGTCCTCACTATTACTGCCTCTCTTGTTTTATACTGAGCCAGTAGATAAATGAAGTTCTATCCAGCGTTTTATTTCTTTTTTTTTTTTTGTATAAAGAAATGTTATATTAATGCAGTGAAAGAACACAGATTTGTAATTTGAAGTCATTGTTGAAAGAAATTAAAGGAGTCGAATTAACACTTTTTTGACTTAGTTGGATTGTTGGTGTCAATGGAAATGCTCAAATCCTGTAACCCTGGTTCTTCTCTCCAGCCTCTGAGCTCCTGTTGCATTCACACTCAGTTCTGTAAAAGTTTACAGGTATTTCATATGATTGGATTTTGTATTCACAACTAGTCTTCGCCCCAGACAGAACTTAAGCTTCTTGAGATCCCCCAGTGCCTGGAATTACTGTTGCGTGTATAGTAGCTGCATCATCAAAATGCTTTTATCAACTGATTGATGTAATTAAAGCTACACTTGTGCAGACTATAGCAAGAAGTCTCTCCTACTTTTTTCCAGGATAACAGTTGCCTTCTGTTATCAGCATTTTCCATAGGTAGAGCAGGTACTAAATTAGACACATACCTCTTCTTAGACATTGATAGCACTTGTTTGATAAACTCCTAAAGACCCTTAGGATTTCATTTGCATGGAGAAAACTATCAAATGACAGAGATAGTGGCACTGAGTACCAAGGGTGGGTAGAGAGGGGAGAAATCAGTGTTTCTGGTGCCATGTCCCCTTGTAAGGAATTTCTGAAGCATCTCCCTTCATCTTTTCTCCATGTGCTTGGAGGCTAATTTAAATGCAAAATAAAAACAGGACTAAATACATTCTTATCAAGTAAACATTTGCCATTTGGGTGCCATTTGGGTCCAGAGAAGCAAAGAGAAACAATTTAAACTCCTTTAGAAGCTATAAGTAATTGACAGCCTTAAGAGCCTTAAGAACTCTGAACAGTCAGTGAGGTGTTCCCTTAAGGGTTGGGTACAAGGATCTTGCTATGGCCAGGATTTTCCTTTGATGATTGTAGTTATCTGCCTACTTGTTAGTTCTATTGCCTTATTAAGTCAAAGACTCTCACTTTTGTAAAAAATAGATGAGGTGAGAATAGGATCAAATTGGTTCTCTTACTGGCTAAAATTAGCTCTCTTATTGGCTAAATCAATTTTGGGGGAATTGTTTTTTTTTTTTTTTTAATCAACTGCCATCTTCTTGTTAGGTCATCCCTTTCTGACAAATGAGGAGCTCACCACACTCCCCATTGTCAAAGTGCTTCCCTCCAGTAAATACACCGGTACGGAGTTGAAATCAGTCATTCGAATGTTGCAGGGTTTACTAGATCAAGGAATTCCGTCTAAGGAGCTAGAGGTAAGGGGCTTTTGACAATGGTTCTTTCTCCAACAAAGTTTTCTGCAAGGTTAGGAGAAATTTTAAGAATGTTGAAAATGTCTATTACTTTACAACTTCCAACTATAAAAGCACCATCTTGTCATTTCTAGCAGTAAATTAATTTTTCTAATTAGGATCCTAATAGTATTGATTTAAAGGGATCTCTTTAGCAGCTTCAGAGCTTGATAAATCTCCCTGAAGATTATCCTCATATGTAAGGCTAAAGAGTTTTTTTAAAAAGTCAAGTATCAATTCCAACCATCCACTAAACTTCATAGTTAATACACTAAAGATGTGATTCATCGTTAGCAACAGTTTTTATTTTAATACAGCTCCAAGAATGTGCCCCCCAGTTCAAAGCAGCAGTGCTTCAGAGGCCTTGCTTCTGTGGTCTTGCTGGCCCCATCCATTACTTACCACTAGGCCAAAGAATAATGTAGCACCACTGTAGTTTGGGGGTCTACCTTGCCCATCTCCCTCAAACCATCTGCTTACTTGCCCACATCCTGAGCTTTTTGTAGACCCTGAAGTGAAAGGAGCTAACTTCTACTGAGAGCTTCAACAGTGTGCTAGATGCTTTGTGTATAATGCTCAAAATATTTTAAATCCCATTGTATGGATTTGGAAACAGGTTCACAATGTGAAGTTATACTTTCTCTCCATTTTGCAGAAGTCTTGAGGTCTTAAGTTTAAATGTTACCATCTCAGAGACTTTCCATCACAACCCTTTATAAAGCAAATGTTTATTTTTCTGTATCACAGCAGCTTGTTAATTTCCTCAAAGCGTATATCGCAATATTCGTTTGTTTACTCTTTTACTGCCTCTTTCTCCCAGTAGCCTGTGGTCTCCAGGACAGCCCAAATCATATCTTCTTTCTCTCTAATGTATTCCCAGCACTTATTACAGTGCCTTGCATATAGTAGGCATTTTCAATGTATATTGGTTGACTTGGATGGCTAGATGGATGGATGGATTAATGAATGAGTGAATGAAAAGTGAGAAAGAGTTGGCTTTAGAATTTAGGACTATCTTACCACAATTCTACCACGTGGAATATTCTGTGACCCCAGAGACAATAATGCAAGAAATTCTGCTCCAGCTCATTACTTTAAGCCAAAATTGCTTTCATGAATTGTGTTTTTTTTTCTAAAAACGAAATTATACACATCTTTAAGCTGAAATTTAAAATTAAGATACAAACTGCTGCCTCACAAAGTTAGTTGACAACAGCATGTTAAAGATATTTGCAACAATATATTTCAACAACTGATATATTTAATTAGTATTGAGATTGCAGGCTTATTTGTCTTGACAGGGCATATCTGTTTCTTAACGGTCAAATTTGCCCTGATCGATAGTCAGTTTTGCACCCTGCACATTTAAAGCATTTGCAGGGGCTTCCCTGGTGGCTCAGTGGTTAAGAATCCACCTGCCAATGCAGGGGACACAGGTTCGAGCCCTGGTCCGGGAGATCCCACATGCCACGGGACAGCTAAGCCTGTGCGCCACAACTACTGAGCCTGCGCTCTAGAGCCCGTCAGCCACAACTACTGAAGCCCACGTGCCTAGAGCCCGTGCTCCGCAACAAGAGAAGCCACCGCAATGAGAAGCCCGCACACCGCAACGAAGAGTAGCCCCCGCTCGCTGCAACTAGGGAAAGCCCATGCGCAGCAATGAAAACCCAAGGCAGCCAAAAATAAAAATAAATAAAATAATTTATTTTTTAAAAAAGCATTTGCAATCATTACTGAATTACTGTTTATCTCAACAAATTTAATTTTATTTCCACTTTTGCTTTACAGAATCTTCAAGAATTAAAACCTCTGGATCAGTGTCTAATTGGACAGACTAAGGAAAACAGAAGGAAGAACCGATATAAAAATATACTTCCCTGTAAGTTCCAATTTGGCTTCAAATCAAATGTATTTTTAATATAATTTAAACTGATTTAAAACTTATGTGCTAGTTTACCTTATCTCTCACATAAGTGTGCACACACGCAGACACACACATTCAGAGATTTACATCAGTAACAAATAAATTTATATATACAACCTGAATTCTTTTAAAATTATCTGTGGGACTTCCCTGGTGGTGCAGTCGTTAAGAATCCGCCTGCCAGTGCAGGGGACAAAGATTCAAGCCCTGGTCCGGGAGGATCCCACATGCTGCGGAGCAACTAAGCCCGTGTGCCACAACTACTGAGCCTGCGCTCTACAGCCCATGAGCCACAACTACTGAGTTCGTGCACCTAGAGCCAGTGCTCTGCAACAAGAGAAGCCACTGCAGTGAGAAGCCCACGCACTGCAATGAAGAGTAGCCCCTGCTCACTGCAACTAGAGAAAGCCCGTGCACAGCAACAAAGACCCAACGCAGCCAAAAATAAATAAATAAATAAATAAATAAAATTTATAAAATTATCTGTGTATTCTGAAAATTGATTAGAGGCATCTTAAACATTTCTTCAGACATTGATGAATTTTTAAAGTCTTTTTAAAAATTGGAATTGGCTTCTAGATAAGCAATTTCTTAGTTCATGTGTCACAATTAAATCTATTTATTCTACTATTTTAAGTTTAGAGAAATGTCTGTGGTACATAACAGCTGTATATGTGTGTGTGGCCACCATGGGACTACCAAGTTGCATTGTTCTTTGAATTGTTTACAATAACAGGAAGAAAAAAACAGCAATTCTTTTTACCCATATTTCACCTATTTCACCAATCAACGTGGTTTTTTAAAAATATATGTATGAATATATATATAGCTAAAATATTAACATCTAGCAACTTCTTATAATAATCACAAGCCACATTTACATATATAATCATGTTGGATTACATGATATGACATACTGACCTTATCTTTGCCAGGAAGTCATAAATTCAAAGATAAATAACATAACCAATAGTGACAGATCATGCAATAAATAATAATACAATTGAATTTTTTCAATCAAGGTGGAAGACAAAATTCATTTTAGAAAACTTCCTTTAAGAATTGAATCTTAGACAGGATTTTTTAAATGGAATAGATCATGGTTTGGCATAAAGTAGGTGCTAATTGTTTCAGGCAAAAAAATGGCAGACTAGTATCTCAAAGCAGAATGGGATAAGCCATAAATCCAAAACTACTGAGTAGATTTGTTTCCGTGGATCAAGAGATAGAAGTCAAATAATAGAAGGGCAATTGATGGAGGATTTTGAAATCTATTACTAAATGTCATAATTTGGTAATCACAGAAATAACCAGTTATATTTGAGATTGAAATGACTTCTAATGTATTAAGTACATACAGATTAATTCTCTTGGATGATATGGTTTATATACACTTTTTACTGGGGGATCTTGGTTTGAAAATGTATTTTGACTATATGAACTTACAATGCCTGGAGAATTAAAGTGAGCTACCTTTTTATTTATTGAGTTAGTTTACTATTTTGGCTGCTTACTCAAAAGACTATACTTAGATAAGCAAGAATTAATTGTGCCAATTATATTTGTAATAAGTACTTTAATAATTGTAATTTTTGAAATTTTCATTCATATTAAATTTACCATTGTCATCATTATTAAAATAACAATGGAGAAGTAGCAAAGTTGTGTTTCCCTAGTTATTAAGAAGTTCTAAATGCATTCATTAATTTATTAATTTTGATTTTTTCCAACCAAATCTATGTGAACAATATCTAATTTTTTCCAAAACTGAGTTGACATCTTAAATATACTTATAACAGGAGGGAAATGTGCAAAATGATTTGACTGTACTGCAGTTTGAAAATATGCCTTTATTAAAATGTTTTTGTGATTTCGTCTATGGTTATTAGGAAATTCTAATAATCTTTGACTCACCTTGTCTATAGGGCTCTTGTTTAAAAATGCATGATATAGATGGCTCTGTTTTGTGGTTGGAAATTCACAGACGATGCTACAAGAGTGCCTCTTGGAGATGAAGGTGGATATATCAACGCCAGCTTCATTAAGATACCAGTGGGGAGAGAAGAATTCATCTACATTGCCTGCCAAGGACCTCTCCCTACAACCGTTGGAGATTTCTGGCAGATGATTTGGGAACAAAAATCCACAGTGATAGCCATGATGACCCAAGAAGTAGAAGGGGAAAAAATCAAATGCCAGCGCTATTGGCCTAATGTCCTAGGCAGAACAACAATGGTCAGCAACAGGCTTCGACTGGCTCTTGTGAGAGTGCAGCAGCTAAAGGGCTTTATAGTAAGGGCAATGACCCTAGAAGACATTCAGGTGCGTGGATTAAATCTTTCCATGATTATGTCAATGTGTTTCTGAATAAAAGCCAGTGACTTCTTGGGTCCCATTTCAGTGGAACTAATTCCATCTACTATCCTTAATCTAATATAAGCTTAAATGTGACCCTCTTCATGAATTCTGCCAAATAGTCTCCTCCAGTATGTACTGTATTAAATGAAAATGATAATACAGGACTTTTACAGGACCAGCCATCATCCTTTGCTTTGTGATAGATAGCACAGAATGGCTCAGAAGCTATGTGCTGGAAACATATTTTTCAGGTCAAACCTCTAAGTAGACTCAATAAAACTGTTTTTTAAAACCCTCTAAGTAGCAGATATTCCCCCATAAAGACAATGTATTTGGTAAAACAGGAACAATTGTAGCATAAATGTTTGTTATTCAGGTAATTCCTATTGCAGCCACCTAAGCACTGAATAAATTTAGCTTGAATTAGATAAGTGGGTATACCTTAAGTAAAGCTGCTACTGTTTCCTCACCTCCACACCCCCTTACTTTATTTCTTTCCTCCACCCAGTAATACTCAGTTTAAGTAATGTGTTTCCTATTGGCATTTTAACTTTGTTAAAGAAACAGAATAATTTTACTTTCATAGAAACAAAACTTACTGACTCAGTGTTATTGGTGGCATGTAAACATAGCCTGAGAAATTCCTTCATGATTTTTGATTTGTGGTTTTACAAAGAATTAAACATTATACTTCCTTATTCATTTACACCAGCCTACCCATTACTTATGCTAGCACAATTGTTCAGTATTCCTTAAATGACTTGTTTATTTAATCAACACATGTTTATAGAGCTTAGTTAGGCCCTGTTATGGAATATAGGGATTCAGAAGTTAACAACACAAACAAAAGGAAATCCCTGACCTCATGGACCTTACTTTCTAATGAAAAGATACTGGTGTTGATGATGCTGTGAGAAAAACATCATCACAGGGATATCTGGGGGGAGGAAAGCATTTCAGTCAGAAAGAGCAAGTGCAAAGGCCCTAGACTGAACTGTGCCTAGTGTTTTTAAAGAACCAGAGAGGTCCCTATGGCTGGAGCAAAGTGGCCAGGAGCAAGAGGTTAGGTCTGAGAAGTAGCTGGGCCACATCATGTAGCACTTTTAAGCCACTGCAATGACTGTGGCTTTTATCTAAGGTGAATTTGACATGGGAACATTAAAAAAGGTTGCTATTCATATCAAAACGTAAATTTGCTTTTAGGGTTTCCAAAAAGTCGTTTTTACCAATATTTAAAGTGTGGATCTAGTAACCTCCTTGATAAAGGCCCTCAGTGTGTTGTTTGATGGAGTCTGTCTTTCACTTTTCCTTGTATCTAATCCAATGGCCAAGTCAAAATTTAAAAGGACAAAATAATAAGAACTAATTATATGTGAACAACATAGTATGCCTTTATCTACTTATTCTGTTGTACAATTTCAGACAGGAGAGGTGCGACATATTTCTCATCTGAATTTCACTGCCTGGCCAGACCATGATACACCTTCTCAGCCAGACGACTTGCTCACTTTTATCTCTTACATGAGACACATTCATAGATCAGGCCCAATCACCACACACTGCAGCGCCGGCATTGGACGTTCAGGAACCCTGATATGCATAGATGTGGTTTTAGGATTAATCAGTCAAGATCTTGAAGTGAGTACTCGGAATTTTTTTAATGTATCAGTTTGTATGAATGACAATTTTCTTACTACATAGAATTGTATTTTAGTAAACGTTCAAAACTGCATAGGCCATAATCAAGAAGAAATAATACTTCAAACTTATATTTATTTTACTGGGTTTTTTGTTATTGTTACCTATAGGTGGGAAATACTTTTGTTATGCAAATTGATGCTAAATAGTCTACCTCTAAACAATTACTCCCAATTTTTAAAATTATTACTAAGTAAACAAAGCTAATAAGAGTATAATCTTACTTAAAATCTAAATTAGTATAAATCATGATTAGAATGTTAGAATATCTTAGTACACATAATATGTAATTAAAATCATTACCTCTTGAAGAATTTGCTAAAAACAGTTCTGTCTTGCTCTTCACACACTCATGATAATTTAAGTAGGACAAATGAAATAGTCTATTTCTCCCTTGGGAAAATAAAAAGATCAGGAATTTTATTCTGAGCAGCAAAATGTAGGAAAAATACTTTGCCTTTTTTTTTTTTAATGGAGATATTAGAAAGTCAAATTTCAGGGGGAAGAGCATTTCTGTTGGGGATTTTCAAATAGAATAACCTTCCTAATTCTTAAAAAAAATCATAAATAAAATTATCAAATGATGGCAAAGTCAGTTCACCAACTTAATTTTGTCCAGAACAGTTTCTCAAGACTGCTAGAAGGGGAAGGAGATTGGGGTGCAGAAATCTATATAAGCCACTCCTTAGTAAATCTTTGGGGTTCAAATTCAGTTATCCTTTTTATTTAACATACAGATTCTGTTTCCTTTGGCAGTTTGACATCTCTGATTTAGTGCGATGCATGAGACTACAAAGACATGGAATGGTTCAGACAGAGGTTAGTGCTGGCTGGTGCCTTCTAATGAAGATTTTTGTGTAAATATTTCTATACTATCTTTTTTAGTTTAGAAAATGAGGAAATGCAATATCTACAATGAATAGATTACAGAGAATAGGATGGTATACTGGGGGCAAAAATTGGGGGTGGTACAAAATAGCATGTAATTAGTGGCATTCCTTCCCCATTTCCAACCTAAAAAAGAGATAAAAGGTAATCTTCTTGCTACAGAAATTTCCTGAGAGGGAATGGATTCAACAGCATTGCCAGAAGGCAGGAAGGGAGGATGGAGTTGTTTAGCTTGGAGAAGGCACTCTTGGGAAAGTGTTCATTTATCCTCTGTTTTGATCATTTTCATTTCTCTTACCTAAAGTCAAAACATGGGTTAAATCACCCACTGACGTACAGACTTGGGTCCTTCCCAGGGACTGCATTACTTAGAGTGCCTGTCTGCTCTGCATAGTTCCATTATCCTTTTTGTTTGTATTGGGGGAGGGATGTGGAAGCTAGTTTCATATATCTATAAATTCATTTATCTCTACCTCTTGAAGAATATAGAAGTTTATTTACTATTTTTAAAATTTAAATTTGCCTACTTTCCCTTCATATACCTTTTTAATTCAAATTAAGTCTCCTAAATATTAAGCTGATTCACAGTCATATTTTTCTAGGTAACAAAAACATACTGATCTGTATAAGCAGTTCTTTAGACCCAGGAAGTTCACTTGTTTAACAGATGTTTATTAAGTGCCTACTATATGCCAGGCACTCTTCTAGATGCTTGGAGCGTATCAATGAATAAGATGAAGATCCCTGATGGAATAACAAAGATCTTCTAGTGGATGGTGATGAGGAAGGCAGATAATAAACCCATTAACTGAGTAAACGATATAGGATCTTTGAAACTGATAAGTGCTTTAGAGGGAAAAAGTAGGGTAAAGAGGATGAGTCATGGCAGGTTGGGGTGCTATTTTAAATAGAGTGGCACCACTGAGGATGTAACCCTTGAGCAAAGATTTGAAGGACGTGAAGCAGATGGTCACGCAGATGTCTGGGGGTAAGAGCCTTTCAGGCAGACAGAACCACCTGCGAGGAGGTCCAAGGTGGGAGTGTGTCTTGTGTGTTCGAGAATAATCATGGCCAGTGTGTCTGAGGTGGAGGCAGCAGGAGGGGGAGTGCGAGAGGAGGTGACGGGGCCAGGGCCTGGGCTTTCCTCTGAGTGAGATGGGGCCATCGCAGCATTGTCTGTATAGAATGACATGATCTGACTCCCATTTTAAAGGACCACTCTGGCTGCTGTGTTAAAACAAGACCAAATTGAATTAGGAAGGAGGGTGCAGGGTTAGAAGCAGGATGTTGGTTAGGTAGCAAGCAGTGGTGGCCCGGATTGGAGTGGTGAGTGTGGATGTAGGGAGAAAAGGGCATTATGTGAAGTGTTTGCTAATGGATTGTTTGTGGCGTGAGAGAAAGTCAAGGATAAATGTGTGGAAAATGTGGGCAAATTAAAATTCAGATGGGCAAAAGGAAATAAAAGAGTTACTTGTATTCCTCTTCTTCAGAGTTGTTAACATTTTAGGCAACATTCCGAACACTCTTTAGTGCACAGTGTGTGTGCTCACATGCATACAACTGTTTTAAATGAGATTCAACTGTAGTTATTACTGTTACTTTCCACTGAGTATACTGTGAATTTCTCCCATTTATTTTCAGGCTCATTAATTCCTTGCCAAATAACAGGAAAACTCAGATCCCTGCACTATCAACTTAGTAGGGAGTTAATTTCACTGAAAAAGTTAATTTTCAAAAAAAACATTGATTTTTGAAATCAAAAATATTCTTTTGTTCCAAAATATTTAAAGACAGTTATTTTGTGTAGTTTCACCAAAGTACAAAAAAATAGAAGTGGTCCACCCATCAGAGACAACTTCAGTTAGCACTCACCACCCACCCCCAAGGCTTCTTCCCTCCACATTTTGTCAATCTGGTTTCTGTTTCTTATAATTTTTGTGACAGTGCACAATTCTGTGTCCTGCTTCTTACATTCAACCCTATGACATAATTTTTCATATTTTCAAAATTACTCAAGCATCACTTCCAGTAGTGGTGAAGCTATATATATATATATATATATATATATATATATATATATATATATATATATTCACATTATACATCTAAAGTCTTCTCTCACTCTCTTTTTTTTTTTCCTCTTTTCTTTTTTTTTTTTGGCGCGGGGGGCTATAGGATCAGTATATTTTCTGCTATCAAGTCATCCTTTATGTCCTGACACGTCTTCAAGCTGAAGAAGAGGAGAAAGAGCAGGCCCAGCCTCTGAAATGACATGACAAGAACAGCCTTCTGGATGTCTGTCCATTTCTCTCCTAACTTCCAGCAGATGCTCCTGCTGTCTATTTAAAATAAAGATCACAGGGCAGTAAGTCCATAAAACATCATTATGCTTATTCTCCTCTACCTTAGAGGGGCATTCTTAATAACAATAAATAATGGTAAATGCTGTATTTTTACAGCTACTTTAACCTGTGATAATTATCAAAGATTTTTTTAACACTAACTGAATAATGTATATCTTAGGGATGATTAAGGCAGCATTTGACTATAGTTGACATTGTTACAAGGACACACTGAGTCAATTTTTAATGCACCAACCTTGTTTATAGCGAAATTATTTTCCAGTATTTTTTAAAAACTAGAGCTATTTTATAGGGGATACTTGAAACCAGTATTTAAGCTTTAAATGACAGTAATATTGGCATAGAAAAAAGTAGCAAATGTTTACTATATCAATTTCTAATGTTTACTATCTAGAACTTCCTGTAATATATTTATATACTTTTTCATGAAAATGGACATATCAAATGTTTGTAACTGCATCATGTTATGCATCATTTCACTTTGTAAATAAAAATACACATTAAAACATGAACAAGCCAAAAGTGTGTGCAGACAAGTTAAATATTTTCAGTGCACTATTTTTTTTTTTTTTTTTTTTTTTTTGCGTTACGCGGGCCTCTCACTGTTGTGGCCTCTCCCGTTGTGGAGCACAGGCTCCGGACGCGCAGGCTCAGCGGCCATGGCTCACGGGCCTAGCTGCTCCGCGGCATGTGGGATCTTCCCGGACCAGGGCACGAACCCGTGTACCCTGCATCGGCAGGCGGACTCTCAACCACTGCGCCACCAGGGAAGCCCAGTGCGCTATTTTTTAACAACAATCCAGGCCTCTGGGAAGGCAGGAACTTCTGGACCCCAACTTCCATATCCCTACTGGGTCCTGGTTGTGCCAGCCACAGGCCCTGGGAGTGTTGTCAGAACCCCTGGTAGATCTTCCCCAGGCTCTGATGGTGAGGATCAAGTACTGACTAACAGTGGCTAAGAAATTCATTCTCCCTTCCTGCTGCCTTCCTGTGAGCCTGACTGGTACATAAGTCAGAATTTTCAAGTCTCAGTTGTTGTAAAACTCAGACTATCTCATGAAAGAAAACAATATCACACTACCTGGGAGGTTTATACTTGATTCTGCCTAAAGGGAAGAGATCAGCTTCAAAGAACCTGCTTCTGATTCTCAGTACTGAACGTATTTCACTAACTCCTAATTGTGACAGCATTCCTCCACTCAGTTGTGAGTGACGCCATCCCAAGATCCCAGAAACTGCTTGGTTCCTTCTCATCAGATTGACCAATTCTGAGCTAGTTAACTGGAATTTCTGATCTTACCCAAGTGCAACGATTTTCTGGGACCTACTCCTGAAGAGCTGAGGCTATTTAAGGGCAGAAGACAGTGTCAGGAAATGCACAAAACCCCACAGGTATGTGTGTGACTCCTCACCAGGTAGCAAGTTTGAATCCTACCTCAGAAGTGGCTCTGAATCTGGCAAGAGAAGTATCACCACCATCACTTCCACTTCAGTCAGAACAGTTTCTACAGATTGAGTTGTAGCTAAAGATTTGGAAAAAAGGTTTCTATTGCTTTAAAAGATTTTTAGAAACTACTGAGTGAGGTGGAATCATGAGACCTTGTTTTCCTGTCATAAGCACAGGAAACAAGGCCAGCAGGGTCCAGGAGCCAGTACAGCTGGAGGTGATTAGCTACCATGTGAAGTCAACAGAAATAGAGGGGGAAAGCTGGAGAAGGATCCTTTGTCTGGAAAGAATGTAGCTAGGAAATGGAAACTGTGGGAAGAAAGTGTGGGTTTCGATTTACAAACCCTGAATGGAAACTTTTTTTTTTTAATAAATGTATTTTATTTATTTTTGGCCATGTTAGGTCTTTGTTGTATGCGTGGGCTTCTCATTGCGGTGGCTTCTCTTGTTGTGGAGCACGGGCTCTAGGCACGTGGGCTCCAGTAGTTGTGGCACTCAGGCTCAGTAGTTGTGGCTTGCGGGCTCTAGAGCGTAGGCTCAGTAGTTGTGGCACATGGGCTTAGTCGCTCCACAGCATGTGGGGTCTTCCCGGACCAGGGCTTGAACCCATGTCCTCTGCATTGGCAGGCGGATTCTTAACCACTGTGCCAACAGGGAAGCCCTGGAAACTTAATTACAGTAAAAATGTTACTGTCCTCATCTGGGACGTGGCTCCACTACCATGGAATGGGGTGAGCCATTTGCTAGGGCCACGCTGGTTAGAAAGCATGGCGAAGCCACAGAGCCAGGGTGGCACATGGAGACGCTCCAATAGCCAATGAATGAATAAATACTACCTGGCTCCTAACGCACATTAGATAGCTAAGTACTATAAAATATACACCCAAACGTATAATGGCTCATACATAATAGAAGTTTATCTAAGAGATCTGGGCAAGAGAACAGCTCAGCAGGGCAGCTCTCCTCCCTCTGACTATTAGGAACCCAGGCTGGTGGAGTTTCTGTAATCAACACATAGCTTCCAAGGTCATCCTGGGAATCGTTTCCATTTCCCCAGCCAAAAAGGGGGGAAAGAGCAGGGACACCTGTGGGGGATTCTTTGAGCTGGGCAGGCCTGGAAACAAAGCACATCACTGCCATTCATTCTATCAGCAAGGACTGGCCAAATGGTGGCCCTAAACACAAGGAAGCTGGAAAAAGAGTTGGCTGAGCAGCTGATTCCCAGTGACAGACAACTCTCTGCTATAGAAGGAGTACCACAAGTCGTGATGGAATCTATTTATAAAACTGAACTAAAGTTGTATATTTTAAAAGAATATCTTAATTTAAAAGAATATCAATATAGTCACTGCAAGATTGGATACATCATTTTGTCCCCAAGTTTGGTATATGTCATTAGTAGAAATATTTCTGTATTATGATAAAAAGAAGAGAAATGGCTATTGAGAAAAGGTCAGGTGTTCACATCTGTGGTTCCAAACAGCCTGCTAGATCTCTTGGTTTTAAGTCTGTTTGGGACTTCCCTGGTGGCGCAGTGGTTAAGAATCTGCCTGCCAATGCAGGGGACACAGGTTTGGTCCCTGGAGCGGGAAGATTCCACATGCTGAGGAGCAACTAAGCCCATGTGCCACAACTACTGAGCCTGAACTCTAGAGCCTGTGAGCCACAACTACTGAGCCCGCATGCCACAACTACTACTGAAGCCCATGTGCCCTAGGGCCTGTGTGCCACAACTACTGAGCCCACAGGCTACAACTACTGAAGCCCGTGTGCCTAGAGCCTGTGCTCCACAACAAGAGAAGCCACTGCAATGAGAAACTCACACACCACAACAAAGAGTAGCCCCTGCTTGCCACAACTAGAGAAAACCCGCGCACAGCAACAAGGATACAAGGCAGCCAAAAAAAAAAATGTCTAGTTATCTAAATGCAATGTCATACATCCAAGAAATGAACAACTCACCAAAGCAGTCCTTCAGTCAGATGTCTTGATGGTGGACAATGTGTTCCCATTTTACATAATTCAGGGTACCTTGTTATGGAGGAGATAAATGTAACAGATATTGCATTGACCTGCATAATATTTTAAGGCCAATCTAAATTTTAATATATCAATTTTGAATTGCAGTTGACTGCAAGTAAGCAAAAACTAGCCCTACAGACTTACACAAATTAGAGGTTTCTTTCTTTAAGAAAACAAGTTCAGAAGTAGACAATTGCTGGGACTGATTCTACAGTTCGATAATGTCAGATATAGTCCCATTTGTTTATTTCTGCTTTTGTTTTCCTTTCCTGAGGAGACATAGCCAAAACATTATTGCTAACACCCATGTCAAAGAGCATACCACCTATGTCTTCTTCTAGAATTTTTATGGTCTCAGGTCTTATATTTAAGTCTTTAATCCATTTTGAGTTTATTTTTGTATATGGCATGAGAAATAGTCTAGCTTGATTCTTTTGCATTTAGCTGTCCAGTTTTCCCAACACCATTTATTGAAGAGGCTGTCTTTTTCCCATTGTATATTCTTGCCTCATTTGTTGTAGATTAATGCCACATATGAGTGTGGGATCATTTCTGAGCTCTCTATTCTGTTCCATTATCTATGTCTGTTTTTGTGCCAGTACCATACTGTTTTATTACTGTAGCTTTGTAGAATAGTTTGAAATCAAAGTGTGTGATGCTTTCACCTCTGTTCTTTCTCAATATTGTTTTGGCTATTCAGGTTCTTTTGAGTTTAATACAAATTTTAGAATTATTTGTTCTAGTTCAGTGATAAAGTCCATTGGTATTTTGATAAGGATTGCCTTTGGGTAGTACAGTCACTAACAATATTAATTTTTCCAATCCATGAGTACAGTATATCTTTCCATTTGTTTGTGTCATCTTCACTTTCTTTCATCAGTATCTTTTTTTTTTTTTTTTTTTTTTTTTTTTTTTTTTTTCTTTTGCGGTACGTGGGCCTCTCACTGTTGTGGCCTCTCCCATTGCGGAGCACAGGCTCCGGACGCGCAGGCTCAGCGGCCATGGCTCACGGGCCCAGCCGCTCCGCGGCATGTGGGATCTTCCCAGACCCGGGCACAAACCCGTATCCCCTGCATCGGCAGGCGGACTCTCAACCACTGCGCCACCTGGGAAGCCCTCATCAGTATCTTACAGTTTTCTGAGTTAATGGTCTTTTACCTCCTTAGATTTATACCTAAGTTTTTTGTTTTTCTGGTTTTTTTGGGTTTTTTTTACCAGTACACGGGCCTCTCACTGTTGTGGCCTCTCCCGTTGTGGAGCACAGGCTCCGGACACGCAGGCTCAGTGGCCATGGCTCACGGGCCCAGCCGCTCCACGGCATGTGGGATCTTCCCAAACCAGGGCACAAACCCATGTCCCCTGCATTGGCAGGCAGACTCTCAACCACTGTACCACCAGGGAAGCGCTATACCTAAGTATTTTATTCTTTTTTGATGTGATTGTAAATGGAATTATTTTCTTAATTTCTGCTTCTGATAGTTTGTTGTTGGTGTATAGAAACACAACAGATTTCTATATATTAATTTTGTATCCTGCAACTTTACTGAATTCACTGATGAGCTCTAGTTCTAGAAACACCAGTTGTTTTCTGGTGTTGTCTTTAGGATTTTCTATGTATAGTATGTTATCGGCAAACAGTGACAGTTTTACTTCTTTCCAAGTTGGATTTCTTTTATTTCTTTTTCTTGTCTGATTTTTATGACTAGGACTTCCAGTACTATGTTAAATGAAAGTGGCAAGAGTGAGCATCCTTGTCTTGTTCCTGATCTTAGAGGAAATACTTTCAGCTTTTTACCATTGAGTATGATGATAGCCATGTGCTTGTCATATATGGCCTTTATTATGTTGAGGTATGTTCCCTCTATACCCACTTTCTGGAGAGTTTTTATCATAAATGGATGTTGAAGTTTGTCAAAAGCTTTTTCTGCATCTATTGAAATGATAATATGATTTTTATTCTTCAGTTTGTTAATGTGGTGTATCACATTGATTTGTGGATATTGAACCATCCTTGCATCTATGGAATAAATCCCACTTGATCTTGGTGTATGATCCTTTAATGTACTGTTGAATTTGGTTGAGGATTTTTGCATTTATGGTCATCCGTAATAGTGGCCTGTAATGTTTGTGTTTGTGTGTGTGTGGAGGGGGCATATCTTTGTCTGGTTTTAGTACAAGGAGACACTGGCCTTGTAGAATGAGGTCAGAAGTGTTCCTTCGTCTGTAATTTTTTGGACGAGTTTGAGAAGGATATGTGTGAACTCTTTTTTTTTTTTTTTTTTAATATTTATTTGGTTGCACCAGGGCTTAGTTGTGGCATGTGGGCTCCTTAGTTGTGGCATGCAAACTCTTAGTTGCAGCATGCATGTGGGATCTAGTTCTCTGACCAGGGATCGAACCTAGGCCCCCTGCATTGGGAGTGTGGAGTCTTAACCACTGTGCCACCAGGAAAGTCCCTTAACTCTTCTTTAAATATTTAGTAGAACTCACCTGTGAAGCTGTCTGGCTATGGACTTTTGTTTGTTGGGATTTTTAAAATACTGATTCAATTTCATTGATAATTGAGATAATTTAGATGATTGGGCTATTCATATTTTCTGTTTTTTCCTGATTCAGTCTTGAGATATTGTGCATTTCTAGGGCTTTGTCAGTTTCTTCTAGGTTGTCCATTTTATTGGTGTGTAATTATTCTTAGTAATCTCTTATGATCCATTTTTCTTTTTCGGTATGCGAGCCCCTCACTGCTGTGGCCTCTCCCATTGCAGAGCACAGGCTCCGGATGCGCAGGCTCAGCGGCCATGGCTCACAGGCCCAGCCCCTCCGTGGCATGTGGGATCTTCACAGATTGGGGCACGAACCCGTGTCCCCTGCATCGGAAGGCGGACTCTCAACCACTGCGCCACCAAGGAAGCCCCCCCCCTTTTTTTTTTGCCACACTGCACAGCATGTGGGATCTTAGTTCCCCAACCAGGGATTAAACTCGTGCCCCCTGCAGTGGAAGCGCAGAGTCCTAACCACTCGACTGCCAGGGAATTCCCACTTATGATCCTTTGTATTTCTGTGGTGTTGGTTGTAACTTCTTTTTCATTTCTGATTTGGGCCCTCTTTTTTTCTTGATGACTCTAAAGTTTTATCAATTTTGTTTATCCTTTCAAAGAAAAAGCTTTTAGTTTCATTGAGCTTTTCTATTTTTTTAAGTCTTTATTTCATTTATATCAGCTCTGATTTTTATTATTTCCTTCCTCCTACTAACTTTGGGTTATACTGGTCTTTTTTTTTTTTTCCTTTAGGAATGAGGTTAGGTTGTTTGAGATTTTACTTGTTTACTGAGGTAGGCTTGTATCACCATAAACTTCCCTCTTAGAACTGCTTTTGCTAAAAGATTTTGGATCATTGTGTTATTTTCACTTGTCTCCAGGTATTATTTCATTTCCTCTTTGATTTCTTCAGTGACCCACTGGCTGTTTAGTAGCACACTGTTTAATGTCCACATTTGTGGGTTTTGCAGGCTTTGGGTTTTTTTCTTGTAGTTAATTTCTAGTCTCATAGCAGTGTGGTCAAAAAAGATATTTGATATGATTTCAGTTTTCTTAAATTTACTGAGACTTGTTTTGTGGCCTAGCATTTGATCTATCCTGGAGAATGTTCTGTGTATGTGCCCTTGAAAAGACTGTATTCTGCCTTTGGATGGAATGTTCTATATAAATATTTATTAAGTCCATCTTGTCTAATGCGTCACTTAAAGACAGTGTTTCCTTATTGATATTCCATCTGGATGATCTATCCATTGAGGTAAGTAAGGTGCTAAAGTACCCTACTATTATTGTGTAACTGTCAATTTCTCCCTTAATGTTTGTTAATATTTGCTGTAAGTATTTAGGTGCTCCTATGTTGGGTGCATATATACTTACAATTTTTATATCTTCCTGTGGGATTGATCCCTTTATCATTATGTAATGTCCTTCTTTGTCTCTTGTTACAATCTTTATTTTAAAGTCTATCTTGTCTGATATAAGTATTGGTACCCCAACTTTCTTTTGTTTCTCACCACTCTTATTCAACATAGTTTTGGAAGTTTTAGCCACAGCAATCAGAGAAGAAAAAGAAATGAAAGGAATCCAAATCAGAAAAGAAGAAGTAAAGCTGTCACTGTTTGCAGATGACATGATACTATACATAGAGAATCCTAAAGATGCTACCAGAAAACTACTAGAGCTAGTCAATGAATTTGGTATAGTAGCAGGATACAAAATTAATGCACATAAATCTCTGGCATTCTTATAAACTAATGATGAAAAATCTGAAAGTGAAATTAAGAAAACACTCCCATTTACCATTGCAACAAAAAGAATAAAATATCTAGGAATAAACCTACCTAAGGAGACAAAAGACCTGTATGCAGAAAATTATAAGACACTGGTGAAAGAAATTAAAGATGATACAAATAGGTGGAGAGATATACCATGTTCTTGGATTGGAAGAATCAACATTGTGAAAATGACTCTACTACCCAAAGCAATCTACAGATTCAATGCAATCTCTATCAAACTACCACTGGCATTTTTCACAGAACTAGAACAAAAAAATTCACAATTTATATGGAAACACAAAAGACCGCAAATAGCCAAAGCAATCTTGAGAACGAAAAATGGAGCTGGAGGAATCAGGCTCCCTGACTTCAGACTATACTACAAAGCTACAGTAATCAAGACAGTATGGTACTGGCACAAAAACAGAAATATAGATCAATGGAACAGGATAGAAAGCCCAGAGATAAACCCATGCACATATGGTTACCTTATCTTTGATAAAGGGGGCAAGAATATACAGTGGAGAAAAGACAGCCTCTTCAATAAGTGTTGCTGGGAAAACTGGACAGGTGCATGTAAAAGTATGAAATTAGAACACTCCCTAACACCATATACAAAAATAAACTCAAAATGGATTAAAGACATAAATGTAAGGCCAGACACTATCAAACTCTTAGAGGAAAACATAGGCAGAACACTCTATGACATAAATCACAGCAAGATCCTTTTTGACCCACCTCCTAGAGAAATGGAAATAAAAACAAAAATAAACAAATGGGACCTAATGAAACTTCAAAGCTTTTGCATAGCAAAGGAAACCATAAACCAAAAGACAACCCTCAGAATGGGAGAAAATATTTGCAAATGGAGCAACTGACAAAGGATTAACCTCCAAAATTTACAAGCAGCTCATGCAGCTCAATATCAAAAAAACAACCCAATCCAAAAATGGGCAGAAGACCTAAATAGACATTTCTCCAAAGAAGATATACAGATTGCCAACAAACACATGAAAGAATGCTCAACATCACTAATCATTAGAGAAATGCAAATCAAAACTACGAGATATCATCTCACACTGGTCAGAATGGCCATTATCAAAAAATCTACAAACAATAAATGCTGGAGAGGGTGTGGAGAAAAGGGAACACTCTTGCACTGCTGGTAGGAATATAAATTGATACAATGACTATGGAGAACAGTATGGAGGTTCCTTAAAAAAACAAAAGTAGAACTACTATATGACCCAGCTATCCCACTAATGGGCATATACCCTGAGAAAACCATAATTCAAAAAGTCGTGTACCAAAATGTTCATTGAAGCTCTATTTACATTAGCCAGGACATGGAAGCCACCTAAGTGTCCATCAACAGATGAATGGATAAAGAAGATGTGGCACATATATACAATGGAATATTACTCAGCCATAAAAAGAAACAAAATTGAGTTATTTGTAGTGAGGTGGATGGACCTAGAGTCTGTCATACAGAGTGAAGTAAGTCAGAAAGAGAAAAACAAATACCGTATGCTAACACATATATATGGAATCTAAGGGGAATAAAAAAAGGTCATGAAGAACCTAGGGGCAAGATGGGAATAAAGACACACACCTACTAGAGAATGGACTTGAGGATAAGGGGAGGGGGAAGGGTAAGCTGTGACAAAGTGAGAGAGTGGCATGGACATATATACACTACCAAATGTAAAATAGCTAGCTAGTGGGAAGCAGCCGCGTAGAACAGGGAGATCAGCTCTGTGCTTTGTGACCACCTAGAGGGGTGGGATAGGGAGGGTGGGAGGGAGGGAGACGCAAGAGGGAAGAGATATGGGAACATATGTATATGTATAACTGATTCACTTTGTTATAAAGCAGAAACTAACACACCATTGTAAAGCAATTATACTCCAATAAAGATGTTAAGAAAATAAAAAAAATAAAGTCTATCTTGTCTAAGTATTGATACCCCAACTTTCTTTTGTTTTCTATTTGCATGCAATACCTTTTTCAGTCCCCTCGCTTTCAGTCTATGTGTGTCTTTTGATCTGAAGTGGGTCTCTTGTAGGCAGCATATATATGTGTCTTTTTTCTTTTTAAATCCATTCAGCCACTTTATGTCTTTTGATTGAAGCATTTAGTCCATTTATATTTAAAGTAATTATTAATATGTATATACTTACTGGCATTTTGTTCATTGTTTTCTGGTTGTTTTGAAGCTCTTTTTTGTTCCTTTCTTCTTTTGTTCTCTTCCCTTAGGATTTGATGATTATCTTTAATGTTTGGACTCCTTTATCTTTTTTGTGTGTGTATCTATTTTGGATTTTTTGTTTTGTCATTACCATGAGGTTTAAACATAACAAGCTCTGTACACACATACATATATAAATATATATATACATATAAATTTAAGTTGATCTCAAGTTCAAATGCATTGTAACAGCCCTGCATATTTGCTCCCTCTCCCCACATTTAATGTGTTTGACATCATATTTCACATCTTTTTATTTTGTGTATCCCTTAACTAATTATTTTGGATATGGATGATTTTAATACTTTTGTCTTTTAACTTTCCTACTAGCTTTATAAGTAGTTGATCTACTACCTTTACTGTATATTTGCCTTTACCAATGAGATTTTTCCTTTTGTAATTTTCATATTTCTACTGTGGCCTTTTCTTTTCTACTTAGAGACATCTCTTTAACATTTCTTGTATAGCTGATTTAGTTGTGCTGAACTCTCTTAGCTTTTAAAGCTTCTCTGTAAAACTCTTTCTCTCTCCTTCAAATCGGAATGATAGACTTGCTGGGTAGGGTATTCTTGGTTGTAGGTTTTCTCCATCACTTTGAATATATCATGCCACTCCCTTCTAGCCTGCAGTGTCTACTAAAATGTCAGCTGACAGTCTTATGGGAATTTCCTTGTACATAACTAGTTGCTTTTCCCTTGCTGTTTTTAAGATTCTCACTTTAATTTCTGTCATTTTACTTACAACGTGTCTTAATGTGGACCTCTTTAGGTTGATCTTGATTGGGACTCTCTGTGATTCCTGAACCTGAATGCCTGTTTTTTCCTTCCCAGGTTAGGGAAATTTTCAGCTATTATGTCTTCAAATATGTTCTCTGCCCCTTTCTCTCTCTCTCTCTTCCTCTGTGACCCCATAATGTGAATGTTAGCATGCTCGATGTTGTCCTGGAGGTCTCTTAAACTGTTTTTTTGTTTGTTTTTCTTTTTCTTTTCGGCTTCAGTGATTTCCTCTGCTGTCTTCCAGTTCACTGATCCATTCTTCCATATCATCTAATCTACTGTTGATTCCTTCTAGTATATTTTTTAATTTCTGTTCTCGTACTCTTCAGCTCTGTTTGGTTCTTTATATTTTCTAGCTCTTTGTTAAACTTCTCACTGTGTTCATCCATTTTTCTCTTGAGTTTGTTGAGCATCTTTATGATCGTTACCTTAAACTTTATTGGGTACATTGCTTATCTCCACTTAGTTTTTCTGGGATTTTGTCTTGTTCCTCATTTGGAACATATTTCTTTGTCTCTTCGTTTTGCCTAATTCTCTGTGTTTGTGTGTATTTGTATGTATTAGGTAGGTTGGTTATGTTTCCCAATCTTAGAGAAGTGCCCTTAAGTCGGAGACATTCTCTGGGTCTGAGCAGCACACTCCTCTCTGTTCACCAGAGCTATATGCTCTAGGGGTTCCCCCTATGTTGGCTGCATGGGCCCTTTTTCTATGCCAGGGCTGACTACAGTGGGCATGCTGTTAGGCGAGGCTGGCACTGTCCTGGTTGCCTGCCAGGCCCTGCCTAGTGCGGTGGCTGCTGGCCCATTGGTGGGCAGTGTTAGGTCCCAGTGTGGTTGGCTGCACAGCCTACAGACTCCCAAAACCAGTGCCAGCCCATTGGTAGACTGGGCAGGGTCTCAGGGCAGCTGGCTGCAGAGCCCAGGGCATCGCAGGACTGGTTCCAACCCACTAGTGGGCAGCATATCATCCTTTCTAAGAAAGGAAACTGAAGTTCAGGGGGATTATCACTTGCTCAAGGTTGTCCAAATAACAGAGCTAGGATTCAATTCTAGGACTACCTGACTTCAACCCACAAGTCCTGAAGCATCCTAGCTCTTTAAGTGGATCACAACAAGTAGCCCTGGCAAAGACTTTACACTCTGCTACCTCAAATATCCACCTGGCTCTTTTCCAGACACAGAGCTGGACTCATTCTGCTTAACATTATTTCTCTGGCCCCCCTTCTGAGCTTCATATAGGCCCTGCTTTTATGAATGCATGATTATTGAGATCAGTTAGAATACAATTTATTCAGTTAGAGCTTTTGATTCTTCTTTTTAAAGATAATGTGTGGCCTCCTGGACAACTTGACTATTTCTAGTTCTTCTGGAAATGGCAGCCTTCCAATGTGACTACTTTCAAACCCTTACATTGATTTGTGTTGTTTCTGTCTTAATGGATGGCTTTTGGTAGACTTCTCTCCAGACCTGTCCTGATTGTGGTAAATACTGACCATGCAGTTAATACTTCAGAATGGAACATTGGAATTTACCATTTTATGTTAGGTGCCTATGTAGAGGAACAATTTAGAAATTCCTTTTTGGTGGATCCTTTAAAACTCATGGTAATGCTTATTTTAGAACTGGGGCTCTCTGAACATATAATTCTACTATGTTCACTGCAGCAGTTGAGAATTAACAATCATGTCACACATGTGTGTACTTCTTTTCCATATAAATATACTTGTGACACCCAATGGGGCTCTTTCTGTACTACCACGAAGATGTCCTTACTTGTGAAAATACCATAATAATCATTGTCATTATATATATAACCCACAAGTTCTTGAGTATACTTACAAAATAAAATTGTAAAGCACTAAATCTCAGACAATACACTTCCTCAAACTCCAAAATTTACAAATAGAAAAAATGGAACCAAATGGAGTCCAACAAAAACACATTATATAGGAAGTTATGTGATGAAGGTGGCATTTCATATCAGTAGAGAAAAGATGAATCATTCAATGTATGACGTTAGGACAAGTAGATTCTTAACACGCCATAGAGAAAAATAAATTCAAAATGGAATAAACATGTACATATTTAGTCCAAAGTTATAGAGAAATATATGGGACATATTTTTAATAATGTCAGAATAGAGAAGGAGGATGGGTTTTATCTACTGACAGTATACACAGCAGCTAGTAAATATGTGTATTAACCCCAAAAAAGAACTCCCTGAAAAGGGGCCAAATACATTCTCAAAGAGGAGGGGATCCTTTTCCAATTCACAATCCACATAAAAGTATAAATAGTCTAACATTTGACAGATATTAAGGTCAAAAAACATTTTTTAAAAGACTAATAAAGTGGTATATATAAAAAATATAAAACTTCCGTACAGCAAAAGAAATTATACAAAAATAAAAAGACAAATGAGTAGGTAAAATATTGACAAAACATAGAACAAAGGGTCACTGTCTGTAATGTGTTAAAATTTTGTCAGGGGCTTCCCTGGTGGCGCAGTGCTTGAGAGTCCGCCTGCCGATGCAGGAGACGCGGGTTCGTGCCCCGTTTCGGGAAGATCCCACATGCCGCGGAGTGGCTGGGCCCGTGAGCCATGGCCACTGAGCCTGCGCGTCCGGAGCCTGTGCTCCGCAAATGGGAGAGGCCACAACAGTGAGAGCCTGGTGGCACAGTGGTTAAGAATCTGCCTGCCAATGCAGGGGACATGGGTTCGAGCCCTGGTCCGGGAAGATCCCACATGCCATGGAGCAACTAAGCCCATGTGCCACAACTACTGAGCCTGTGCTCTAGAGCCACGAGCCACAACTACTGAGCCCTCGAGCCACAACTACTGAGCCCGCAAGCCACAACTACTGAAGCCCATGCACCCTAGAGCCCGTGCTCTGCAACAAGAGAAGCCACCGCCATGAGAAGCTCGCACACCATAAGGAAGAGCAGCCCCCGCTCGCTGCAACTAGAGAAAGCCCACGAAGCAACGAAGCAACACGCAGCAACGAAGACCCAAGGCAGCCAAAAATTAATTAACTAATTAATCAAAGGCCATTTCTTTAAAAAAAAAAAAAGCAGGCAAAGTACATGAATAAGCAAGCATCCATGAAAAATACTCTGCTTCACTTCATTGTATAATTTTAACAATGTAATTTTAAATGAGGTATTTTCACAAAGCAGAATAATCATTCTTAAGACTGGTGTGGCTGTGGAAAACCAGACACTCTCAGGCACTATTGTACAGTGTTGCCAGAGAGCTCACTGCCCAACATTTTAATGTGCCATCAGCCTGGTTGCACATTTTCAAGTCTAGAAAATGATCCTACAGAAACACTTGCTGGAAGGCACAAGTGTCTGTAGCGGCACTGTAACGCCAAGTTGAAAGCTATCTAAATGTCCATGACTAAGGGATGGTTAAATAAATTATAGACCTTTCATGCACTGGAATACTTCTGTAAAGCCACTGTTCTAAGGAATGAGGTAGGTCAACATAGACTGACATGTAAAGATGCTCCACAATATTTCATGAAGTGACTTATGAAACAGTATATGTGGAATGATCTCAATGATTTTTGTTTTTTGTTTGTTTTTTTTTTTTTGCGCTACACGGGCCTCTCACTGCCGTTGGCCTCTCCCGCCGCGGAGCACAGGCTCCAGACGCACAGGCCCAGCGGCCACGGCCCACAGGCCCAGCCGCTCTGCGGCATGGGGGATCCTCCCGGACCAGGGCACAAACCCACGTCCCCTGCATTGGCCGGCAGACTCCCAACCACTGCGCCACTAGGGAAGCCCTCAATGTTTTTAAAATGACATAATGCATAAATGTATATTAGAAAAATATACATTGTGTCTATCTCTAGGGAGTAAAAATACTAACTTCAAGTGTTCATTAAATTCCCTCCAGGCTCGTGATTACATCTATAAATCTAAAAAGATTTTCAAGCCCTTAAAAAAGAAATCATTTGAGAAAAGACCCCATTTTTATAAGAGCTGTATGCTTCCTCCCCAATGCCCCAAAGGACTTGCCCAAAGTCAAGAAGTCAAGTGGGTCCAGAATCTGTCCTTGCCCTGCAGTATGAGGTGACATCTCCTCTACACAGAGTTCTAACTCTTGGGAGGTTAAAATTCACAGCTTGACGACTTCACATAACAATGGGGATCACTCTTCACTGTATGGGAAGACAAGAAGACACAAAGTAGCTAATAAATCTGTTGTGTAAACAACAGAAAGAACCTGAAATAGGCAGAGTATATTCTCAAAAGGGGATCCTATGACAAATCACAGTCCACACAGAAATATAAATATGTTGACATTTGACACGCAAACATTCCCATAAGCCCTGCCAACGAGATTCACTCATCAGCTCTGCACTGTCTTTACTGGCCACTGAGGAAGACAGGGACCAGTCAAGCCAACAGACCCCTACCTGGCACATGAGATCTGGCCAGTTGGCATAACAGCCCTGTGGAGATCCATGGGCCCTGATGGCCCAGGAGTTACAGCAGCTTCTTCATTCACCTCCAAGAAAGCACTGGTCTCTTTGGGAGAAGTGGATTTCTTCTTAAAGCGGGCTTCTACCCTTAAAGCGGGGTTCTTTATTCTGTGTTTGATCTTCAGTGTCCTCTTGTACATCTTATATGCTAGGTGTTAAAACATACCAGTATTAAAAATCACTTTAGCAAAGACTATAATTTGGTGACATTGTGCACTTGTCAATACTTTGGGGGTTTGTTTGCTTTGGATCATATATGTATAAACACACAGGAAAAAGAAGGGGAAAAGACAAAACTACAGAGCAAAATAATTCAGTGTATCAAGATGGCTATTTCTGTCTGGAATGGACCTATTGTGATTGAGACATTCATCAGGTGGCTGAAAGCTTGTCCGTCCATCTGTCTGTCTGTCCATCCATCCATCCAGTCAGTCAGCAAATCCTGTGGAGGGCTTAATATGGGTCAGGTGCCCCCCCCGGGTGCTGGGAGGTAGCTGGGAATGGGCCAAGCATACTCCTTACATCACAGTCTCACCATGAGAAGGAATTAAAACCTGGATCTAAGACCAGGAGTTTTATTCTGCTAGACTTTATCTTGTGGGAAAATTAAACCCCAAGTGTTCCTTATATTAATTGTCTGTAATCAGTATATAATTAGTTATATCAGTAATCATTGAGCCTTACGTTCTGTGACAATAAAAAATTTACAATGGCCAAGATTAAAATATACATATGTTTGTGTACATATCTATCAATCTATTATTTTAAATTTACCTTCTGTGAACCTACATAATGACTGCCTGCAAAATGATGTATTTTTGGCTGTAGGGATAGATAAGCATATACATTTTTTAATATCTGTATGTATTATATTTCATAGTTAAAAAACATTTCACAGACAGCACAATTCTTAGTCACATAAGTACTGTGAAATAACATTTGGAAGACTTTCAAGGCTCTTAATAAAACTTAACAAATGTCATTTTTGAGATAAATAATTGTTCATGGAGAGTTCTGATAGTGCATTGTTTTTGTGAAGATTATTTGTTTATAATTATAAGCTCACTTTCACAGGTTTTTTAAAATATTTTTCTGTGAAACTTCCACTTGTGGCAAAGGATCTTGTTTATACATTTTATTTTCCCCAGAAATGTCAGGCTAAAAATGTATCACAAGGGCAGCACATGTATATTCAGATTGAAAAAGGAGTTAGTAAGCTGGGTGAACAATTTTCAGTCAAGTCCACTCAATGGGGGCTTTACCTACCTGCGACAATGAGAAACCCATCCAACAGCTGGAAGAGTCCATAGGCCAATGGGAAGCTAAGCATCTGGACTAATTGCTCGGCAGTGAAAGATAAGTGCAGCATGGTGATGCACATCTGAATATTCTGAGTTCCAGTTTCTAAGGAAATCGTCCTGCAACTACCAATGGAAGAATTTTACATACTAGCAATAAGGACTATTTTTAAATTTTACGTATAGCGATAAGTGCAAGCTATGAGCTGAGACCACTAAAAATGTTTATCCATTCAATAATTATTTGCTGAGTGCCTACTCTGTAGGTGGCCTCTTGAGAGGCACCTCTGAATAGGGCCCTACGAACCCTGCCCTGAGAATCTGGGTGAAAAGACAAGATATACACATAGAAACAGCACAAGACAAGGTATGATTGAAGGTCAGGGAGATGCTGTAGAAATTCAGAAAAGTGGCATAAATGGTTAGAGAAGGCTTCACAGAGGGAGGGTGAAACTAAAGAATGGAAAGAGGGAAAAAGGCATTTAATGTGGGGAAGTGAGCATTGCTTATGCTCTAAGCCAACCTGCGGGGAGTGGAGGATTAAAGGAGATGAGAATGGAAAGTTGAGTCAGACACAAAACAGTATAAACACTTGAAAATAAACATAAAAACCCTACATGAAAACAAAATGTCTAAAACGGTTTCTTTGGTGAAATGGTTTAGTAGTAAGTTTTTTCTACTTTCTACTTTTCTATATTTTATTCATTTTCTAATTACAAAAAAAAAAGAAAAGAAAAGAAGAGAAAAGAAAAATAAACCTCACTTGAAAAAGCAGGAGGTGGCTTCCCTGGTGGAGCAGTGGTTGAGAGTCCGCCTGCCGACGCAGGGTACACGGGTTCGTGCCCCGGTCTGGGAAGATCCCACATGCCGCGGAGCGGCTGGGCCCGTGAGCCATGGCCGCTGAACCTGCGCGTCTGGAGCCCATGCTCCGCAATGGGAGAAGCCACAACAGTGAGAGGCCCGTGTACCGCAAAAAAAAAAAAAAAAAAAAAA
>NW_006792529.1:1157806-1167346 GCF_000442215.2 Lipotes vexillifer
CATGCCGCGGAGCGGCTGGGCCCGTGCGCCATGGCCGCTGAGCCTGCGTGTCTGGAGCCTGTGCTCCACTACAGGAGAGGCCCGCGTACCGCAAGAAAAAAAAAAAGAAAAAGCAGGAGGGAGAAGAAGGAAAACCTAGGCAGGAACTTGGAGGCTGGGTTAGGCAGTTTCATCTTCTCCAATTTATTGAATACAAAGGGCATCTTCAGGCTTTTACAGATGGCAGAAGAGAGGAAAGAGACGTTTGATAAACCGGCTTCTCTTTGCAGACTGGACTGGGATGTGGAGGTTAACAAGGGTGTGGAATGTGGGAATGAAAATATCGTCACTAGTACAGGGCAAATTCAGTGGCTCTTATTTTATTTCTAGTCACCCTGTTGCACACTACACTTTCTCCAGACCACCCTCACTTCTTTCAGAGGCCTGTCCATAACCTGACAAGATTAAGTGACACAGCTTAACCTCACACCTGGACCACTCACAAGGTAAATGCAGCATCTCAGTCCTGATCTTTCTAAAGTCATCAGGTGTCGAAAAAACAGGATTGTTGACTACACTTTGCCATAGGAATACCTTCTTTCCAGATCCAATTATATTTCAACTCCTCAACAGTCCGTGTTCCTAATTACAGTCGTCCCTCTGTATCCGCAGGTTCTATATCCACGGATTCAACCAACCTCGGATCAAAAATATTTGGGAAAAGAAAAATTCTACAAGGTTCCAAAAAGCAAAACTTAAATTTGCCATGCAGGCAACTATTTATATAGCATTACATTAGGTATTATAAGTAATCTAGAGATGATTTAAAGTATATGGAGGATGTACGTAGGTTATATGCAAATACTATGCCATTTTATAATAGGGAGTTGAGCATCCTTGGATTCTGGTATCTGCAGGGGGCTCTGGAACCAATGCCTTGCGTATATGACTGTACTGACCTAAGGCCCAAATCTTAAGTCCACCACATCCTGGCTCTATGACCTTGGTCAGGTTACTTAAGTTCCCTAAAGGGTTTGCTCATCTGTAGAATGTAGAATGAGATACCCAGAGTATCTGCCCCTCAGACTTGTAGTAAGAAGGAAATGAGATACCCTTGGCAGAGCCTCACCAAGTACTTGGTTACCACCCTAAATGTTCCCCAAGTGGACAACACCCACCTTGTAAGTCAAAACTTTGTGCTTCCTATAGTTACAAAAAAAAAAAAAAAAACTTTGTGCTTCCAGACATAGCCAGGCAGCAAAGCCTGCCAATGGCAGTGTGTTTAATTTGTCCTCCTTATAAAAGTTTATGGATAATTTAACTGTACCTCTGCCAAGATTGGTGGGTAAGAAGTGCCAGGAGAAAGCCTGTGACATGGCCAATCAAAGGAAAGATGAAGCTGATGGTCAGAAGAATGATATCTGAATTCCAAGATCCTTTTGCCAGCACCACACCAGCAACTGCAACCACCAAAAGGAGGACCCCACCAACAATGACTCCAACCTAAGGCAAACCAATAAAAGAGGTACAGGTAAACATCACAGTCTTTTTGCAAAGTCCATCACTGCTCCAAAAGCCTTGGAACCTAGAAGGTTTTAGAACAAAGAGAGGACTTAGAGACCACCGAATCCAATCTCATTTTACAGAGAAGAAACCTGAGGTCCAAAGTGGTCAAGTGACTTGACTGAGCTAGATTTGATGAAGCTCAACACAAATCTAAGTCTTCTTATTTTATGATCAGTATCTTTTCCTCTCAAGTGGAGGATTCTGCCAGAAGGATTGGGTAGTGGAGTTTTTCATGGATAGGACAAATTTGTGAAATAAGTGAAAATTCTGATAATAAGCATCCAACACCTCTATACACAACCTCTATACACAACCAGGCCCCGCGCTGGTAACCTCTTGCCTGAGATCTGCCCTGCCTGACCATCCACCACTCTCTCCCTACCACTCCTTCAACCACCAATGACTTCTTGACTGCTCTGCTCCCTGTTCTCTCCTCCAAATCAAATTTACCCATTCTTCATTAGACAACCTGAGCTAATATTAATGTAAAATGAGATACTATTGAAGATACTGATATCTTCTCCCAAATGAATACTGTCTCTTGATTTTGTTGTTTAATAGAAACAAACAAAAAAAATCAACAAAAATTTTTCCCAGTGGTCAGAGTTTTAAACCAGATAGAGAGGAAGCAAGACCCAGAATATGTGGGGGAAAGTCAGGATCATGGCAAGCTCCCATTCACATCATGTAAACAGCAAACTATGCGCCCAGTTCGGCATCAACCTTGATTTGAAGTGATTCAGGGTGTGGAGAAAGACGGTCATGGGGAACCAAAACAAAATAAAAACAACCCAATGTACCAGAGATGTGTTCTGGGATCATTTTTACTGCTCACATACAGGGAAAGACTGGGCCTCTGCCTAACAGGAAGATGCTGGAATACACAAAGGCCTCTGATTGTAAAAATCCTCTGTCAACTTTCCACCATATTATTAAATATTTTCTGCCACAGCACCTATGGAATAGCCTAGTGGGTTTGGTTTGGTTTTGTTTTTTTGTTTTTTTTATTTGGGCTGGGCTCACCTGGGTAGTTCTTTGGGGGGGGGGTTATTTATTTATTTATTTATTTATTTATTTATTTATTTTTGGCTGTGTTGGGTCTTTGTTACTGCACATTGGCTTTTCTCTAGTTGCAATGAGCAGGGGCTACTCTTCGTTGCAGTGCGTGGTCCCCTCATTGCGGTGGCTTCTCTTGTCATGGAGCATGGGCTCTAGGTGCACGGGCTTCAGTAGTTATCACATGTGGGCTCAGTAGTTGTGGTGCACGGGCTTAGTTGCTCCGCAGCATGTGGGATCTTCCCGGACCAGGGCTCGAACCAGTGTCCCCTGCACTGGCAGGAGGATTCTTAACCACTGCGCCACCAGGGAAGTCCAGCCAAATGGTTTTTAATTTGCTCTTTACAGACATACAGAAAATGTATCTGATTTCTCCACTGACACCGATGGCCTAGTAGAGGACCTGGAAACACCAAAATCATTATTTTTTTGTTAGATGCCCTTTTAAGAAAGTAATCCAAGATAGAGTACTTGAAAAGTAAGAGGTTCCCATGATCATACTCTCTCCTCCTGTTTTGTAAACAAAATTATAACCACACGCTGCCACACTGGAAATTTTCTCCTACTGAAATAACAGTAAAGCCACCATGTGCAATCCGGATGCACAGCATCTAAGCCCTCCTCCAGCTCCCTGTGCCCAGCTAATTTGTCTGCTTGTCAACCCCTCTTCTCGTTCTCCATCTCATCGGAGGACTAGCAGGAGTTGTTCAGTCTTGTGCCAAACTGGGGAAGCAGCATCCATTCGTGCAGGCAAATGGAGTGGCATGTTGTGTCAGGTAGAGCCAAACATCAAGAGCTTAAACTGAACCAAACCATAAACCCCAAACTAAAATGAACTGACATTTATTTGCCAAACCTCCAATCAGCTCCAAACGTCTTTTTTTACAAATGTAAAAAATAACTAAAACATTTTTTAAATCTTCACGAAAGCCATATATAATAAAAGTATATATCTTCTAAAACAATACATAATCAGAAAAATGGACAACACCCTAGGAGATGGACACCATTGTTGAGAACACCTCCTCTCAAGCCACATAACTTTTTCTTTCCGTCTTTAAAAACCTCTTTTATTTATTTATTTTTTTAAACATCTTTATTGGAGTATAATTGCTTTACAATGGTGTGTTAGTTGCTGCTGTATAACAAAGTGAATCAGCTATACATATACGTATATCCCCCATCTCCTCCCTCTTGCATCTCCCTCCCACCCTCCCTATCCCACCCCTCTAGGTGGTCACAAAGCACCGAGCTGATCTCCCTGTGCTGTGTAAGCCACATAATTTTAAAAGCCATTTAACAAGGACATTGGCTTGTTTCCCCAACAGACAGAAGACAACCCTGGAAAGTCAAGAGAAGGTAGAGGGTTCCAGCTCCCATCATTCCAGGGCCAGACTCCTCAGTGCGTTCTGGATGATTTCATTCTGACAGTTATTCATGTGGTCAGCAGCCCTTGTTTGTGTGTACAAACACCATCTTTAGAGGCTCACCCAGGAATGCTTCTGAAAGACAGCCCTTCATCCTGCTGTTCCAGGAAGCCAGCCACACTCATAAACAATGGGCCCCATTTCATGCAGACTTGAACAGCCTTTGCTTGAGAGCACCTGTGTGAAGGCTTGTGAACAAATGGGTGCTCTCTGGCCACACGCAGGCCTAAGCTTTTCTGTCACTAAAGAACGAGTTCCATGCTTTGCAGGGTGTCATAAGCCTCAGTGTAGGGGCCCATGGGAGTGACAAAGCAAGGCTTAGAGTGGAGGAAATATGGTGGCTGGATCTAAAAATGCAGGACACGTAAAGAAAATTGCTAGGTGTGGGGCCGTGTCTGACTGGCCCCTTTGTTCTGGTCGTTGCCTACGTCTATTTGTGAAGTCTCTGATTCTGAAATGTGCTAACTGTCCCATGGAGTTGCTTACCTTAAGAATAATTTTGGATTGTTTTGGCCACCTATAATTCACATAGACACCAAAGGCCACAGGAATGGTCAGGCACACAAGGGTAATTCCTGAAGAGAAGAAAAATCTGTCAGATGGTATCCCCTCTCACCCTGACCACCCATTTCTCAACAATTTATGTCTATTTCAATTAGATAAAAGCTTTAATTCAAGATACATTTTATTTCTGCATCCACCTCCAAAAAAATGTTTGTTAATGTTTAGAAGACAATCTTTGAAGGGTATATGATACCACTGAATGCCGTCACAGTCTCTCATTTCTCTCAGAATCCCTCAACAATCACATGGAATTTTAGACACAACTGAAAATGTAAAGATTAGAAAACAGGAGGACCCTTTTATGTCTGCAAAATTCTTTGGTTGCTGTGTGTGGGGTCACCACTCTACAACTATAGCTATTATTTCTCTGTTTGAAACCAGTGGGTGATTTGCTTCGCAAGGTAAAGAATATCTATTACAAGACAAAAACAGCATTTGTTACAGAAACCAAAGGAATTTCTTATATTTCCAAGTGTAGCCAGGTAACCCAAAGGCAGGTAGAGAAATACATCTTTTAATTAACACAAGTGACTAAAGACAGGCTCAACAGAGCAGAGGTCTACTTGCCAATAGGATCCATACACTGACATTTTCCAGTGCCACTTTCCAAATCTGCTCACTTGCAATACTAGCTCCAAAGTCATATGAGTTGCTCATATTTTGGGCTTTAATTGTTTACAAGTGCCTTTTAGAGTATATTATTAAAACAGAATGTATTAAATAATTTAGTGATAAGAAAAAGTTGCACATAAAATCATGATTTCTAAATTAAGATTTCACTCAAATTTTACAAATCAATGGGCTTCACCTGTTATCAGGACATGGCTCTATTCATGGTTCTGAACTATGGGCCATGGGTTGTAAGCTCTCCAAGTAATTACTTGAGACTCCAGATTGACACTTTGGAGTTTACGAATCATAGTTTCTACCAATTCTCCAAAGACTCTGATCAAACCAGAATAGACATATCATCTCACCAAGTTTTTCTTCCAATCCTAGTGAGTCCACAGAGCTCTCAGAGTTTAAGGAGATAATGAAAGAGATATGGGTGTGGTTGTGACATGTGGATATGCTTTAATACTCAATAGGAATCATTTATGTTGATCAGTAAAGAAGTCAAGGCCACAGGTGATATAAAAGGTGGGGCTGAGGGAACTAAGGTCTCATTAGAGCCACTGTGATTCAGTTCACCTGTGGGTCATAATGAGTCTAACTGCTTTCTAGTGAATTATATAAGGATTGTTTGGTTTTTTTAGTAAGTAAGTTTTCTGGCTTTGTTTTCAAAAGTGAACCGTTGTAGGGGTTAAGAGCTTGGACTTTGCAGTCAGATTCGTGAGTCAGAATTCCAGTCTGCACTTACCAGCTGCATGACCTTGGTCGAGTTACTTCACCTCCCTAATTCTGAAAATACAGGATATGGGACTGGTAATAGAATCTATACTGTAGGGTTATTTGGAGAATTAAATTAGATAACGTATTTAAACCCCTGTATAAAGGAGACACATAGTAAACAACAGCTATTATTATTACCATCACCATTACTATTACTATTTCATGTCACAAGCCCAATACAGACCTATGTTCTGATATGGAATGGTGAGATTCTGCTCAAGATTCCAGGACAAGGTGTAGAGATAAAGGCAGAGTGGCATCATTCCCAGGGCAACCACTGTGGAACAAGTTGTCATACTGATGCTGAAAGTAAAATTAAAGTAGATGCTTAAGAGGGAAAGTTTGAAATGAAGAATTTAGTCCTTACCAAAAACAACTCCTGGGGTACAACTTCTTAGAGATTATGTAGTGTAAGTTACTTGAAACTGTCTCCTGTTTTATTATTCAACAAATGATGACTGTATTTGTGGTCTAAAAAAGATTTCCTGCAGTTCTTGCCAACTATCAATTAACTCATATTTTATGAACTCATCCTAAACATTCTGCTAGTCACTACAAGGATTCATTTTTTTCCTTATACAGTTCTTCTTTATTGATATATAATTCATAGACCATAAAATTCATTCATTTTAAAGTATCTTTAGTATATGTGACTGTACTATTCTATTTCCAGAATATTTTCATCACCCCAAAAAGAAGCTCCACCCCATTAGCAGTCCCTCCCCATTCCCTTCTCCCCCGCAGCCCCTGATAACCAGGAATCTATTTTCTGTCTTTATAGGATTTTGTCCCTATCTGGGTGATAAAACCAGCAACAAAATCAATCAGTAAAATTAGGGGAAATAAGGTAAATGGAAATGAGATATTCTTCAGGCCAACAAAATACTTATGTTTAAATCACTGGGAAAAATTACACAATCTGTTTAAGCACATACAAACTGTTTATAGACACGATTAATGCTGCTCTACAGATAAGGTGAGGCACACGGAACATTATACAACACAACTCAGGGGTAAAGAAAGAGTTTATTCCCTTCAACACTAGGCTTCAAGAGTCTTGGAAGGTTTTAATATTCATAGTTTAAATTGTCACAGCAGACTGCCTTGCACATAGTATATGCCCAACCTGTGTTAATGGTACAAATGGCCTAGAAACTGAGGCTCACTACCTCCCAGCCCAGCGAGGAGGGGAAGGAGACCCTTCGTAGGACTAAGGTCTGCTGCAGAGATAGCAAGGGTCCTCCAGCACTTGATCAGGCCTGCAAGTTACACATCATTCTTCCTCATAATATGAATCACCAATGTTTCCATCTAATTACCCTGTCTATAAAATAATCTGTCTGTGATAACTTTGACATTTTCTATCAGAAGAATGTTTATATTCCCAGCAAAGCAGCAACCATTATACTTCAATGATATTAAAAATACTCCTGTACTCTCAATCACTGCTGGTGAAATGAGGACTTCGCTGGTGGCGCAGTGGTTAAGAATCTGCCCGCCAGTGCAGGGGACATGGGTTCGAGCCCTGGTCTGGGAAGATCCCACATGCTGCAGAGCAAGTAAGCCCGTGTGCCGCAACAAGAGAAGCCACCGCAATGAGAAGCTCGCACACCACAACGAAGAGTAGCCCCCACTTGCCACAACTAGAGAAAGACCATGTGCAGCAATGAAGACCCAACGCAGCCAAAAATAAATAAATAAATAAATTTATTATTTTTTTAAATGCAAAATGGCACAACCCCTGGAGGGAGTTTGGTAATATCTAGCAAAATTACACATGTGTTTACTCTTTGACCCAACAATCTCCCATCTGGGAATCCAGCCCAAAGATGCACTGTCAAATATTTAACTAATTGGTGACCCTTTCAGAAAACCAGACTTAGGTAATTCACAAGTATATATTGTACATATACAATATATATATTGTATATATATATATATATATATACACACATTGTGTGTATATATATATATATATATATATATATACACACATTGTGTGTATATATATATATATATATATATATATAGTATATATCCCTTCTCCTCTTTGTTTTCATTTAAACAATCCTGTTTCATAGCTGCTGTTTAGAGAACAGAGGCTTTGTTGTTTTCTTTTTAAAGCAACTTACTCTGCAGCTTGGTTGCTTTTGTTTTTTTCTCCACTTAATATCATAGGCATTTTTCAGGGCAACAGATATAACAAACTCATTTTTTTTAAAGAACTGCAGAGTACAACATAAATATGCCATAATTTCTTCAATCACTCCATTAATGCTGAAAAAAACTGTTTGAGTTTTCTTCCATTATAAGCAATGTATTAAACATTCTTATATATATTTCACTTGAAATAATTCTTCTCTTTCTGTAAAATAGATTCTCCAAAGTGGAATCGCTGTGTCAAAAGTTTCTGTTTTTTATTTTAATAGATACTTCCAGATTATTTTCAAAAAAGCGTGCTGCATTTCACAATCTTGCCTGCACTGGAGGCAATCAATCCCTTTTAATTCTCATGAGAACACTGAAAACTGCATCTCACTCTTCTTTTGTTATACACCTGACTCTCTACAAGGTTGTGCTTTCTTTCATGTTTATTAACCTCTTGGATATCCCCTCTCAACAGCCTTTCTTGTCTGATTTTTCTTTTCTCAACCTGTAGGAGCTACTTTAAAATTAGGGTACATATCATCAAATGTAATACAAATATTTTTGCCAAGGTTATCTTATATTTTTACTATGCTTATGACTTTTGCCATAATAAATAACAGTGAGATAGTCAAATCTGTCCATCTGTCCTTTTTTTCCTGGTTTCTAAGTTCCTTGCCTTGTTAAAGATTTCCCCCTCTCCTGAGGTTATTCAAATATTGCCCCCACTTTTTACTTTTTCATAGGTTTATATTTTACATTTATATCTTTAACTTATCTAAAATTTATATTTTATATTGTATAAGGTATGAAACTAATCTATTGTCTTCTATATTGAGAGGCAAGTGTGTTAAATTTTCCAAATAAACAATTTTCCACTAAACTGAAGTGCCAACTTCATTATATATTATATATATGTTCAAGTGTGTTCAAAATGTCCTTTTTTCCTAAGCAAATATCAGACTGTTTTAATTATGGTGTTTTCATAGTGTATTTTTGTATACAACAGAGCAGACACTTCCACATAAGTCTTTCTTTTCAAAATTTTCTGAGCAGTTCTTGCATATATTTCACTCCATATGAGATTTAAAATTATCTTATTCTATTAAGAATGCTTACTTTGGGCTTCCCTCGTGGTGCAGTGGTTGGGAGTCTGCCTGCCGATGCAGGGGACATGGGTTCGTGCCCCGGTCCGGGAGGATCCCACATGCCGCGGAGCAGCTGGGCCCGTGAGCCATGGCCACTGGGCCTGCACGTCTGGAGCCTGTGCTCCGCAACGGGAGGGGCCACGGCAGTGAGGGGCCCACGTACCGAAAAAAAAAAAAAAAAAAATGTAGCATCTCAACTCCCTGCCTAGACCCAATGAATCTGCCTCTAATATTTTAATATGAATAGATTTGTTTTAACGGAA
>NW_006792529.1:1167987-1207085 GCF_000442215.2 Lipotes vexillifer
AAAAAAAAAAAAAAAAAAAAAAGAATGCTTACTTTGAGCAAAGTCTTCTTCCTAACTAGAGAGCAGATTAAGGAAGAAAAGCAGCTTGCCACAGCTCTCAAACCTTTGTATTCAAGAATAGTGTGTGTCTGGAACACTTTTCCAAATTCCTAGTCTATGATAGTGCTACATTCCTGGCTCTTCATATCACCACATCCTGAAAGGAATTCCATATTACATCACTTTGATCTTGAACTTCTGGAGAACTAGCGGAGAATTTTCCTCCTCTAGGGCTATGGCTCAAACACCAGAAAGGTAAGATTCATGACTGTGGGAAGCAAAGCGTGAGATTATATCAGACTGATTCTATATCCTTGATTACATAGGTTACTACTTCCACCCTTTATACAACTTCACACCCATAATGTTCACAGTAATGGTCAAGGAAGGCAACAGATGACCCTGGTGCTCTGCCAAGCTGGAAAAGCACAAGTGAACGTGTCTGAATGCATTGGATAGTCACACCTTTTGTTTTACTGCCATGAAATTCCAATGTAGCATAAACAGAGGATGTGGTCAACTGGGTCTCTTGGCTGTTCACATATAGGAAAATTGTTGGCAAAATCTGATTTCAGTATAACAAGATTCCACTTGCACTAAGAAGAATGGTGTCACCATCTGCAAACTATTACAGAGAATAATGGGACAGATTAAGCAAGTCTGGACAAACAGGTAAATCCTGAACCTCCTTTAAAACATGGAAATTACATATATATGCATTACATTAAAATGTAGTGTCGATAAGTATACCATTTTGCAATTGGGGTTTAAATTATACGCCTGTTGTTTTAGTTTGAAACCAATAAACTCAGGAACTCTGACACTCAAAACTATGAAAGTACACGCTTGCTTCCCCACTGAAAAAAAAACTTTTAAATTATCTAGGTAGTCAGATGGACATGGAATATGCTATAAGATCAGATCAACAGACTTGGGCCTAGAGAAGAGTTCAAGGCCAGGTTTTCCATCCCTAAATATAAATGTTACTCCTGTCTGCTGCTTCTCAAGAACGGTAACCAGCATTTATTGAGCACCACCTGCTAAGTATCAGACCTCATTACATACATTTTCTATTTTCGTCTATAAAACAACCCTATGGGTAGGTATTATTTTCATTTTATAGACAAGAAAATTAAGGTACATAGCATTATAGAAACACACTAAGTCACATGGATTCAATCTAAGTTCTGTCTCTCAAGATGATCTTCAGTTCTCCACCAAGCCCTGTCAGACAGATCTGAAGAATCTGAAGTCCCAGTTTCAGGGTTTCTGCTGAAGGATCAGGAGCTCCTTTAAAGTTCAAAAGTCAAATTTGGCCACTGAATCCCTCAGGCTCTACCACCACCAGTGGTCAGAATCCTTTCTTTGCCGCTGAGGACACAAACACGTCCTCACAGAAGAATAGACCTCGTATAACAAAAGTTATCAAACTAAGAGTTCCCTGGTGGCCTAGTGGTTAGGATTCCAGGATTTCAATGCTGGGGCCAGGGTTCAATCCATGGTCGGGGAACTGAGATCCCACAAGCAGCATGGTATAGCAAAAAAAAAAAGTTATCAAACTAAAGACAGTGGGAGCTGTCCTGAGTTGTACCAATAAACTGATTGCGTTTCAAGAGAAGTTTTTGTAACACACACGAGCAATCAGAAACTTTCCTTCAGTCATTCACCCTCATCTATCAAGCCCTGCCACCACCAGGCTGGCTCTAAGCATGCAGAGGAGCAAGCCCTGGAGGAGCTCAGAGACCTAGTGAGGCTGAAAGTAGCCCAGTTACTGCAGTGACCTCTGATAGATGACAAGAAAGCATTGCATATTTAGTGCTATGGGACAGAGGAGAGGCATCTCTGTCAAATAGTTTCCAGAAAAACACTAAAAACTGGGGTGGGAGAGGGGGATGCTTAGACTTTATAATTTGCTTTTCTTTTCCTATTGTCACAAAATACTTAAAACTTAAAAGAGCCTCGGATCCATTTCTGGTTTATACCCAAAAGAACTGAAAGTAAGGACTCCAACAGATATTTGCACACCCGCATTCATGGAAGCATTACTTACAATAGCCAAAAGGAAGAAGCAACCCAAGTGTCCATCAATGGATAAATGGATAAATAAAATGTCTTATATGCATACAATAGATTATTATCCAGCCTTAAAAAGAAAGGAAATTCTGACACAAGCTACAACATAGCTGCACTTTGAAGACATTATGCTAAGTGAAATAGGCCAGACACAAAAGGACAAGTGTTTTATGACTTCACTAATATGAGATACCTAAAGTAGTCAAATTCATAGAAACAGAAAGTAGCATGGCGGTTGCCAGGGCCTAAAGGGAAGGAGGAATTATTGTTTAAGGGATACAGAGTTTCAATTTGGGAAGACGAAAAAGTTGCAGAGGTGGATGGTGGTGATATTGTACAACAATGTGAATGTACTTAATGTCATTGAACTGTACACTTAAAATGTTAAAATGGTAAATGCTATGTTATGTATATTTTACCACAGTAGAAAAAAGACACGACACAAATGAACTTATCTACGAAACAGAAACAGACTCACAAACATAGAGAACACACTTGTGATTGCAAGGGGGAAGCAGGCAGGGGAGGGATGGATTGGGACTTCGGGATTAGCAGATGCAAACTATTACATGTAGAATGGATAAACAATAAGGTCCTAGTGTATAGCACAGGGAACTATATTCAATATCCTGTAATAAACCATAATGGAAAAGAAAAAGAAAAAGGGACCTCAGAAAGTCTAACCCAATGATTTTACAAATGAGGAAACAGGTCCAGAAAGGTATGCTCAAAGACACACAGCTCCTTGAGCAGAGACTAAAACACAGGCCCCTGACACAGTGCTCTTTTGCCTGACCCATATAATAATAATAATAACTCATACAGCATTTTGTGCCAGTAAGACTCTAAGCACTTTATATATATTAACTCATTCAATCCTTACAACAATCCATGAGGTAACTTATGTTCCTCTCTATTTTAGAAGTGAGGAAACTAAAGCATAGAGAATTTACATAACCTGCCAAGAGGACCCAGTTAGTAAGGGATGGATCTACTTTCTGGCTCCAGACTGGTGCACTTAACTATGACACTGTACTGCCAGATCTCAGCTTTCATATCCTACTGTCCAAGGCAAGAATTCTGTCCATCCTTAGTATAGTAGATTGCAAAAATGTCCCCAGTTCTTTCTCCTGCTCTTTTCCATGCCCTCTGCACTGTGACTTTGCAGCTCACCCCACTGAGAGGCAGAATCTACTTCTCCAGTCCTTGTATCTGGGCTAGCCTTGCAATTTGCATTAGCCACTGGAATGTGGTGGAAGTGATGGTGAACTGCTTTCAAGCTCAGGCCTCAAGAGACCTTGTAAGCTTCCCAGACACTGTCATGTGGTTAGGTCTAGGCTAGCCTGCTGGAGAATGAGAGGCCACAGGGAAGAGAGCCCAATTGTCCCAGCTGCGGCCATCCAAGATCAGTTCACATTTAGCCAGTCCCCAGACATGTGAGAGGGCCCTGCCAAGATCAGCAGAGCTCAGTCCAGGGGCAAGATAATTTTAAGGCTCTTCATACATGTAGGCCAACTGTTTTCCAGAACAGTTATAATGGATGTTTGGAGGAGACAGATCAGGCCAGCTGTCTTTGCAGCCTGTGAAGACAATGGGCAAAACAAAGTTGGAAAAGTGCTGGGTATGTTTAAAGAACAGTTACTAGGGACTTCCCTGGTGGTCCAGTGGGTAAGACTCTGTGCTCCCAATGCGGGGGGCCAGGATTCAATCCCTGTTCAGCGAACTAGATCCCACATGCTGCGACAAAGATCCCGCGTGCCACAACTAAGACCCAGCGCAGCCTAAATAAATAAATAAATAAAAATAAAATCTTAAAAAAAAAAACAGTTAATAGTCCATTTTGACCAAAGACCTGTTATGCTTAAGGGGTTAATGGTAAATAAACCTGCAGGAGTCAGTTAGACCCGGCTTAGGTTCTACCCAATTTAACAGGTGTTGAGAAGCCTTTACATGTATAAAATGTTCCTTTTCTCCTCACAACACCATAAAGGAAGTACTATGATTCCAAGTTACAGAAAGAGGTCCCAAGTCAGGATATAAAGACAGGCAGTCTGACCCCAGAGCCTGCCTTATCCACTCACTACAAAACCATGAAGGAAAGACTGAAGGTAGAGAGAACATTGAGAAGATACTGCAATTGGCCAAGAAAGAAACTGTGGTGCCTGACCTGAGGTGATGGCAGTGGACAGATAGGAAGCAATAGCTATGGGTGACATCAAGAGGGTGGGCTACAGTACTAGCCAGAGGACTGACTAAAGAAAGTGAAGCATGAAGGGGAGTCATGGGGTGGGGAGGGACTGCGAAGATGATGAGTCAGGTGACTGGGAGGATGACTGGTGTCAGCATCAGATACTCAGAATGCAGAAACTGGTTCAAACATGTTGATTCTGAAACTCCTTGTTTGGTGTGAACGCATGGAGAACTGCAAGTAAATTGAATGAAGCACAGAGTTAAGGCATGAGAAACACATTTAGGTTTAGCGCTCATCTCAAGAGCACTAAATCTAAATTTCCTCATTTGTAAAATGAAGATGTTGTACTAAACACTCTTGGATATTATCCAGTATGAAAAACAAAATTTCTATCAATGACTGCCTAGTGAGTTTTGCTTGTTATTTTTGTTGGTAATCAAGTAAGAAAAACATAGTGAACTTGTAGATTGTTTCACTTGATAATACTGAATTTCCTATTTGCAATTTTTACTGAGAATTAAGATTTATTACTCTTGTATCTATAAGCTTTTGAAAATCTAATATTTAGTCCCCATTTTAAAATTTCATTTCTTAGAATTTAAATTTTATGCTTGTTTTTTGTTTTGTTTTTTGTTTGTGAGTCTCAAAATCAAAATTTTATAAGAAAAATGGGAAAGTAGCTAATATTTACTACATACCTACTATGTGTCTGGCATCCAACATACATATTTCCTCCTTAAAATACATCCTTGTGGGGAATAGGCAATTTTAACATGTTTTACAAATGAAGCTTATAGGTTAAATAATTTGACCAAAGTTAAAAGCTAATTAAGGGAAGTAAAATGAGCTTTATCTTTTATAGACTTCCTATTAATTGGTGTTTTTATTATAATTTTGGCTAATAAGAGATGAAGGTATTAAATGTTCTCTTTCCCAGAACAGAAGTGCTTGAGAACACTGCTTAACGATTTATGTTCCTGCTCAGAAGATCTAGTTGTGTTAATAAATGGCATTGAAGAAAGTGCCTAAATTTCAGGCTGATGAGAAACAGATGTGCTTTTAAATCTGAGTTCTGCCATACTCATTTGTAGCATTTGGCAACATACTTAACCAATCTGAGACACAATTTTCTCAGCTGTAAAATTCAGAATAATAAAAGGCCATTTACAAGGTTATTTTGAGAGCCAAGAAAGAAGGGAAAGAAAATACATGAAAGCATAGACCCCATGCCTGTCAGGGTACTTAATAACTATGTTTCCTTTTTCTTTCCAAAAACTTTCAGGCCCTGGAATTTATCACTGTTATATGAACTTTGTGTAAAGAATATTTATCATTTCCCAATTATTATGTTAATGGTCAACTTAATTGAATTTGAATTAGCAGTGCACGTTAGGAGTTTTTTTAATTTAATTTTATTTATTTTTCATACAGCAGATTCTTATTAGTTATCCATTTTAGACATATTAGTGTATACATGTCAATCCCAATCTCCCGATTCATCACACCACCACCACCCCACCCCCCGCCACTTTCCCTGGGGGGCGGTAAATTAGTGATGTAAGTGATTCATTTCAAATCTTTGATAAGTGGGTAACTAGAAACATAGCCATATGAAAATTAATTATTGGTCTGTTTGGCATGAACCCATTAAAATTTATAGGTGAAATAAGTTCCATATGCTAAACATTCAGCACATGCAGGAAACTAGAAACCCATACCTGCAGCTGACTCACTAACGTCAACTCCCAGCACGGTCAGCACCTCTGATTCATTCATTGTATAATAAATCTCAACTAAATGACATACACATCGAACAGAGATTTAAATTTATAAGTAGTTCTTTCTCTGGGCAAAAGGTGAAACAGTTTGTTCAGAAGTAAGCAAAGATTCTAGAAAGACCACTGTTTTTAGCCCTGTCATTTTCTCCAGTTGTGACTCCTCTGTTTTTTCCTCAAATGCTCTTTTCTCCATCAAAACAAGCACTCCAAAATACCTGTGACTAATTCAATCTCATTAAAATGTAAATGAAAGATAAAGCTTAATGCTTCCTGGGGTATTTATCTACACCATAATTGCAAATAAGGTCACTGGCTTAAATGAAAGGAATGAGATTCTAGTCATGAATGTTAAACATCTGCAAAACAACAAGAAAGAACAGTTTTAGTCATGTCTTTGTGTTGCTCCCCAAGTCAACTCAATAGCCACTTAAAACAGGATACATCTATCACATACCCCTAAAGCTCCCTTATCCTGTCCCCCAAAATACTTATCTCATAAAGTAGGTGCTCGGGCATCACTTGCTGATTAGAGCCATGAGGTCCTCATTCTGGTTATGCCGCTGCCACCACCACCACTACAATAGCTACCAACCAGTATCTTTAGCTTCCTGGGATTCTGAACCTACGTCCTGGGAGACTGTGAAACCAGGACTGTTGTTAAAGCCGTCAGTGTGGGTGAGAATGAGTTCACGCCTAGGAAGGGCCATTGGGTGAGGAAGGAGACCTGCTTTCACTGTTGCATATGAACTCAACCCCTCTACTCAGAAAAGTAGTTGACAGTAAAACAGAAGACAATCACAGCAAAGTAAATTTTAAGTTCAGAAAGGAAAGTCCTTCTGGGACCAAACAAGTCTGTGTAAAATGTTTCCCAATGGAATGTCTACCTAGATTGGCAGAGTTTTTAATGTGAAGGTGTCAGTGCCCCCCATCCCCACCCCCATCCCTGGCAGAGTGCTATCAGGGGAAGACAGCTGAGCTTCCCTAGTGTAACTTACCTGAGATCCATATCTCCATCAACCCAGTAGGTGAAAATGTTCGAGATGGTTCCCCCTGGGCAGCACCCCATGATGAGGATAGCCATAGCTTGGACTGGCTTCAGAGAGAAGCTGATGACCAGGAGATAGGCAGTAAGAGGCATGAGCCCAAACTGGCAGAGGAGTCCCACAGCAATGCCCCAGGGTCTCCTGATGTGCGACCAGAGCCTCCGGATCTCCACAGAGCATCCCAAGGAGAACATGAGCAGGCCGATCATCACGGCTGACACCACTGTGAAAACAAGTTCCAGGTTCCCATAGACCTCCAGCCCCACTGGCAACTCCTCCTCTGAACTGTTGGCAGGGCAGGCTGAGCTGCTGGAACAATTTGCTCTCATCTCCTTATTCCTTAAGGCAGCATTACAAATGAACATCTGCCGTGATGGCTGGGCAGGTCTATCCTGCCACGTTTTGTAATAATTCCAAGTCACACATGGAGGATCATTCCAATAGCTTTTGGCCAGTCAGGTGATTCATCCTAATCTGATCAATTTATTCACAAGTGGCATTACAGAAGTAATTATCATGGGCATGAAACATATAATAAACTGTGGTAAGTAAGGCTTTCCACTTCTGTTCTTACTCACCAGTGAATATTCAAGTGAAATGAGACAAGCAAACACTGTCAAGTGGAGCAACTGGTATGCCGTCAGAAATCACATTGTGTTCCAGGAGAGAGGTTGGATGGCAAGGCATAATTTCTCCAAGTTCAGTGGGGATTTCCAAAAGCTAGGATGCAATGTTCTGCAGAGACAAAGGCTAACTCTGGAAAAAAGAAAGGCAGCTAAGCCAAAGCCACACCTCACAGCATTAGGAAAACTCTTCTGTTGAAGACATTAAAACAAAAGGCCAGTTAAAGAAATGTCAGGAGGGACTAAGGATAATTTCAAAAGAGCTTTGGAATTAGTCTCACTTTTTCTTCTTTCTATTTCTATTAGAATTTGTGTCTAAAGCCAATAATTAAACACCTGTAAAAGTAATGATATTAAGCACCTGATTTGCCTCATGAAACATGTGGAAACTCACTTCTGAACACAAAATAATTCAAGGGAGCTGTCACTTTCTTTTTGAGATGCCTCACCCCAGGTCTTGTAGTGAGGTCTGGGAATTCAGCAAAAAAATGTAGTAAAGAGCTTGTCTGGAAGGCTGAAGACAGAGTCTGAGGTCAGCCTCTGACTGCAGTGGCCCAGGGCCCCTCTGTGTGCCTTAACCACATGGACACTTGTTTTGTTGGCAAAACCAGACAAGGAAAATATAGTTCTATGAAACTGAAGCTCCAAAACAGCAGATGCCACACCCCTTCTCACAGAAAGCAGGAAGTATATTTGTGGGACAAAGAGGGACACTAGCTATGCATTGTTTATTTTTGGATTTAGCAAATTATTTTCCATGACAAAATGCTCCAGGCATATTTGCTGTATTAAAAACAAGTTGAATACAAATGTAAAATGAAATCTAACTATTTGCAGAAAGCATAAACTGCCTGAGGCAAACCCGCCTAAAAGCAGCTCTGAAGGTAGAACCTTGCTGGAGGTCATCAGAGGTCAGCATGAGGACCTGCTGCCACCAACTCTTGTTTTATGCCCGAGAACAAGCCAATGTCTACACCAACCTTGGTGAGCCTGTCAGGAGGCAACCCAGAACCATCTATATTGTGTTCATACAGAGCCAAGCAGAGAAATGGACATTTAGGAGTGGGTTAGGTCTCTGGAAAGCTACATGTTCCCAGCTAAATGATGCTGAGGGGTGGTCGAGCTGAGGAGAAATGGAGGAAGGAGAGACTAACATTTTTTGAGCACCTACTAAGTAACAGAGGCATGCTAGGTACTTTACACATATGTGGCTGTGTCTGGTGAAGCAGAAGTTTTTTTTAACCTTATTTAGTAAGAAGGTATCAGATTATTTCTGTCTGGGTAATGTCAAAAAGTCCCTTGGCAGTCCTTCTTTGTTCCCGAAATAATCACTTGAATGACCCTTCTTAATTATACAAATTTAGGTTTAGTAAGCCATTCCTGATAGATGACAAAGTGATAGGAACTTTGGTGATTTGCTTGGTACTCAGCTCTAATAGATTGGAGGAGGGGGCTAAATTTGCAAAGTGGACTTAAGGAGTCTCCAAAGGGGAAGGTGTCCTTGGCCACTTGCCTTTTGAAATTCAGTGTTAGCATAATTTCTCAAATGAATTAGGATGATTACAACTGAGGTCCACTGGTAGAAAATAAAATCTAATTACACATCCAGAAAGGAAGGGATGTCTGGACAGGTGACAAGTTCCTCTGGATCCAGTTGTCTGGGCACAGATGTCACAGGGTGATACAGGACACACAACTGAGTATGTGGATGTAACCAGAAGAGAAGTAACCTTGAGAGGCCAAGCCTGGGTGCCACCAAGTTGTGTGCAAGGATCTGGACCAGAAGGGGCATGGAAGCAGTGGGTGAGGACCCACTGGCCTCAGTAGTACCAATTTATTCAACAGGTCCCAACAAAACAACAACAGCTGAGACCAGGGCCTACCAGTGGACTGGTTGGGCTTTTCTGAGTTTCTCTCCATTTGGGGTTGAGAAGGAGCCTCCTTCGGAAGAGTAAGCACCTAGAGTTCTTAGTAAATTTGTAAATGAGATTTTAAATAGGGGATCCCAAACATATTGACATGTAGAGATTCTAGTGATTAATTAGAAAATTTTAAAAGCCAAACTTACACCCCGTGCTAGCGAGGTGGATCATGAGATCCCACTGAATCTTCACATCCAAACTAAGAGGTATGTACTATCATTCCCCACTTCACAGATAAGGAAACAAAGGACTAGTGAGGCCTTTGTGATTTGTCCAAGGTTATTAAGCAAGTAAGTTGTAACCCTGGGATATTAAATCCCAGTCTAATTCTCAGCTTGTCCTCATTTCCCTGGAGGACAGCAAAGTGGAAACAATGAAAGTAGTTGGCAGCATGATCATGCTGAAAAGACTGGCAATACTTAGACATAGCTCAGGGATAAAACACCACTATTTGCATTAAGATGGAGAAAGAAACCAATTAATCCCTAATCTCTAAATTTATCTCATATGCTCACAAGCTTAAAATGCACCTGAATATGTTCAACATATATGCACCTTAATTTTGAGATCCAATTCTACAAACCACAGGAAATGCTTCATGTATTTCTATTCTCCGAAGATAGAATTAGAGGTTAAAGATATTCTTCAGGAAAAGCCTGGTTTCTTCAGGTTGAGAATGTAAAGGCAGAAGGGAAAGTGCCAAAAAGAAAGGTGATTAAATATGGCTAAGGAATTGTTTGCCAAACTCTGAGAATTAGCACAACAGAAAACTTCTAGAAGCTTGAAGAACGTAAAAAATCCACCTCCTATACAGTGGTGGGAATGTAAATTGGTAGAGCCACTATGGAGAATAGTACAGAGGTTCCTTAAAAAATTAAAAATAGAGCTACCATATGACACAGCAATCCCACTCCTGGGCATATATCCAGAGAAAAGCATAATTCAAAAGGATGCATGAGGGCTTCCCTGGTGGCACAGTGGTTGGGAGTCTGCCTGCCAGTGCAGGGGACAAGGGTTCGACCCTGCTCTGGGAGGATCCCACATGCTGCAGAGCGACTGAGCCCGTGCACCACAACTACTGAGCCTGCGCTCTAGAGACCACGAGCCACAACTACTGAGCCCACATACCACAACTACTAAAGCCCACAGGCCTAGAGCCCATGCTCCGCAACAAGAGAAGCCACCGCAATGAGAAGCCCGTGCACCACAACAAAGGGTAGCCCCCACTTGCCGCAACTAGAAAAAGCCTGCGTGCAGTAACAGAAGACCAAACTCAGCCAAAAATAAATAAATAAATAGATAAATAAATAAATTTTTTTTTAAAAAAAGAGGATGCATGCATCCTGATGTTTATTGCAGCACTATTTACAATAGCCAGGACATGGAAGCAACCTAAATGTCCATCAACAGAGGAATGGATAAAGAAGATGTGGTACATATATACAATGGAATATTACTCAGCCTTAAAAAGGAACAAAATAGTGCCATTTGCAGAGACGTGGATGGACCTAGAGATTGTCATACAGAGTGAGATAAGTCAGAAAGAGAAAAACAAATATCATATAATATTGCTTACATGTGGAATCTAGAAAAATGGTAAAGATGAAATTATTTGCAAAGCAAAAGTAGAGTCACAGATGTAGAGAACAAATGAATGGTTACCAAGGGGGTAAGGGGGTGGGATGAATTGGGAGACTGCGACTGACATATATACACTGCTATGTATAAACTAGATAACTAATGAGAACCTATAGTACAGCACAGGGAACTCTACTCAGTACTCTATGGTGACCTAAATGGGAAGGAAATATAAAAAAAGAGTGGGGGCTTTCCCTGGTGGTGCAGTGGTTAAGAATCCTCCTGCCAATGCAGGGGACACAGGTTTGAGCCCTGGTCTGGGAAGATCCCACATGCTGCGGAGCAACTAAGCCCGTGTGCCACAACTACCGAGCCTGTGCTCTAGAGCCCACGAGCCACAACTAAGCCCATGCAGCACAACTACTGAAGCCTGTGCGCCTAGAGCCCATGCTCCGCAACAAGAGAAGCCACCACAGGGAGAAGCCTGCGCACCACAATGAAGAGTAGCCCCCGCTCACCACAACTAGAGAAAGCCCATGTGCAGCAACAAAGACCCAGTGCAGCCAAAAATAAATAAATTTTAAAAAAAAAAGATCCTTTCCCAGAATTGAGGAAATGGCAGCCACATTAAAAAATAATAATAAAAAATAAAATAAATTAAAAATAAATTTTAAAAGAGTGGATATATGTATACGTATGACTGATTCACTTTGCTGCACAGCAAGAAACTAACACAACATTGTAAAGCAACTATACTCCAATAAAGATTAATTTAAAAAAAAAACTAAAAACAGAGTTACCATATGATCCAGCAATCCCACTCCTGGGCATATATCTGGACAAAACCATAATTTGAAAAGATACAGGCACCGCTGTGTTCATAACAGTACTATTTACAATAGCCAAGACATGGAAACAACCTAAATGTCCATTGACAAATGAATGGATAAAGATGTGGTACATATATACAATGGAATATTACTCAGCCATAAAAAAAGCAATAAAATAATGCAGCAACATGGATGGCCCTAGAGATTATCCTACTAATTAAAGTCAGTCAGAAAGAGTAAGACAAATACCATATGATATCACTTATATGTGAAATCTAAAATATGACACAAATGAACTTATCTATGAAACAGACCCACAGACATGGAGAACAGACTTGTGGTTGCCAAGGGGGAGGGGGAATGGGGGAGGGATGGATTGGGAGTTGGGATTAGTCTTACTATATAGTACAGGCAACTATATTCAATATCCTGTAATTAAACCATAATGGAAAAGAATATGAAAAAGAATATATATATTATATGTATATATAACTGAATCACTTTTCTGTACATCAGAGACCAACACAACATTGTAAATCAACTATATTTTAATAAAATCAATTTGGGGGACTTCCCTGGTGGTCCAGTTAAGACTCCATGCTTCCACTGCAGGGGGCATGGGTTCCATCCCTGGTTGGGGAATTAAGATCTCACATGCTGCATGCAGCACAGCCAAAAAAATGAAATGAAATGAAATGAAAATAAATAAAATTAAATAAAATAAAAATCCTATAGGGAGTTCCCTGGTGGCCTAGTGGTTAGGATTCCAGGCCGGGGTTCAATCCCTGGTCAGGCAACTGTGATCCCACAAGCCATGGTGCAGTGTGGCCAAAAAGAAAGAATCCTATAAGTTCCAAAAGAGTTTAGGGAAACTCATGAGAGTTAGATCCAAAACAAAAGACAATTAAAAGAAAATTATTTATTTAATCCAAAATTAAAATAAATTGGTGGTAAGGAAATAGACGGTTACATGATACAAGATAAAAAGCCTAATTATATTTTTTTTTCTCTTTTTTTTTTTTGCGGTACGCAGGCCTCTCACCGTTGTGGCCTCTCCCGTTGCGGAGCACAGGCTCCGGACGCGCAGGCTCAGCGGCCATGGCTCACGGGCCCAGCCGCTCCACAGCATGTGGGATCTTCCCGGACCGGGGCACGAACCTGTGTCCCCTACATCGGCAGGCGGACTCTCAACCACTGCGCCACCAGGGAAGCCCCTAATTCTATATTTTGAAAAAAATCAAACCTTGGGAAGTCCCTCGTGGTCCAGTGGTTAAGACTCTGCCCAAGGCCCGGGTTCAATCCCTGGTTGGGGAACTAAGATCCCACAAGGTGCCGGGTGCAACCAAAAAACAAAAACAAACCTTTTGATAGTATTGAAAAATACTATCACCTCATGTCATGTGCATGAGCACCATAGAGTCAGGGATGCAGCAGCTGTCAGGTGGGCGGGGAAGAGACTGAGGCCACAGCGTGAGGGATGCCCCAGCCCCTCTACGCCTATGTCTGGCAGAACCAGTGTGAGATAAAGAGGCAACCCTTCCCAGCAGCCCGGAAAATCAAGAGTTTGGGCCGGACCTTTGAGCAGACACCAAGATAGTGAGGAGCCAGACGAAAAGCACAGACTATGGCGCTGAAACGAATTAATAAGGAACATAGTGATTTGGCCCATGACCCCCCAGCACAATGTTCTGCAAGTCCAGTTGGGGATGATGTTCCATTGACAAGTCACAATTATGGGACTTAATGACAACCCATATTAAGGTGGTGTATTCTTTTTGACAATTCATCTTCCTACAGACTACCCCTTCAAACCAGGTTACATTTGTTTTGATATTCTAAGATCACAGTGGTCACCTGCTTTAACTATTTTTCATGGGCATGGGAAGGACTAGAGATTGGCTGAGTAGGACCTAGAGAAGGGTGGTAATGGCAAAGGGGTTATCCTGAAACAGCATCTGCTCCACCTTCAGGATAAAATAGCCAGAAGGGAAAATGAGGCAAGCTCATCGACAAAACCAACTGGAAAGACCTGTTTACCCTGCACTGGTGCCTTGCTATTTATAATAGTACTTGCAGTCCTTTTCCCATGACCTTTTCTGGCCTCAGCTCATCAGATCAGATGTAGTTAAGATTATAGCCATAAACTCTCATAGCCTGTCTAAATCCTAGAATTATAAGAAGAACATCCACAAATTGTAACAAGTGTGATCATGGGGTTTGTCAGCCATGAAAGCAAACGTCTGATTCTGATTTTCTGTGATAATAACAGTAACAACAACTACCATTTACTGAGTTCTTCCTAAAAGTGCCAGGCCTTGTGATAGTTCCCTTATATATGAAGGGTAACAGAATCTGCCACCCCAAAATATGCCACTTTGGCATAAGGATTATTTTAAGCGGAAGGCAATTAAGAAGAAGCAGATACAAGAAGAGTTCCTTACCCTCCCCCTATTTGCCTAAAAGCAGGACATAAATATGTAAAAGTGTCTCCTCTCCCCTCTCTACCAGGAAGGACAGCAGTTAATCACTGGAGACAACTCTAGACCCTTACCAGCCCAGAGGAACCTACCTAACAAAACTTAGCTACCACTGGTTTCCCCATATATTTGCCTTCTCACCCCTAGAAACTCAAAGTCCTTTTCCTTTGTCTTGTCATGTCTTTAAAAATGTGTTGTTCTGGGCTTCCCTGGTGGCACAGTGGTTAAGAATCCGCCTGCCAAATGCAGGGGACACGGGTTCGAGCCCTGGTCCGGGAAGATCCCACATGCCACGAAGTAACTAAGTCCGTGTGTCACAACTACTGAGACTGTGCTCTAGACCCTGCGAGCCACAACTACTGAAGCCCATGCACCTAGAGCCCATGCTCTGCAACAAGAGAAGCCACTGCGATAAGAAGCCCGTGCACCACAACAGAGTAGCCCCCCCCCACTGCAACTAGAGAAAGTCCACACACAGCAATGAAGACCCAATGCAGCCAAAAATTAATTATTTTTTAAAATGTATTGTTCTTTTAAGATGGTATATAAGGTGAAGTTCTAACCACCTCTTTGAGTCACTCATTTCTGAGTGCTCCCATGTATATGTGGGACACATATGTTAATAAACTTGTTTTTCTCTTATTAATCTGTCTGTAGTCTAACTTACAAGGTCCCAGCTGGAGAACCCAAGACGGAGAGAGAAAAAGATTTTTTTCTGCCCTACACATATTTAATCCGTCCAACAACCCTGTCATGCAGGTACCATTATTACCCTCATTTACCTGTGAATGTTGAGAGGCTTATAGAGGTTAAACAACCTGCCATGGGCTAAGCTAGTAAATGACAAGGCAAGATGATGGAAATCAACTCCAGGGCTCATACTGTATATGAAAAATTAGTAAAAGTTCATAAGTTTCCCTTGTATAAAATATTATTCTTGCTACTCAAACTAAATATAACATCCTGGTCGCTATTATTCACCTTCCTAAACCCTTAAGTCATGTGCTTTATCAGGTGCTGAATACAGGTGCTCAGTAAACATGTGTTAACTGACATTATGAAAGAATAATATCCATGCTAAAAAGGTAATATCCTGATTTACATGTCTGAATAACTCTTTTATTTTGAAGTAATTACCTGATTCAAACATTCATGATCTTAAATACAAAGAATATTTCCCAGCACTCACTGTGGGTTATAAGCTACTTTATAGTGTCCTCTCTAAAAAAATACATAAGCAAAATAGATCCTTGACCTCAACAATCAACTACCAAACACGGGTGGAACCAGGCAAGTCAGACATTTTACAGTCATGATGAAAGTGGCCATTTATCCCTTCTTTATATACTTTCAACAGAGGTTAAACCCCAAAGCTATGGCTATTTTTTCTCTACTCTCAATTCCTAGGCCAGGAGGTCACGTACCTAGTACAATAGCCAAAATTAATCAAAATAAAGAGTGCTGCTGAGCTCAGGTATTTCATAGGAAAATCAGGGATCAATCTCAAGCATCTGGTACAAATTTCTAGGTTTTTGATCTGACCATTTCTAGCTACTATGCCTGGGACATTTAAGTGCTCAACAAATATCAGCTATTGTCTTGTTATTATTAGTTATTATTATTAATAACATCTGTTACATATAACCCAAAAAAATAACTGTCAGTATCAAAAATAAATAAGTTCTTCTTTGCTCCTGCTTCCAATTTTCTGATTTGCTTTTCAAAGACTTTTGTTAGTAAAATTTAGTGATTTCTTTCAAATGCTAAAGTCATGCAATTCCATAATGAAAGGAGACCACCATTATGAAACAGTCCTCCTCTTCTCTTGAAGGAAACAAAGTCAGCTACTTCCACTATGTATGTAAAGTAATTTTGATACTGTTAAACTGCAGTGATCAAGTTCTGACAATTACTCTTGTGGGAACACCCAAGGTCTGATGCAGCAGAGCTCCTGGGAAAGGAGGTGGTACAGGTAATGAAGCCCAGGAAATGTTTGGTCATTTGTTAGGTTCAGGTTATTCTTTTCTTAGCTGCTCTACATAGGTGGTGAGAGCAAGAAACTAAGTTCCAACAGGAAATATCCATATGGTGAGCAATCTCTAAAACAATGAGAGAGGGAGTTTGTTTTTGGCATTTGGAAGAAGTTATTTTGACAGAGTTGATTCGATGTAGGAAAAATGGCACCTACACTTGCAGTGCATGAAGGAGGTTACACCTACATTCCAATACTGTGAAAGTCTCAAAGTGAGGTAGAGAGTGGAGGTAGATGCTTTAAAGAGAAGGAGAGGGATTGAAACTAAAAGGAGCACATGAATGGAGGGTAGGAGCCTATTAGTAGAAAATTCCAAAATAGACTGAGATGCCTGGTACATTGGCAACTTTTTCCTTCTCTAGGGATCAATTAAGACTAATTGATTATGCCCATAATTATAAATAAAGTAAGCCAAGGTCACTAGGTTCTTTTCATAGGTTGTATCTGTTCTGAGGGACAATGAAAACATCTCTAAGCCTCCCTGTCAATGCCTTTATTGTCTTGTTTCCTACCCCTTTAACTCCCAAATGAAGCAAAAGAAAATTGTAATTGGATTTCACCTTGGGCTCCATAATGGTGGATTGGTGGCTCAGTGAAGTCTGAATAGATTCAGCAACTCCTCTGCTGTCTGTCCCCAAATACCAAGGAAGGAATGGTAGCTTTGTGACCTAAGACCATCTATCTACAAGATGGTCTTGTATGTAGTTATCTTGTTTTCTCTCCATCATGGTATAACAATTGTGTTTGAGTTAATGGCATATTATTTAGCTGTTGGTTGCAAGATCCAGACTAAAGACAAGGACTGTGTATCACCCTGAAATCCTGGACTTGCAGTTGATGCAGTAGCTGGATATGATTTTGAGGAATAAGTGAGTGGGTTTATATATGGAAAGAGGGTGTGAATGAACGTGAGTAGTCAAAAAGGTATGGAGACATCTATTCATTCTGCCCAGCATTCATTCTCCTCCTGCCATAGTAAAATAGCATGTCATTTCTTTTGGGGAAATACCCCACCTCATGATTCTCAGCCATGCAGTTTGACCCAAACTTCTGTTTCAGCAATGTATCCCGAGTAGCTTAAACCAATCAGCTAAATCAGGGTTTCAGCCTTGGAACTATTGACATTTGGGGCTCTATGTTATGGGGGGCTGTCCTGTGTATTGTAGAATATTTAGCAGTATCGCTGGGCTCCACCCACTAGATGCCTTTTATGATACCCTACAGTTAAGATAACCAAAAATATTTCTAGGCATTGCCAAATGTCCCCTGAGGGGGAGAGGGAGGAGGGGAAAAACTCACCCCTCATAGAGAACCACTGAGCTAAACTCACACCTCATTTTACTAATCAGGGTTCTTGATTTCAAAAAATTAATAACATTGGGCTTCCCTGGTGGCGCATTGAGAGTCTGCCTGCTGATCCAGGGAACACAGGTTCGTGCCCTGGTCCGGGAAGATCCCACATGCCACGGAGCGGCTGGGCCCGTGAGCCATGGCCGCTGAGCCTGCGCGTCTGGAGCCTGTGCTCCGCAACGGGAGGGGCCACAACAGTGAGAGGCCTGCGTACCAGAAAAAAAAAAAATTAATAAGAGGTATACCTGATTTAGTATTTATTATACGTGAGGAATTGCTCAAATAATCCTCAGCAGCTCCATGATATAGTGTACTAGTTAGGGTAAAGATAAGATTTATATAACAAAGAGATCCCAAAATGCAATGGCTTAGAGAACAAGGACATTTCTCTCATATTCAATGGTCTTGATGTAAGTAGCACATGTTGGTGGAATTCTACAGTCATTTAAGGACCCAAGCCCCTTCCATTTTGTTGTCTATTTGGTCCACATTATCATTGTCTACATGGCCAAAGCTGGATGACCATCACATCAGGGTTCCACCCACCGAGAAAAGGAAAAGGTAATGGAGGAAGTATACACAATGCCTTTCAAGGTTCAGATATGAAAGTGGTACACATTACTGTCATACATTCCATTGGCAAGAACTTAAGCTGCATCCCCACACTTAATTATAAGTCAACCAGCAAATATGGCCTTGCTGCACTGTCATGTTCTCAGCTACAACACAACTGTGGATTGAATGTTTGTGTTCCCCAAAATTCATGTTGAAGCCCTAATCCTTACTGTGATATTATTTGGAGGTAGGGCCTTTGGGAGGTATTTAGGTCATGATGGTGGAGCCCTCATGAATGAGATTAGTGCCCTTATGAGAAACAGGAGAGATGACCTCTTTCTCTGTCATGTGAGAACAGAGCAAAAGGTGACCATCTGTAAACCAGGAAATGGGCACCCCCTAAGCATCTGACAATGCTGGCACCCTGATCTTGGACTTCCAGCCTCCAGAAATGTGAGAAATAAACGTTCATTGTTTAAGCCACCCAGTCTTTGGTATTCTGTTATAGCAGCTTGAACTGACTTAAAAAATACCCTAGCTTTGAAAGAAGGGGAAATAATTTTGGTAGAAAACTAGCAGTCTCTACATATTACCATGTTACAAATGAGGAAAGCAAGGTACAGAGCTAAGGTAACTTGCCCAATGCCATATGGCTGGGAAGTGGGACTGGAACACAAGCAGATAATTCCAGAGCCCATGATCTTAAACACTATATCACTACTTTTCAAATCTCTGAATGATAACCTAAAATAAGAAAAGCACTTTACTTAGCAACTTAGTACACATATGTGTATATCTGTACACGTTACATGTGTGTATGTTTCATGAAACAATCCCTACCCTTACCACAGTCAATGAACACTAATGTTTCTATTCGATTCTATACTATTTCATTTTTTAAATGTTGGTCATACCCACTAAATTGATTTCGTAACCCTCCAATGTACTGTGATTAACAGTATGAAAACAGTACACTACACTCAATTCTAGTAGGAGAATTAGAATTTGTTGGAAGGCCATTGGAGAGCTCACGGTATGAACTGTATGAATAAGAAGGCTAGAAAATAAGATTCAGAAAACAGGTAGGTCCAAGGACTTCAGGAAACTCAGAATCACAGCTAAAATCTTGTCATGGGAAGGGTCTGTTAAGATGCACCTGACACCACTGTTGATGTTACTTCCACCTCTGCCTCTGGACACTGGATGCATGACACTGTCACTGAAATCAATGCCAAACCAGCCTGGCTTCTGTGTCTCTCTCACTCCAGATTCAATATCCCAGCAGGAAGCATCCAGTTGGCACATTTTGGCCACATGCTTATGCCCAGGCTATTGGGATCAGGTAGAACAAGAACCTGGCTTTTCAGCTCACAAAACCAAAGAAATGAGGTTAGATTCTGGGCAGTCCAAAAATGAACAAACAAAAAGGCAAATGTCCAATATACTCATAAACCACTAGAAGAAGCATATATTGGTACAGCCACTTGGAGAGCAATTTGGCATTATGTTGTAGAGCTAATATATGTATCCTATGATGCAGAAATTCCATTTCTAGGCATAGAGTCTGGATTGAAATTCCCACACAATGTGCATAAAGAGACATGTTTAAGTATGTTCACTGAAGCATTATCTATAATAATGAAAACTGGAAACAAGCTAAAGGTTTATCATTTTAAAAATGGACAAGGCTGGGTCTTGCTCATCTTTAAATCCTAGCACCAAGCACTGCTGACAGATTATCAGAATCAAATAAATATTTATTGAAATGAACAACAGTTGAATGAACTGCCAATCAGAAATTATCCAGTGAGTGATATGCAGGACTGGACCAAAATATTCACAGATCCTTTAGAAGAAAGCATCATGTGGTGCAAAAAAATGTATGTTTTAGGTTATGAAAAAGCTTGGTATGACACCAAGTTCTGCTTGTGCAACCTAGGACAAGGTGTTTAACCCCTGGGCCTCAATTTCCTTGTCTATAAATAAGAGGATTAATGGGATAAGGGATCCTGGATATGTAGTGTAGGGCTTCCCAACCATTGGGTGCAAGGCTGCACTGTGACTAAATGATGCACATGGCAAGGAGGTGATCCCTCAGCCTTTGGGTTGCCTAGAGCCCCTGGGCCAGTCACCTCTGTCCTTGAGCAACCTCATTCATCTTTTACTCCAGGATAAAATATTATAATTTTCTACATGTGCCATGACATGAAAACCGTTCAGAAGCACTAGCACCTTGCAGTCCCTGGCTCATAGAATACATTCAGTGAATGTTGGTTCCCACCACTTTCTGATGGAATGTGAGACTCAGGATTTATTATCTACCAGAGTCATATGAGATCTAAAATGATGTGGGTCTTGCCAGATCTCCTGGAAGTGGCGCTCCTAAAAGTCACAAAGGATTTAAGAATGGTCTCAATATGTTCTTCATACAGAAGACCACCTGGGAACTGTCCAAATATACAGAACAAAAGTCACGGGGTCTAGAGTGAGCCAAATGAGGGAAGGCAAAGAAATGTCCTTCAATCTTACCTCCTAAATTTCACCTTGACTCAGACCATCTTTCTTCCTACTCTGTCTCAAGAAGATCTTATCTGTCTTGCATGTTATCACACATAAAGGTGCTGAGAAGGAACACTTTTCTATTCTGAGTGTTTCCTTCTGCCCCCTTATTCACTCCACCCCAAGGGAAGAGGAGCTAACTGATAAGCTTGGAGGGAGAAAGTGGGCACATGTGTCCCAACTTCTTCACTCTTTCTTCCCCTTGGAAGCTAACATCCTAGAGAAACCATATGTTCTTAACTCGGCACACAGTACACTTATTGGAAATCACCCTGCTGCCCAGAAGGCCTGCTGTGGCCCAGGGCTGCCAGTAATGAAATGAGGAAATCTGTCTCATTCCAAATTCCTACTTGCCCCATACCAGCCATATTCTCTGATATGAGCTTTCTCAATAGGTCATACAGGCAGCCAGGCCAAACTGGACCAAGCAGATGGCTTAACAGCACAGGTTTCTGGAAAAGGTTGTACTTTGAATTCACACAGATCTAAAATCGCATCTCAGTTCCACTCCTTGAAAAGCTGTGTCACCTTGGGGAAGTTACATATCCTTCATCTAGCCCCCTGATTCCTTCAAAACTAAAATAAGGATTTGAAAATAGGCCAGTTAAACATACACCTACTATACAACCTAGCCATTCCTCTCCTTGAAGTATCCACCCAAGAGAAATTAAAACATATGCCCATACAATGCTCAGAGCAGCTTCATTTGTAAGCACTCAACTGGAAACAATGTACATGTTTACCAATGAGTTCATGGATAAACAAAGTGGTATATTCATACAATAGAATACCACTCAGCAATAAAAAGGAACATATACGCAACAACATGGATAACTCTTAAAATAATTATGCTGAGCAAAAGAAGCCAGACTAAAAAAAGAGTACATATTGTATTTTTGCATTTATATAAAATTTTCTAAATTACAAATCAATCTATAGTACCAGGAAGCAGCTAGATCAGTGGTTCCCTGGGGGAGGCTGGGGATGGGAGAAGAGCAATGAGAAAGGATGAATTAAGAAGGGTACAAGAAAACTCTTGAGGGGATGGATATGTTCATTATCTTAATTGTTATGATGATCCTACAGGGGTCAAAGCTCATCAAATTGTACTTTAAATATGTGCAGTTTATGGTATAGCCAGTGACACCCCAATAAAACTGGGGGAAAAAATGTGTGTCAAAGCATATATAGGGAAGAAACAGCTGGAATCAAATCCCCTAATCACTCTTCAAAAGTGGCATGTTTTCAATCAGCGATATTTCAGTAAAAAAAAATGTTTTTTTTTAATCAAAAACCTTCTGGCCAGGCTCACCAAGAAGAAAAGAGAGAGGACCCAAACAAATAAAATAAGAAATAAAAGGTGAGAAATAACAATCAATACCACAGAAATATAAAAAATCATAAAAAAATACTATGAACAGTTATATGCCAAAAAATGGACAACCAAGAAGAAATGGACAGGTTTCTAGAAACATACAGGCCACCAAAATTGAATCAAGAAGAAATAGATAATCTGAACACACCAATCACTAGAAGTGATATAGAATCTGTAATTTAAAAACTCCCTACAAACAAAAGCCCAGGACCAGATGGCTTCACAGGCAAATTCTACCAAACATACAGAGAAGAACTTACACCTATCCTTCTCAAACTCTTCCAAAAGATTGAAGAGGAGGGAGCACTCCCAAAGTCATTCTATGAAGCTATCATCACCCTAATACTAAAACCAGACAAAGACACTACCAAAAAAGAAAAGTACACGCCAATATCTTTGACGAATATCAATGCAAAAATCCTCAACAAACTATTAGTAAACATGAGGACATGGGGAGGGGGAAGGGTAAGCTGGGACAAAGTGAGAGAGTGGCATGTACATATATACACTACCAAACATAAAACCGATAGCTAGTGGGAAGCAGCCGCATAGCACAGGGAGATCAGCTCAGTGCCTTGTGACCACCTAGAGGGGCGGGATAGGGAAGGTGGGAGGGAGGGAGACGCAAGAGGGAAGAGAATGGGGATATATGTATATGTATAGCTGATTCACTTTGTTATAAAGCAGAAACTAACACACCATTGTAAAGCAATTATACTCCAATAAAGATGTTAAAAAATAAAAAATTAGCAAACAGAATCCAACCACACATAAAAAGGATCATACGCCATGATCAAGTTGGATTCATTCCAGGGTCACAAGAATGGTTTAAAATATGCAAATCAATCAATGTGATACACCACATCAACAAAAGAAAAGACAAAAACTACATGATCATCTCAATAGATGTAGAAGAAACTTTTGAAAAAATTCAAAATCCATTCATAATAAAAACTCTCACAAAAGTGGGTACAGCAGGAACATATCTCAACAAAATAAAAATCATTTATGACAAACCCACAGCCAACGTAATACTCAATGGTGAAAAGCTGAAAGCCTTCCCACTAAATTCTGGAACAAGACAAGGACGCCCACTCTCACCACTTCTATTCAACATAACATTGGATATGTTATCCAATTATCAGACAAGAAAAAGTTATCATCAGTGGTGGAGAAAGAAGTAGTACATTTGGAACGTGTTCTGAAGGTAGAGCCAACAAGAGTTGCTGATGCATTGGACTGGGAGGGAAGAGGAGATGAGGAACACAGAGGAGTCACAGATGATTCCTAGGCTTCTGAACTACACAAAGGAATGGAAATGGTGCCATTTACTGGAACAGAAAAGAAGATAATTGTTCTTAAGACTCTGATGAAAAGACATTAGAGAAACTGAGTGAAAACAAGACATACTTAGAGACTAAGGTACTTAGAGACTGTGAGAAAAAGGAGAAGCTTTTGTTTCCTCCTCCATATTTGCTGCCCTGTCAACTGTCAGCATAAGTTCTGCTTCATCAAAACCCTGACCCAGTTCTGTCCCTAGACTTTCTTCCCCTGATGCTAGAACTCTGCTCTGCTCTGTTCTTGCCCTTTCTTCCTTGCAGGGCTGTTGTGAGGACTACAGGGTATGAATAGAGCACCTAAAATAATTTTTGCATCTAAGTTCTTATTAAACTTTTTTTCTCTTTCCTCTCCTGCCTTCTGTCTTCCTCCTCTGACCCCGATTAAATGTTTTCACTGAAGAAATTTCATTGAGGGAACTTCGTCAACTGAAAAAAAATAAAGATTCTCTCCAAAAATTTCAATTATTTACTATTAAATTTCTATGCCAGAATATTTTTCATTAAAAATAAAATGTAGTATGCAATTCACTTAGGATTTAGGTATCTAGTCCATTTTTTCCCCTAAAGTTCTGCCTCTTCTGCACTGCCAACCATTTTTTCCCCTAAAGTTCTGCCTCTTCTGCACTGCCAACCAAAGTTTCAGAATGTTCACTACCTCTCCTCTTTTGTTCTACGTACGCCCCATGGATGAGCTTAAAGATATCTATGGTTTCGCCTTTGATCTCTACACAATCTCCTTCCTGAGCAGCACACCTGTAAAGCCCACTACTACTGGCAATCTCCACTCAAATGTCTCCCAAGAACTTCAGACACCAACATATCTAAGACTAAATGTATCTCCTACATACCCAAGACAATTCTTCCTTTCCCAAGCTCACAATCTGGAAGTCATCCTAAATTCTCATATTCTTTCACTCAGACACATCCAATCAATGACATTATCCTATGGTTTCTACTTCTTCCATGACTCCTGAGCCAGACCTGTATTATCTATCCCACCATTATTTCCTTAAGTTACGCTGTTCATCACGCCTGGACTACTGTGAGAGCCTTTAACATAAAAAGATAGAAATAAAAGTAAACAAACAAACAAACAAATACAGTGTTGAGGAAATGCGTAGAATGCTGGGAGAAAAACTCTATTTTGTGTTCTCAGAGAGATAAGAGAAGATAAGCCATTATGAATAAAACAGGTTACTTTTTTATTTATTTTTTTTTGCGGTACGTGGGCCTCTCACTGTTGTGGCCTCTCCCGCTGCGGAGCACAGGCTCCGGACGCGCAAGCTCAGCAGCCATGGCTCACGGGCCCAGCCGCTCCGCGGCATGTGGGATCTTCCTGGACCGGGGCACGAACCCGTGTCCCCTGCATCGGCAGGTGGACTCTCAACCACTGCGCCACCAGGGAAGGCCCCAGGTTACATTTTTAAAAGGAGACAGGCAAGCCTTCAGAGGGAAAAAAATATGATAGCAGAAATGAGAGCCTTATAATGGTCAGAAGATAAACCAGAGTTTCTCTCAGAAATTGGAGCAAAAGACAAAGGGATGAAAAACAGGAGAAAAAAGATTTAAAAATTAGAAGGCCAGTACAGAAGGTATAGTATATGAATAACAGTAATCTAAAAAGTATATAGAAAATGAAAAGATGGAAATATCCATGAAATAATTTAAAGTAATTTCCCAGAACTGAGATACATGAATTTCTGAGAGAAACTCTGTTTTATCTTCTAACATTTATAAGGTTCTCATTTCAGCTACCACATTTATTTTACTCTCAGAGTGTGCCATAGCTTCCAGAGAGGGGAAAAAAAAAAAAAGCAGGTCTCAAGGAAAGGATCCAGAGTAAAAATGGCTTTAGGAATGTTCACTAACAATACAAAAAACTAAAAAGAATAAACAAGGCCTTCAAAATGTTAGAGGAACATGTGTTCAACCTAGAATTCCATACCCAGCCAATCTATCAATGAAGTCTGAGAGTAAAATAAAAACTTTGGACAATAGGACCTCAAAAAATTTTCCTCACATATACCCTTTCTCAGGTAACTATTGGAGGATATGCTCTACTATGATAAAGGAATAAAGCAAGAAAGAGGGTGATTAGACATATGAGAAACAGAAGTACCTACACTAAAGAGTATGAAGTGGATTCCCAAGACGGTAATGTAGAAATCACAGGACAGCTAGTTCTGAGTGAAGAAATAAACAGTTCAGGTTAGAGCAAGTCCTTCTCAGAGGACTTCCTAGGAAGATGAAATGATAGAATATATAGAAATGTTTTGAGAACACTGACAACTGGCAAAGAGCTTGGGGTTGATTTAGCAATAAATACATTGAAAACTAAGCAATTACTAATTCGATTACTAAATACTGCACACATACACATATATAAGTGGCAGGAATGGAAAAATAATCATAGTTTACTACATGGTTCAGCTGTGAAGAGTTTACACATAATAATGTCAACACTTAATATTGAGCTAGGGGACTTCCCTGGCGGTCCAGTGTTTAAGACTCCGTGCTCCCAAAAAAAAAAAAAAGACTCTATGCTCCCAATGCAGGGGGCACAGGTTTTATCCCTGGTTGGGGAACTAAGATCCCACATGCTGCATGCCACGGCCATATTTATATATATATATATAAAATAATTTTGCTTTGATCTATATATATATATCTTTATATATATATCTTAATATATATATAGATCTAAGCAAAATTATAATCTATATTTAGAGGGAGATGGAAATGTTATGTATGTGTGGTGAGGATGGAGGAAAGAAAAGAAACAAAATGCTATCTTCAACATCGGGAAGTCAATAGATTATGCCTAAAAAGGAAAAACCAAGAAGTAGCAAAATAAAAGTGTTATTTAGAGACATGGAGGTAAAAAACAAAATAGGTGAAACAGGTAAAATTAGTTGCCTCTGAGAAGTGGAAATGAGTGTTGGGGATACACGGAACTACTGCTTTTGAAAACAAATCTTTATTTTACCCTTTAAAATACATTTAAAACTGATAATTTTTTTAAAGAGAAATGAACTGAGTTCCATTGAAATTAAGAAATTTTCTCAAGGATACATAATGAATCAGGGAAAGGAGGGAGGGGACTAGAACTCAGACCTGTTAACTAAAACCTAGAGTTTTGTTTCTACCACTGTCTTACATATCTGATTTTTAAGAAATTATAACTTACTAATACAACAGCGTTAGATACATTGTACAATATATTTCTGCACTTTAAATAAGAAGATATTTACAGTTCTCAAGGAAACTGTTGGAGGATTAGTGACAATGACCCTAAAAGGGAAGAGTATAAGCTACTTGGTGGGATGTGAACTACAAAAATAAACACAAAATTAATTCCACTACTGTCCAAAATATATGTTGATGCAGCTGGATGTGATTAAATTTTTTTTTTTAAGAAAACAGCGAATTGGTTTTGATTTCTAAAGAAATAGAAACACACTGAATTTTTGCTAAAGACTGATCTTTGGTTGTACAATCATAAAATGGTATTTTCCACATTTTAAGCAGTTAACAACCTGGCTGCCATATTAATGATTATAACCTAGGTGGAGGAAAAAAAAAAACTAGTCAAATGGGAGAAAGAACAATTGGAGGGGACAGATGTGGAAAGAAGAGGTAGAATTGTGTAACAGAGTGAAAGTCCCAACTCCCAGACTTTCAGCCAAGAAACTTTGGGAGTGGTTCTGGTTGGCAGATAAGCATCTTTTTTTTTTTTTTTTTTTTTTTTTTTTTTTTTTTTGGGCGTTTAAGCATTTTCCACTTTAAAATATCCTATTTTTTTTTTTTTTTTTTTTTTTTTTTTTTACTTTTTTGGCCGTGTACCTCACAGCTTGTGGGATCTTAGTTCCCCAACCAGGGATCAAACCCACACCCCCTGCAGTGGAAGCGCAGAGTCTTAACGGCTGGACTGCCAGGGAAGTCTCAGCAGATAAACATCTTACACAAAGCACATCTGAATTTTATAAAGGCAAACTTGAACTAGGAATGTGGAAGTTCCACCTCCTCAAAGTTATACAACCAAGGCTGCATACAGACCCTAAGTTTCTGACAACTTTTCCCAGGTCTGAGGATCACCAAGTCAAATGGGTCACCCACATAAAAACTCTTAAGAGCAACAATCTCCATTTGAGCCATCATGTCACAGATAGAAGAAAGTATCTCAAGATAAATCAGACAATAGCTTCTAAATATTTTAATTCAGACAATAGATTCTAAATATTTTAAAGCACCAACCACCAGATACAACTCCCTAATGAGAAACCAAACTGGACCTACAGGTGGATTATGGCCCCCTATGTATGCTTTGATTGGTCTATCCTTTATAAAATTGGAAATGTTCACATTTATAAAATCTGCATTTCTGTAATTACAGATGAACTGATATGATATCTAGAAATTACTTCAAAATAACCCAGTTATGGGGGCTTGGGATGGTGTGGAAAGTGAGAGAGCATAAGTGAAATAAAATAGGCCATGAGCTGATAAGTGCTGCTGGATGATGGAAACATGGAAGTTCATTTTCTTACTCTTACTACTTAGGTATGTTTGAAATTTTCCACAATAACAAGTTGTGCTCTTCTTCATCTTTATTTCCATTTTCTCTTGAAAAATTGGCAGATTTACCCTCTGGGGAAAATTGAATTGGAAGAATTTCCCCCTGGTGTCATTCTAGAATGGCATCAATAGGCAAGAGCTACGAAGCTGCTGCCCCTTTGAAGGAGATGCATGCTCTCCACTTCTCCTGTCTCTGGATTCCCTTTATGGCTTCACTGGCCCATTTTGTTCATTTATATTACCTACTTGATATTGGGATGCATGGGTTTGCAACCTCATCCTTATACATAACCCTAAAATCCCGGTGTACTATCAACATAACAGAAATCACATATTTGTAGAGTGATGTCAGCAAAATCATAGAATAGGAAGCCCTAGGCTCTTGATCCCTCAGAAGACACTGACTTAACAATAGACAGACCAAATTGCCCTCGTGGGAACTCCAGAAACCAGTTAAGATGTTGTACCACCTGAGGTGAACACAAAGCCAAGAAGAGATGCATCAAAGCAAGTAGGAGAACTCATGACATTTACCCACCCTAGCCACTCCCTCTCCCTGGCACAGTATAGGATGATCAAAAGAAAAATCCCAACTCCCAGCTTCTCCCTCAGGAAGAAAAGAGAACAGTAAACTGTGTACCCAATGTTCTTTTCAGAGGCTCCTCAAGGGATTCTGTCTCACCTGTCTCAGAACACTGATGGGAACAGCAGTTTGGATACCAGGTTGGGGGCCATAGAGAACGAACACAAGCACTGCAGTTTGTTACAGCACCAGAGACAGCGTACTATCACAGACAGACAACAGTGGGAACAAGAGATTACAGGCTCCAGTGACGAAGTGGACAAACCTCTTTTACCTGGAAAGTATACACACAAACCCAGAGAAGATGCATCTCCAGAAAGGTTTGAGAGGTCCACAAAATCTCTAGCCAGGCTGATTGTTGAAGTTCTTCCCCCATATGTTGAAGTTCATCCCCCATACAAAGTCAGTCCGTAAAGACTGGCTTTTCAAATGCCAAAATCTCACCAAAGATCACAAAGCCTACAAATAAACAAGTAAACATGGCCCATTCAAATAAACAAAATAAATCTCCAGAAACTGATGCTAAAAAATTTGCAGACCTGGGGCTTCCCTGGTGGCGCAGTGGTTGAGAGTCCGCCTGCCGATGCAGGGGACACGGGTTCGTGCCCCGGTCCGGGAAGATGCCACATGCCGCGGAGCAGCTAGGCCCGTGAGCCATGGCCACTGAGCCTGTGCGTCCGGAGCCTGTGCTCCGCAATGGGAGAGGCCACAACAGTGACAGGCCCGCGTACTGAAAAAAAAAAACCAAAAAGCATGCTGTTATGTTTTTGGTAAAATTAAGGAGAGGGCTTCCCTGGTGGCGCAGTGGTTGAGAGTCCGCCTGCCGATGCAGGGCACATGGGTTCGTACCCCGGTCTGGGAAGATCCCACATCCCGCAGAGCGGCTAGGCCCGTGAGCCATGGCCGCTGAGCCTGCGCGTCCGGAGCCTTTGTTCCGCAACGGGAGAGGCCACAACAGTGATAGGCCCGCGTACCGCAAAAAAAAAAAAAAAAAAGACAAAGCATAAAAAGTAACTATAAATCTATACTAATGCCTATACAATATAAAAATATGTAACTTGTGACATCAATAACAAAGTGGAAGGGGTCAGAGATGTAAAGGAGCAAAATTTTAGTATGCAAATAAAATTGTTACAGTTTAAAACAAATTTTTATAACTTTAACACTTTTTATGTAAAATTGTGTATTTGTTCATTCTTATCTTTGTCTTGAACTGTTTGAGCCCATATTCAATCACACCATGGCTACCTCTCCATAAAAATTATCCTACTGCAAAAAGTAAATACAACTATGAAGTACTTTCTATTATGAAAGTTTGACCATATGGAAATTTTCAATCAACGATCAATAAATGTTTATTAAGGAGCTACATGAGTTAGGCATCAAGATAAGGCACCAGAGTACAAACATAAGTAAGAAACTGTTCCTCTTCTTATGTCATTTCAGGAGAGAGATGTACATACACATATTACATATATTTTGTGATGTAATTTTACTTAAATATGTACAGTTTAAAGCAGGCTCAGAAATATATACCTAAAAACACAATTAGAAGAATCTTAAAGCTGCAAGCAGAGATTTTTCTCCCAAGAGAATGATGGGAAACTAAAGTTTTCTCAAATCCCACTTTTTCCTAAGGAATATTAAAATGTTTAATTCCCGAAAGCTTTTTGCAAACAGATAGATATTTCATCCATTTTCACAACGGCTCTGAAGAAGGATGGAAGCATGTAACTCATAACCCCAATTAATGCTTCTAACTAGGGGTGTAAGGCTCTGAGGTGAGGAGTAAGATGCTTAAGGTCCCCTGGTGGCTCCTAAGAGCAGACATAAACCAATACATATGTTTCTGAGTTATACAGTGGCTTTTTTCACACAAATTTTCCATGCTTCTTTTAAGAGAAAGACATAAGTGACAAGCTGATTATCAGAGATTGTTGTTTATAAACAGAAAGATCAGGATATGCCATAGGTACAGTGGCCAGATTTTGAACTAAAATGTCAGGTTGGAATGAAATAATGCCACTTGCAACAACATGGACAGACCTAGAGATTATCACACTAAGTGAAGTCAGACAGAGAAAGACAATTATCATATGATGTCACTTATATGTGGAATCTAAAAAAATGGTACAAATGAACCTATTTACAAAACAGAAATGGAGTCACAGATGTAGAAACAAACTTATGGTTACCAAGGGGGAAGGGAGGGAGAGATAAATTGGGAGTTTGGGATTGACATATATACACTACTATATATAAAATATATAACTAATAAGAACCTACTGTATAGCACAGGGAACTCTATTCAGTACTCTGTAATAACCTACATGGGAAAAGAATCCGAAAAAAAATGGATCTATGTAGATGTATAACTGAATCACTCTGCTGTACACCTGAAACTAACACAACATTGTAAATCAACTATACTCCAATATAAAATAAAAATTAAATTAAAAAAAATCAGGTCATATGGTCTGGCAAGTACATATACATTGACAAGCATAAAACCAAATTTTTGAAAATTCAAGATTTCTGGTCTCCACGAAGGTCAACAGAGTCAGCCCAATGTCATACATCTTCGATACTAAGATTACAGCAGTACAAAGGAAATGTTGATCACACTAATAGCTAACGCTACAGTAATTCACTGTGTACCAGGCAGTTTTCATTTAATCATGACAATTCTATGAAGTAGTACCAGTATTACTCTTATCTTTTATGATGTAAGATAAATGAAGCTCAGGACATAAGGTCACACCACTAGCAGCAGCCAAGCTGGGATCTGAAGAAGGCAGCCAGGTCTAAAGTATGTACTCTTAAATACTATGCCATAATGCCTTTCATAATGAGGCTAAAATACCAGAAGATCATAAAATGCCTACTGGATCATCTAACACTAAATTGTGCTTAAATATAACTTTCACATCCAAGTGTGCTTTACTGGATTCGAATTGTAGGAAAATTTGTTCATGCAAATCCAGTTCTTTCCAGTTAATTCCCCATTCTCCAACCACTCTGTACAAATAAGAGTTTTCCTCACAGATGCTGTCTTTGTATTTTCATATCATTTTCACACATGTATGTGTGTTCCACATGCTCCAGAGGGTATCCCAGAAAGACAATATGAAATTAGGCAAAAGGAAAAAAGACGGTTTTTTTTTTTGTTTGTTTGGTTTTTTTTCTTGCGTTATGCGGGCCTCTCACTGTTGTGGCCTCTCCCATTTGCGGAGCACAGGCTCCGGACGCGCAGGCTCAGCGGCCATGGCTCACGGGCCCAGCCGCTCCGCGGCACGTGGGATCCTCCCGAAACGGGGCACGAACCCGCGTCTCCTGCATCGGCAGGCGGACTCTCAAGCACTGCGCCACCAGGGAAGCCCAAAAGACGGTTTTTTAGAAGAACAAAAACGAAGTAAGTTCTACTTGCCACTTTAAAGTACCACATGAGTTGAAAACAGACTTGAGGACACAGAGGGCAGAGGGGAGGCTAGGACGTAATGAGAGAGTAGCATTGACATATATACACAGCTAGTGGGAAGCTGCTGCATAACACTGGGAGATCAGCTCAGTGCTTTGTGACCACCTAGAGGGGTGGGATAGGGAGGGTTGGTGGGAGGCTCAAGAGGGAGGGGATATGGGGATATATGTATACATATAGCTGATTCACTTTGTTGTACAGCAGAAACTAACACAACATTGTAAAGCAATTATACTCCAATAAAGATGTTTTAAAAAAATAAAGTACCACATGAGAATAGTAAATGATGTTTCATTGAAAACTGGAAACTAGAGAGTTACTAAAATGAAACCTACAATTTTTCTTAATCAAACAAAATTTTTCAAAGTTAATCATTTTATAAATAATTTCCCTCTCTCCTTTCTTGGTACCTCCTTGGGGTCTCAAAGATGAAAATTCAAAATATTCTTCAAAATAATGTCTCTTGGTGGGGGGATGCCTCTGACAAGGAGTTTCCTCTTTCCTTAGTGCAACTTTACAAAAATCAAAATGAATAGCACAAATGACTCGATGCCAGCTACATTTTCATTTACTTACAGTACTGTTGCTTGTGATACAAAGGTACAAATACGTGATTGGGACCCAGAAGATCTGGTCAGAGCTGTCAACTAACGCACGGAAGCTGGCTCATCCACCAGGGGGCATTCAGATGACTGCACCAAACTTCACACAGTGGAAGGTCAGAGCCCTTCATCCTTTTTGGATGCAGAAAGCACAGAGTACAGATTCAACTATGAGATGACTGTCACTTAGGTGGGAGAGGTCTTCTCAAACCAACTGGTCTTTCCCTTAGGGAAAACTTAACTTCCTCAGCTGCATTTTCCTCACATTTCAGGTTATTCAAGCGCTTCATTTCATACTCCCTTTCAAGTTGGATGGCTGAAAAATAAAATACATGATGCAATCCAACTGACGTTTTTCACCAGGCATAATTTAGTCAAAACTGAATATTTAGCACACAGAAAAATTCACATTCTTGAATACTAAACAAGACAGGGCTACATAGATAGGGAGTATGGGTGTGAATGAATCAGATTTAAACATTTGTCTAATAATTAAAATAACACACAGAATTTGCAATTTATTAAAATAGTTCTTACAGAAACGTAGGGACACCAAGGGGGTAAAGCCTGGAGGGAGGGGGCGGGTGGTGATGGGATGAACTGGGAGATTGGGATTGATATATATACACTAATATGTATAAAATAGATAACTAATAAGAACCTGCTGTATAAAAATAAATAAGTTAATAAAATTCAAATAAAAAAAATACAATAAAGTAGTTCCTTCAGAACTTACATTCTGCTGAAGGGAGCACACCATCCTTAATGGTTTTACATTTTTTGAGGTGTATAGAACTACCAAATGCAATTTCTTCCAAGAAAGGCAACTTGATGTTGGTTAGGTTTGTGTACCAGGTCTTTGTGAGTAATACAAGTTCCCAGGGTTCCTGTCTAGGGCAAAAATTCATTCAATAAATATTTATAGACATCTACTTCAGGATATAGAGGAGACATTTGAATTCTCAGTTCTATTTTCCACTAGACATTTTGGTTTACAGGAGAGTATTCAGGATTTTTCAGAGTTGCAGACCTAGCCAGGAGAAGGAGGCTTATATTAACTAATGTAGAGATATACTGAAAATGACCATAAATTATAATGACAGATATTTTTGCTCAAAAAACAGCCTCTTTGGAGTCAATCCAATCTTTACATGTCCTTAAAGAGGATGTAGTTAAAAACTGTAAGCTTGGGACTTCCCTGGTGGCACAGTGGTTAAGAATCCGCCTGCCAATGCAGGGGACATGGGTTCGAGCCCTGGTCCAGGAAGATCCCACACTCCGCGGAGCAACTAAGCCCAAGTCCCACAACTACTGAGTCTGCGCTCTAGAGCCTGCAAGCCACAACTACTGAAGCCCATGCTCCACAACAAAGAGAAGCCACTGCAATGAGAAGCCCGCGCACCGCAGCAGCAAAGATTAGCCCCTGCTTGCCGCCACTAGAGAAAGCCTGAGCGCAGCAACGAAGACCCAACACAGCCAAAAATTAATTAATTAATTAATTATTTAAAAAAAAAAAAAAACTAAGCTCCAAGTCTTTTTTGGCTGATCAAAAATATGATCACATTAGGGAAGGAACAAAGGGAATACTCATACGTTGAGCAGAGAGCTTGGCACACACTAAGGCTTTGAGTGTGTGATCTGATTTTAATCTTTACAACTATCATGGAGGTAGAAAAGGAAAACAGACTCAGAAGTTAACAGAGAACCAGAGCTGGGATGTAACCTAGGTGTATATAGAAGCACTAGTACCAAGAGAATCCTTAGAAAACTGAAAAAAAGGGAATGAAACCCCAAACTACAATATTTAAAAATAACCACAATGAAATTTTAATGGATTGTTTTATGTATCCTAATTTGGAACTTTAAAGTATCAGCTATGTTTCTCATCTACAGTCAACGTGAGTTCATATGCATGAGGAAAGATGAAAGACCTGCACTGGTACAAGTAGGGGAAGTGAGTGTATTACACACATGTCATCTGTTTTCCTCCTCCAGCTTAATTCTTACTTTATCATCTAACTTTAAGGAGTGACTTGAAGTCTATAATTATTATAAATGCACTTGAACAAATACACAAAGATGTACTTACAAGAATGCTCACTGAAGCATTGTTTGTCCCCAAAAAAACTCCACAAAATAACCTTAATATCTGTCAAGAAGAGCCTGGTTCAAGAATATACAACAGAGACAAGACAGCCTCGTCAATAAATGGTGCTGGGAAAACTGGACAACTACATGTAAAAGAATGAAATTAGAACACTGCCTAACACCATACACAAAAATAAACTCAAAATGGATTAAAGACCTCAATGTAACACCAGACACTATAAAAACTCTTAGAGGAAAATACAGGAAAAACACTCTGACATAAATCACAGCAAGATCTTTCATGACCCACCTCCTAGTAATGAAAATAAAAAGAAAAATAAGCGAATGGGACCTAATTAAACTTAAAAGCTTTTGCACAGCAAAGGAAACCATAAACAAGATGAAAAGACAACCCAGAGAATGAGAGAAAATATTTGCAAATGAAGCAACAGACAAAATATTAATCTCCAAAATATACAAACAGCTCATACAGCTCAATATCAAAAAAACAACCCAATCAAAAAATGGGTGGAAGAGCTAAATAGACATTTCTCCAAAGACGACATACAGCTGGCCAAGAGTCACATCAAAAGATGCTCAACAGCACTAATATTAGAGAAACAAAAATTAAAACTACAATGAGGTACCACTTCACACCGGTCAGAATGGGCAACATCAAAAAATCTACAAACAACAAATGCTGGAGAGGGTGTGGAGAAAAGGGAACCCTCTTGCACTGTTGTCGGGAATGTAAATTGATAAAAGCCACTGTGAGGGGCTTCCCTGGTGGCGCAGTCGTTGGGAGTCCGCCTGCCGATGCAGGGGATACGGGTTCGTGCCCCGGTCTGGGAGGATCCCACGTGCCGTGGAGCGGCTGGGCCCGTGAGCCATGGCCGTTGGGCCTGCTCGTCCGGAGCCTGTGCTCCACAATGGGAGAGGCCACAACGGTGAGAGGCCCACATACCGCAAAAAAAAAAAAAAAAAGCCACTGTGAGAACAGTATGGAGTTTCCTTAAAAAACTAAAAATAGAACTAACATATGGCCCATCAATCCCACTACCGGTTTTCCCATATATCCTGAGAAAACCATAATTCAAAAAGACACATGTACTCCAATGTTCATTGTAGCACTATTTACAATAGCCAGGACATGGAAACAACCTAAATGTCCATTGACAGATGAATGGATAAAGAAGAGGTGGTAGGTATATATAATGGAATATTACTCAGCCATAAAAAGAAATGAAATTGAGTCATTTGTACAGATGTGGACGGACCTAGAGTCTGCATACAGAGTGAATTAAGTCAGAAAGAGAAAAACAAATATCGTATATTAATGCATATATGTGGAATCTAGAAAAATGGTACAGATGAACCTATTTGCAGGCCAGGTATAGAAAGGCAGACGTAGAGAACGGACTTGTGAACACAGTGGGGGAAGGGGAGGGTGGGATGAATTGAGAGATTAGGTTTGACATAAATACACTACCGTGTGTAAAATAGATAGCTAGTGGGAACCTGCTGTATAGCACAGCTTGGTGCTCTGTAATGGCCTACCTGGGTGGGATGAGAGGGGATAGAAGAGGGAGGGGATGTGTGTATGCATATGGCTGCTTCACTTTGCTGTGTGGATGAAACTAACACAGCACTATAAAGCAATTATACTCCCAAAAAAAAACAAAAAAAAGAGCAGCCTGGTTAAACAAACTGTAGTACATACATGTAATGAAAGAATGAGATTTACCCTTATATATTGATTTGGAAAGATGAGCAATAAAACAGCTCATGCTGGGAATTCCCTGGTGGTCCATTGGTTAGGACTCCACTCTCTCACTGCCGAGGGCCGGGATTCAATCCCTGGTCGGGGAACTAAGATCCCACAACCCACATGACGCGGCCAAAAAAAAAGAAAAAAAAAAACAGCTAATGCTTACCTAGCACCTACTATATGCAAGACACTGTTTTAATCAGTATACATATATAAACACATTTAATTACCAGAGTAACCCTATGAAGTAGGCAGATGCTATTGTTATGCTCATTTTACAGATTAGGAAACAAGAACAGAGACCAACTTGCTCAAGGTCACAAGGCTTGGGTTTGAAATTTCAACCCAGAAAGTCAGACTGTAGAATCTGTGCTCTTAACCACTAGGCTACACACAATATAGGTGGGGAGGGAGCAATATAATCCCATGTGTAAAAACATGTGTTTGTATATACATATGTGTGTGTGTATCTTATGTAACAGACAGAAATTCTAAAAAATATATAAAACATTTTACCTGAGCAGGACTGGGTGGGTAGGGCAGGGATGGCAATGCGGATGTGAGAGGTAACATTTTTATCTTCCTTTCAAATGCTTCTATACTGTTTGAATGTTTTTAGTGTATTTTTTTATAATCTTCTAAAAATACTTAACCAAGAAAAGCCCAAGGTGAGGCGCTACCTGAGCTAGTGAACTCCAAAGACTGCTACTACCATTCTATTCCTCTTAATTTAGCTGCTCTTATAAATAGAATATCAAATACTTTCTTGTGAGAATGATAGAGAAGACACTGGTTTTGCAGATATTATTTGTGACATAAAATGCTATATAGCCAAAACCACAGAATCAGTGCTTTAAATCATTCTCCAGATACAGGAATATCTTCGTTATAAAAATTATGTTTACAATAATGACTACAGTGATATTTGTCTATAGTTCAATGTCTAAATACATACTGAACTAACAAATATAAATAGAATGCAATGATGAGTTCTCTCTGGTTTTCCCATATCTCTGGTCTTACAACCCCGTGGGGTGTCTCCATTTACTTCTTAGAACACTGTCAAAAAGTAAAATTCAATTGACTTACCAAGGTAATATGTCATACATTGTGGCAGAGAGGTTTAAAAAAACAAGTCCAAAAATATTTTTTAAAAGGTAGCACAGAGTGAAACTACCATGTAGTAGCAACCCATGTTTATTATGGGTTTACTATTATGTCAGGCAACATGCAAGTACCTTACATACATTACTTCATTTGTATTCCACACCATATAGGTAGGTATTGATATGTCCATTTCACAGATGTGGAGGCCAAGGTACAGAGAAGTTAAGTAATTTGTTCAAGGCAGCATGGGGAGCCAGTGGCAGGGCCAAGCTTTGAGCCCAGGTCTTCTTGATGTCCACACATCGCCTGACAAAATGTACAGGATGCAAAACTGACTCTCTGTACCAGCTAATTAAGTGTTCTGTTAAGATATATCTGACACCAAGGCATTTTTAGGTAGATTTATACTATCTAAAGAGGGATTTTAAAGTGGTTGTCTGCATTGGAAAATGTTGCTTTGGAGTAAAGAAGACTCAGACTTCTAACCCTGTCACTTCCTTACTACATGACTGTGGGACCTGGATCATACCACTTCTTCAAACCTCAGTTTCCTCATTTCACAGTGTTGTTTTGTTGTAAAAACCAAGTAAGAAAATGTATAAATCCTTATAAAAGCATTGTCCTTGTAAAAACATCAGTACCCAGACACGTGAGAATGCCTCATATAGTCCGGTATCTCATGGGGAACGTAAGGGTGTCCAATACTTTTATTTTAACAAGGATACTCCCCAGCCCAAGTCAACGCTTACCAGGATAAATATACTTACACTTTATAACAACTGCACCTCAAAATGGTTTCCACTGCGTTCTTTCTTGGCAAGCCATAAGCCATGGTGAATTATTACAGTCCAATTTCCTAATTGTCTGATGTAATGACTCAGATATTCTGTTCACTTTGTCTGAAATTATTGCAATGCACCTAATTAATATTAAAATAAAATATTCACTTGAATATTTTTAATATCCAAATAATAAAAAAGATTCAGAAAAATATTTTCTCAATGTAAGAACGTCCCTAATCAACGTTCACGGAACTGAATTCCTAATGTAGAACTGTGTTCTCTTTTATTTTCCACGAACTCATTTTATCATGTCTTCCCATGTAAGGAGAAGATGCCAGGTGAACAGCATC